>NC_091711.1:33347348-33650378 GCF_041296265.1 Equus caballus | reverse complement strand
ATCCCTTCTACTACTGATAACAGTTTGGAATATTTACAGTTTTCCACTTTTGGGCTATTGTGGACAATGTTGCCATCAATTATTTGTGTATGTGTCCTGGTGCACATGTGCAGACATTTCTTTGAGTATTTATCTAGCAATGGAATTGTAGGATTGTAGGGTATGCACATCTACAAATTTATTACATGGTGCCAAAGTGTTTTCCAAAAGGATTGTAACAATTTACACTCTTACTAGTTATGTGTAAGACTTCTCATTGCTCCACATCATTACCTACAATTCAGGCTAAAGTTTTTGTCAGTCTAATGGATGTGTAATGATATTTATTGTGTTTTATTTGCATTTGCCTGATTACCAGTGAGGCTAAGCACCTTTTCAAATGTTTCCTAGCAATTTGGATTAACGTCTTTTGTGAACTATCCAAGTCTTCTGTCCTTTTTTCTGTTGATTTATAGGAGTTCTTTATATATTCTGGATGGTAGTCTTCTCTGTTACAAAAGTCTTATTCCACTCTGGCTTGTCTTTTGAGTTTCTCTATAGTGTATGTTAATGAACAGAAGTTTTAAATTATACTTTAGTCAAATTTATTAACCTTTTCCTTTATGATTTGCAGTTTTTCTATTACATTAAAAAAAAATCCTTCCCATCCATTCTATATTATCTTCTGAAGCTTAATAATTTTGCCTTTCACGTCATGTCTTTAATCCACCTGGAATTGATTTTTGTGTATGGTATGAGTAGAGGGGTCCAATTTCATGGGGTTTTCTACTTACTAATAACCAATTATGTTGGCCCTATTTATTGAAAAGTCTATAGCACTCTTTACTGATCTGCAGTACCTCCTTTGTCATAGGTCAGTTTTCATGTATGTGTGATTGTGTATGTGTGTTTATCTGGTTAAAGAAATCTCCCTCAATTGCTGATCTGCCAAGAGTTTATAATCATAAATGATAAAATGTTGAATTTTATCAATTTTTCTGCATTTATTCATGTAATCATACTTTTCCACCATTCATTTGTTAATGTGTTGAATTGCATTAATTTATTTTCAAATATTAAATCAGCCTTGCATTTCTAGGATAAATCTAGTTTGGTTGTAATGTATTATACATTTAATACTTTTCTGGATTTGGTTTGCTAATAGTTTGTTTAATTTTTTTACATTTATTTTTATTCATAAGATCGGCCTATAATTTTCCCTTTTCGTATTGTCATTGTTGGATTTTGAACCCAGAGTTATGCTAGCCTCATTATATGAGCTAGATATACTTACTCTTATTTTTTACTGTAAAGTAATGTAAGATTGTCATTGATTTTATTTAAATATTTGGTGGAACTCACTTGGCAAAAAAAAAGAACAACAAAGCAATCAGCTTTTGTGGGCCTTGTGATTTGCGGGGGAGGATTTTAAACTTTAGATTCTGTTTCTTTAATCATTATAGAATGATTTAAATTTTCTGTTTCTTCTTGAGTTAACTTTAAGTTATATATTTTTAGGATATTTTCCCATTTATTTAAATTTTCAAGGTTATTGGCATAAAGTTGTTCATACTATTCTTATTTTTTTAATGTTGGCAATAATTGGAATTATGACTCCCTTTGTTTTGGTTCCTAATGTTTGTACCTACTCTTTTTTTCTTTCCAAGTAACTAATATTTTGCTTTATGATCCTCTTAATTTATTCTCTTTTCATTGTTTTCCTTCTTTTACTTTGTGTTTATTTTTCTGTCTTTTCCAACTTCTTGAAATGGATGCTTAGCTCAATAAGCCTTCCTTCTTTTCTAATATATGCATTTAAGTCTAGAAGTGTGCCTTTTCATACTGCTTTATCTGCATCCCACATGCTTTTGTATGTAGTAATTAATTTCCATTCAATTACAAATATTTTCTAGTTTCTATTACAAGTTCTTCTTTAATTCACAGGTTATTTAGAGGCATATTCTCTCAGTTTCCAAGTGGTGAAGGCATCAGGCCCTGGAGGGTTTTTTTTGTGAGCAAGTTTTTAACAATGAATTCAATTTCTTTAATACAGAGTTTCTCAATCTTCACACAAGTGACATTTGGGGCCAGATAATTTCTTATTATGGGGGGACTTCCTGTGCATTGTAGGATGTTTAGCAACATCTCTGGCTTCTGCCTATTAGATGCCAGTAGCAACCTCCAAATTATGACAGCCAAAAATGTTTCTAGATATTGGCAAATCTTTTTTGAGGGGAGGGGAGAATTGGTGGCAAAATCACTCCCAGAGGAGAACCACTGCTTCATAGATATAGGGCTATTCATGTTATCTGTTTCTTGTCAAGTGAGTTTCATAGTTTGTATTTTTCAAGGAATTTTTCCACTTCATCTAAGCTATCAAATTTTCTGGCATAAAGTTGTTCATGATATACCATATTATTCTTTTAATTCCTGCGTAGTCTGTAATGCTGATTCCTCGTTCATTCTTGATGTTGGAATTTGTGTCTTCTCTCTTCTATTCTTGATCTATTCAAAGAATCAACTTCTGGTTTCATTTATTTTCTCTATTGTTTTTGTTTTTTATTTCATTGATTTGTGCTGTTATATTCCTTCTTTATGCTTTCTTTCAGTTTAATTTTTTCTTTTTTTCTAGGTTCTTGGGATGGGAACCTTAGATCACTGATATGAAATCACTCTTCTTTTCTAATTTAAGTATTTAATGCTGTGGATTTCTAAGTACTGCTTTATGTGCCTCCCACGATTCTCAATATGTTGTGTTTTCATTTTCATTAAATTCAAAATATTTTTCAGTTTCCCTTGTGCTTTCTTCTTTTGATCTGTGGGTTATTTAGAAGTGTATTGTTTACTTTCCAAATATTTTGGGGAATTCCCAGATATCTATCTTTTCTGTTGTGGCCAGAGAATGTACTTTATATGTTCCAGTCATTTCAAATTTATTGAGACTTATTTTATGGCTAATAATATGTCTATCTGCATGAATGTTCCATGTGTTCATCTGTAAAGAATTTATATTCTGCTGTTGTTGGGCAGTGTGTTCTATAAGTGTCATTTAGACCAAGTTGATTAATAGTATTGTTCAAATCTTCTGTATAGTTTTGATTTTTTAAATCTATGTATTCTATCAATTAATGAAAGAAGAGTGGTAAAACCTCAGTATAAACACAGACTTGCCTGTTTTTCTTTTTAGATTATCAGTTTTTGCTTTATGTATTTTGAAGATCTATTTTTAGGTGCATTTATATCCAGGATTGTTATGTCTTTTTCGTGACTTGACCTCTTCAACCATTATTCAATGTCTGTCTTTATCCCTGGTAGTATTCTATGTTATAAAATCGTTTTTTTCTTTCTGAAATTGATATAGCCACTCTAGCTTTCTTTTCACTAGTATTTATATGGTATACCTTTTTCCATACTTACACTTTTAACCTGTTTATGTCCCCATCTTTTAATAATGCGTGTTATACATCTTTTCCACCAGAACCTTTAACATGTTAATCACATGTATTTTAAAATCCTTGTCAGATAGTTTCAACACCTGAGTCATCTCTGAGTCTGCTTCTGTTGACTTCTTAACTTCTGACAATAGTCTGTTTTCTTTATTGCTTTTTACTGTCTTATCAACTTTTATCGAATGCTGGACTTTGTGTATAAAAGAACATTGGAGATTGACATATATATTATTCATGCCTAAAAATAGGCAGGCTTTTTCTTCTGTCAGGTTGTTAGTTTGGAGGATTGAGTCAGTCTAGTCAGTAGTTGAGCTGGGTTTGTTTTTTGTGGTTATTATAGTTACCTTCAATGCACCACTGGCTTCAAATCTCTTTTCCTTTTTGTTTTAAAGATTTTATTTTTTCCTTTTTCTCCCCAAAGCCCCCCGGTACATAGTTGTATATTCTTCGTTGTGGGTCCTTCTAGTTGTGGCATGTGGGACGCTGCCTCAGCGTGGTTTGATGAGCAGTGCCATGTCCGCACCCAGGATTCGAACCAACGAAACACTGAGCCACCTGCAGCAGAGCGCGCGAACTTAACCACTCGGCCACGGGGCCAGCCCCTCAAATCTCTTTTTCGATGGATTCCTGCTACCTCATGCTTTGTGTGAAGCCTGGAGAGCTGTATGCCTGCAGCCCGGAAGGCTTAACTCTCTGTGTTCTTGCACCTCTTCCCACTGTAGGCTGCTGATGCTTGTTACTTGATGCAAAGCATGGCATGGAGTTTGGGATTCTCTTGCTCTACCCTCAATCATAGTCAGTCCCTGTGCACTTGGTCCTCAGAGGTAGGGGTTTCTCAATGTTTCTTCCCCTTGCCCTATTGACAGTCAAACTCTGCCAGATTAGTCTTGAGCAAGAAGATTTTCTTCCACTCCAGCAGCAGACAGCTTCTGCTTCTGTTTTTCCTCCAGTGACAATTGATATTTGTCTGGGACCAGATAGCTAGAGTATTGTTACCACATAAAAATGGGGTTCTCCTACTTGACATGCATTAAAAAAAAAGCCAATTGTTATGGCATCAGCTTTTGGGAAGAGGAAACAGTTTTATTGCTAGATTGATCTGCAAGGAGACAAGAGGCATATGCTCTCAGATCCATCTCCTTGATCCAGGGCTTGGGGTAAAATTCATGGGTTGAAGGGCAGAGTCTGAACTGTGGAGACAGATGATTGGAGGTAAGGAGAAGTGAGGTAATTGATGATCTGTGCAAGTGTAATCAAACTTCATGCCTCTTCATAGGACACATGTTCACAAAATGGTGGTGTTAGTATGATCTGAGGGTGGAGTTTTCAGCCCTTGACTTCAAAAGGGTCACTTATTGGGCATTTGCGCAGGCCCAGCTGATGGGTTGGTGGTCTCAATCGGCCTGAATTGGACAAGGAGTCATTTCTCAGTTCCTGAAAAACCACTCTTCATTACTCTGTTGATAAAATGGGGTAGGTTGAACTGGTTCTAGAGGTCCCATGGTTACAGTGTCTCCTCCACCTCCCCAAGCATCTTTGCTTCACATGTGAGAAAGGTTCAGAAATGGATGGGATTTCTTGCCTGTGTGCCACCAAGGTTGGTTATCTCAAGTCTTCTGCCCTACCTCAGTCTGTCTCACAAGCACCCAGTGGAGGCCTGCGAAAATAGCCGGCAAGTGAATGTGGACTCCCCTTGTGTCTAGGGCTCCCAGGTATTCTAAATGGTTATGCTAGCCCCCACTTAGCATGGACGAACTTGAAATTTTCAGTTGTTTCCTCCTACTTGATTTTATGGCTACTCCCTCTTCCTGCCATAGTCTGTCTCAACCTAGAAGGGCAGACCACCCTTTGGAATTCATTTCACCTCTTCGCTCAACTCCTCTTCCTCGGAGTATGTGAGAGGATAATCTAGGTTAAAAGATGACTTTCTTGAGGGTTTTCTTTTTCAGTGCCTTACACCAATTTCTTTCATAACCTGAGAAGAAAAGTATCAAGCCAAGTCTATTTGAATAAATTTAGCATAGTCTCTCATTAAAGTGATAAATGTGAAACATCTTGTTACCTAGTTTTATATCTTGGTTGTGATAGTAATTTTTAAAAATTACTTGCTCTAGTCTGCTTTCAGACCAGACAGTGAATCAGATTTGAAAACTAATGAATGAGTCTTTCATAACAATAATTTTATGCCTTTGGAATCCCTACCTCAACATTAAATAGATCAACATTTCAGAAGAACTCTATTTTGTTTTCTTAGCCCAGGATCTGACGGGAGAGGCTTGCATTTGGTTGAATTTATGCAGGTTGTTTAAAATATGAGGATAACTGCTTTGTTTCTTTCTCCTTATGTTTCAGGGATCGGTGGTAATTTGGTGGCCATTCAGGCTAGCAGGATTTCTACCTACCTCCATTTACATAGCATTCCAGGAGAATTGCCTGATGAACCCAAAGCTTGTTACTACCCATTTAGAACCTTTTTTGGCCCAGGTGCGTGCTCGTGGATTTTTGCATATTTTATTTCAGGAACTAGTCCTCTCTAAGAATATAGGCAGGCCACATTCGTTGAATACATATTTTGTTTGTGAGTGTTGCACAACTTTTCTATTTCTGAGAGCTAAATAGATTTTAAATAGAATAGATTTTGTTCACTAACTCTCAGTGAACAAAAAGTCATCTGTATCAATTCTGCAGTTGCTGAGGAACTTTGTATGATTTTTCTCTTTTACTCCTTTCTCTGGGATGACTTGTTTATGAGTCAGGAAGGAGGAAATTTATGCGTATGAGAAAGCTCGGTGATTTAGGGAGACAGAGGTACTGTCTTTCCTATATTAATCTTTTTGGTCTTTCTGAACATGGGCATTTGATCCCAAATAAACAGGATGGAAAGTGATAACCTCAGTTACAAAGAACAGTCCGTTATTTATGTCACCCAGGCACGTGATTGCCAAAAACCTAAGATCACAATTTTAAACCTCACAGTTCTTGTCACCTTTTTTTTCTGATGAAAATAAACGTAATTAGTAACTTTTGAATGAGGATCAGGAATGCCCAGCCTTGTAATCTCAGTGAGAGAACTCTAAAGGAAAAGTAAAATTAAAACATTCTAGTACTTTAAAACTTTATGTTTTTTCTTTTGTCTTCTCTCTGTTTTTATGATAGTCAAGTCTGACCAATGTTCTTCATAGCAAGTTTTTATCAACCACCTTTCACTTAATTAACATATATCATACAATGAGAGTTTCAAAGAATTAGGTGAATTATAAATAGCTGAAATTTACTTTTAGCAGTTGAATTTTATGTGATGCTATGTAGTATAGTAACTAGAAAGTAACTCAAATTTTAATAACTGTGACCTATTATTAACCAAAATATGACTTTGACAAATTTTACATTTTATATTACAGGAGTAAATAATAAGTCTGCTCAAGTTCTGCTGCTTTTAGTGATTCCTGGACATTTAATTTTCCTCTACACTATTCATTTGATGAAAAGCGGTCACACTTCTTTAACTGTAATCTTCATAGTAGTATACTTATTTGCTGCTGTATTACAGGTAAGAGTTAAAATCCCAAAGCCTCTTTTATCCTCGTGCTGCTGTAAAAGTATAACTGTGTAAAGCTAAAAGCACATGAAATGATTTAATATTTCAAAAATCCATGGAAGGCCTTCGTATGGATTTGATCTTCTTAAAACCCATAAGTTCAGGACCACTTTTAATATGGATTGATAAGTAGAACCTTTGGGTTTCCTGTTTCCTGGATTCCCTGTCTTCCTTGTTTGTTACCTTGTTTTGTATGAACGCCATCTAATAGATGCCTGAGAAAGAGTGCATAAGAGTAAGTTTTTTGAGCCTTTGCAAATCCCAGGATGAATAAATTTAGACGCTGTCCTCAAGGATTCATAGTCTGGAGGGAAGACTACTACATGAACAGTTAATTATATTATAATGTAATATAATATAAATGCTGGGGATAGCTACGTGTAAAGTGCTTTCAGGGCTTGGAAGAAAAAGCAACTAACTCTACCTGGGGAGTAATATATTTCTACTGTTCAGTAGGGACAAAAGTTATCTCAAATGATTTTTTACTACTGGCCAACTTTATTGCTGTATATGATATGGTCATTTATTACAATTTATGTTCTCTGTGTGTCTAAGTTTTATGAAAAAGATGCATTTCTCAATCCCATGGGAAATATTCAGAGACTATTCTTTGGTCTTTTGATAAACATGCCATTTTTAGAGCATGTTTCTATTGCAGCTCTATGTCTTAGCCTCATGGGTTGATTTAACCTTTATGTTTATGGTTCTGTGCCAACATACTATCACACATTATTTTATTTAAGTCAATGAAGGATGTAAGTATTTTTTCTGAATTCATAAAAATATTAGATTTCAACCTATACTTGCAATATACCTACATGTCTTTTTTTAACCTCTGACCTAAATTCTGACAAGGGAAGTTTGAAAAACTGGAGTGGAGGAAAATTAAAATATCTTTTAGATAGATCTCTCTGTGTCTCAGTTACCGCCTCTATAAAATGAGAGGAACAGTATCTACCTCATAACTCATTTTGAGGATTAAATGAGTCAATTATATAAAGCTTGCTGTGTAGTAGATGCTCCATAAGTGTGAGCTGACACTGTTGTTGTTATTAAAAATAAAGTTGTAGGGGCCGGCCCCATGGTGTAGTGGTTCAGTCTGGCACACTCTGCTTCAGTGGCCCGGGCTCGCAGGTTTGGATCCTGGGGCATGGACCTACACCACTTGTCAAGCCATGCTGTAGCAGCGACCCACGTATAAAATAGAGGAAGACTGGCACAGGTTAGCTCAGGGCTAATCTTCCTCAAGCACACACAAAAAAAGAGGAAAGATTTGCAACGGATGTTAGCTCAGAGCAAATCTTCCTGACCAAAAAATAAAACAATAAAAATAAAATAAAATTTTGTAAATGGTGAGCCATTGATCTCTGAGGATGATTGGAAAATATTTTTTCATTATCTTATAGTGTTGATTGAATTTTCCTATGTGTCTTTTATGACTTTTATTTTTATGGATTTTAGTTTTTATTTTCTCCCCAAGAATCACATATCTACTAGACTAGATCTTTGTATTTGCATCTGACATTGTGCATTATTCCAGTGGAATAAGTTAGAATCAAATTGTAAATTCTCAAATCAAATCTTCATGCTCTGAAACTAACATAGACAATGCACACATAAGCACACACACTCACACAACTCTTTGGAGACCAAGGTTTAGATAAAAGATCTTGACCTTCCCCTTACTGCCTCAATCAACCCAAAGTTGGACAGAATGAAGAAATACTTTTTCGTTTTGCTGAGGAAGATTCACCCTGAGCTAACATCTGTGCCAGTCTTCCTCTGTTTCGTATATGGGTCTCAGCCTCAGCATGGCTGACGAGTGGGTAGGTCTGCACCTGGGATCCGAACCCACGAACCCAGGCCACCGAAGTAGAACGCACCCAACTTAAACACTATGCCATGTGGCCAGCCCCCAAGAAAGACTTTTTAAAGACTAAGACTCCTTGACCACTTAAGACTCACCTTTTCCTATTCTTTACCTGATGGCTTCCTTTTTTGATCTGGGTTAAATTTATATTCAGAATTTTGATTTGAGTTCTAGTTCTTACTCAAATATTTCAGTCCACACCATTCTTCCCATCCCTACACTCTGTATTTTGATTAAATATCATATAGTAAAGTTTTCTAATGCATGTTTAATTTCTCTCCATCTAGGTTCCTACCTCCTCGAGGGTAGAGACCAAGCCTTGTTCCCTTTGGTATTCCCCACAAGGTGTGATATAGTGGTTGTTTTTTTAATTCTTGGTATTTCACTCTCTTCCCAGACTAATATTCTTTGAAGAATCTTCCCCTCTACCCCCTAATTCACCAACCACCTAAAGGAAGGAAATCTGTTTGAAGGAGACTTGACATTGGGCTTATTATAATGACATAGTAACAATCTTTGCAGTATTTTTGCATTTACTCAGATGTCATCTCTTCCTGGAAGCCTTTCTTCAATACCTAATTTGCCCTTATTCTCTGTTCCCATAGTAACCTGTGAATACCATTATCCCAGCTTTTCCACATTACATTGACATTATCTGTTTATGTGTCTGTCTCACCCATTCTAGATAGAGTCTTTGTTTTACTCATTTTTACCTAGCCCCATCCCTAGCACTCAATTACTGTTTGTTAAATTGAGTGACTGTATCTTGGTAGCTCTGTCCCCTCCTTCAGTGAAAGGAGGAGAAAAGTTTACCACTGTATTTAGGTCCCAGAAATTCCAGAAAAATGGAAAAATCTAAATTTTCTTCCCCTTGCTTTCAATAAACACCAGTTTTCCACTGTTTCACTGACATAAGTATTCAAAATTAAAGGCAATGAAAAATAAAACACAAAACCCCCAAAATTCTATCAACATTCAATCAGAATTGTAAGGTTTTACTGAAACGTTTAGAGATATAGTGACTTGATAGCAAGAAAAAGCACAAGGTAGGGGTCTAGATAAAGCAAAATTGAACTGATAATTGATGAAGCTGAGTGATGGTGCAGGAGAATGATGTGGGTTAATTTATACTGTTCTGTTTACTCTGTGGACGTTTGAATTTTTCCATAATAAGGAGCTTTTAAAATTAAGGTTTTATTTCAGTTGTTAACATAGGAGTTTTCTTCAGAGCATGTTAGCTTTCTAATCTTGGTCCTGTAGCTGACTGTTTCTTACTTTAAGTGAAAAAGAAAAAGTTAACCTGAATTTGAAATTGTTCGGGTCTTGGAATGGTCAAGTTTGTGCCTTATTTTGCCCTTGGTGCACACTAACTCCAGTTTTTGAAACTATTTTTTAAGTTAAAATATCTACTTACATTTACAAAGTACATTGTTTAGGTATTTATGATGTGTCTTGCAATTAGAGGGAGCCTAACAAATGTGTTTTTATGTGACTTTTTCTTTTTTTAAAGATTGGCACCTGAGCTAACAACTGTTGCCAATCTTCTTCTTTTTTTTCCCTGCTTTTTTTTTTTCCCTCCCCAAATCCCCCCAGCACATAGTTGTATATTTTAGTTGTGGGTCCTTCTAGTTGTGGTATGTGGGACACCGCCTCATCATGGCCTAATGAGCAGTGCCACGTCTGCACCCAGGATCTGAACCCTGGGCCGCTGAATCAGAGTGCGCAAACTTAACCACTCTGCCACGGGGCTGGCCCCATGTGACATGTTTTTATGTGACATGTAAAATGTGTTTTTAAGGCCACTGAACCATTCAGTAGATGTGATGGACTGTATTCTTACTCATCTTCTTGCCCAGTGCCCAGGAGCAGTCAGAGCAGTTGGAACATGTCAAGGCCAGAGTAACGTGCAAAAGGCATTCATATTTGGTATACCGTCAGTCATATTGCATTTTGAGCTTGTTTTCAACAGTAAGGATGGATTGGCACCGAGCTAACCATCCTGTATTACCCATTATACCTTTTGTGCCATCAGTCAGCATTTATGAAACTGCTAGCTGTAGCTAAGGGTACAGTTGCTGGCTTTAGAACACAATTTTTCATCTATGTCACATTAGCCCATTAAACCCACAACTTTGATTTCATAGAACCAGAGTGTACTTTCTTCTACAAACTTAGAGACGCTTGGATTCTTTCTAAGCAGTCGTTTCCTCTGACAAACTTCACGTCTTACTGATTCACATGCTCCATTGACTGCTCAAAGCCTGTTAATTTGTGAAATCAAAAGCGTAATATGGAATTCCAGGCTGTGATGGACCTTGTTGGCCTTCCTTCGAAGATGTACAAAGGGAATCTTAATATCTTCTTCAGGGCTTTCCATCCCTAATTCATGTTTGCTTATTCTCTCCCATCTTTTTCAAGGACGTGGTATCTTGCCAGCATACAAAGCCTGAGAAGGTACAAAGGTAACTATCCATCAAATAAGCTGACTGGCAATCTCTTGAGCAAAGAAGGAAGAGCAGTACGTCATGGTTTATTTCCCTAATTTAATTTAAAGCCTCTACTAGTTCCCCTTTATGTTTGAAATCCAAAATGTGCTTTCTTTGTCTGCAAAAAAACAAAAGCATAAAGCTTGGATGACATACCATTACAAGAGGCAAAAAGATAGGTATTTATGGAATATATTAATATTTTTTCTTCTATAAAATATTTCACTGGGGAAGAAAAATGAGAATTTTCTAGCCCTGGATGCCTATTGAATTCCAACAACGTGTTTGTTAATACAATTGGTATGCAATGAATCAAAACCATTTCTAAATGCAGTTTTTAATTCCCTATTTTAGGCACTGACTGTGTCATACAGAAAATCAGGTCATTAAGAACTCAACCAAAATTCTTGCAGCACCAAATTCCAGGAGAAATTCATTGTGAGAGTTGGTTGTAGAAAACCTTTGTTCCTGGCTGTATCTGTGTTTTCTGGTGGGAGAGACAAGATGTTTCCTTTAAATGGTGGAATGGCAACAAATTCTCAATATGTAAAGTTGAGAACTGTAAAGACCAGGATTTTAGCAATTACATAGTATATATAGTCTTCCAAGTACTGTGCTAGTCACTGTACAAAAGAAATAGAAGCCATCGTCCCTGCTCTTTAGCATCTTCTCTTAGTTTTGAGAGGTTAGACTTAAATGCGTGAAACAACTAGAGAGGAGCCTAAGACTTACTCCTTATAACAATAGTCTTCTTCCTCTGGAACTTCAGAAGCAAATTTTGTGCCTAAGCCCGGCTTTCATTCTTTTTTTCCGTTTTTTTTTTTTGGTGAGGAAGGTTGTCCTTGATCTAACATCCATGCCAGTCTTCCTCTATTTTCTGTGTATTTTGTATGCCACCACAGCATGGCTTGACGAGCAGTACATAGGTCTGCGCCTGAGATCCAAACCTGCAAACCCTGGGCCACCAAAGTGGAGTACACAAACTTAACCACTATGCAACCGGGCCAGCCCCTGGCTTTCAGTTTTTACAAGTGCTTTAATGGATTTTTTTTTTTTTTTTTTTTTTTTTGGAGAGAAGGATCAGAGTATATGTTATCGCTGGTGAGAAATTTGAATTAATATCAATAAATATGAAACGGTTCTTAGCAAAATAGTAATGCTTCTTAATATAATTTTAAAAACAGGAGTCTCATCAGTTTTTATTACTGCCTTTCAGTAGGCAATATTTGGTTTCCAATTTTATACTTCCGTGCAGATTGCTCCATCTTACATTTCCTAACAGGTTCGTATTCTCAAGAAAAACTGTTCTCAGCAAATCTCAAGCCCACCTTAAACAAGCAAATGTATGCGCCTCATAAGAAAGTTTGTAATCAGGATGTTGGTTAGTGAATTTCCTAAATGTTTCTGTTCTAAAAATAATAGTTGATGGTCCTTTTGAAACCTGTGTTTGCAGTATGAACGTGACTACCCCACAAACAGTACAAATGAAGAGCAGACATCTTCCACTTCTCTTCTAGTAGAACGGGCTCGGGGCAGACGTACGGCCTGCACACTGACTAAAAGAAGCCTGACAGTGTCTAAGTTCTGAAGTCACATTCACACGATTCAGTGTCATTATTCTAACTATAAAAATAAATGTTTCCACAGAAGAAAAATATTTGTAAGCCAGACTGTTGTCACATGCATTACAAAGGACAAAAGAAAGAAGAGGGAAGATAAGATCCCAACACACAGAACATTGAAAGAGCAGAGCTCTTGAGAGTCCGACCTGAATTTCTGCTCTGCTACTTATTTTGTGACTTAGTCAAGTTTCATAACCTCTCTGGCCTTGTTTTTTCCCTCCCCTTCAGAGGATGGTAATGAGGTCTAAGCTAATAAAGTACTTGGTAGAGTTCCTGGAACATAGTTTCCAATAATGGTAGTAGCCGCAGTTTGTCATCATTATTGTCATAGGCATCATTTTTTTCTTCCTCTCATCATTGGAGCTGGTTGTTCAGTGCCCTGAGGCCTTTTCCATGTCATCATTCACCATCTTTTGCTTACTGCAGACCTCTTTTCTTGCTCTTCTGATGAGTGCCGTAAGCTACAAGATACCACCCTTTCCTTGCTGACTCCCAAACTGATGTCTCCAGACTAGACTCCTATTCTCCGTCTCCAGTTAAATGTTGAAAAGACATCTCAAACTTAACATGTTCAAAACTAAATTCCTTACTTCCCCCACAATCTTTCCTGTATGACAAGAAGCCGCAAGTGGGTGTAGTGAAAAGAGAAACAGGCCAGGCTTAAGGTACACAAGCAAAGATCCCCTAAATCCCTCAGCCTTCAGCGGCTGACCCTGTGAAGTCTCTCTGGGATGGGGCGAGCTTTGCTTATGGACTTTCTCTCTCGTGTACTGCTGGTGCCCCAAATCCTGGCCGTCACAGTCATCACCATTATCTTGCTACTGATGAGTCCATGCCGTATAACAGGAAGACTCCTGGACTAGGAAAATCTATTTCTGGGTTCTAATTCTGGTCCCTTCCTAACTCCATAACCTTGGCTAAGTCACAGCACTGCTCTGTGGCTTAGCTTCCTCACTTGTAGTGTTAGGGTGAAGATATTAACACTAAGGTGACCATATAACCATACTCCAAACCAGGACATTTGAGAGTGAAAGGGAGCTGTTGATAATTATAATCAGAGTGACAAGCATAAACCATTACTATTCTGGGCAAACCAGGAAGTATAGTGACTCTAGCTGTCTATCAAATCCCCTCCTGCATTCATGATGTTTGATGTTGTGAATTCCCACTCCTACAGTAAGGATGATTTGTTACAAAGCATTATTGTACATAATTAGTAAAGTATATGCTAATAGCAATCTGGTAACTAAAACAGTCTATTAATATGAAAATCTATAATTATTACCAAAGTAATAATTAAGTTAAATTGGCTTCTATGGATTAGCCAGAGAACTCAGGCAATACATAAAATGTTGTTTTCGTGAAAAATCATATTCTGAGTCTAAAGAGCTAATTTTGGATTCTTTTTTTTTTTTTTTTTTTTTTTGGTGAGGAAGACCTGAGCTAACATCTGTTGCCAATCTTCCTCCCTTTGTTTGAGGAAGACTGTCCTTGAGCTAACATCTGTGCCAGTCTTCCTCTATTTTGTATGTGCGATGCCACCACAGCATGGCTTGATGACCGGTGCGCAGGTCCACGCCCAGGATGCGAACTCTCAAACCTGGGACCACCAAAGCAGAGTGCATGAACTTACAGTACGCCACCAAGCCAGCCCCTTGGATTGGTCTATTTTTAAGTTAGAAGCTATCTATTTTTAAATTTGTTTGGCCTAAAACAGTCTCCTTCGGGTTCCCAGGTACACCCTGTGGTTCTAACATCTCTGTGTTTTCTCTAGAAGTCTGTATTCACTCTTTCTTCCATAATTTAACTTGTTATTTTATAGCGTTCAGTTGCCTCTTCTCTTGATCTGTGGCTTCTGAGAGGAAGAGTGCTGGCCCTCTCATATGAGCCGGTTCATCTCCTTGTCGCCTAAGTTGTTCACTCTGAAAATTTTCCTTCTCTGACAGTTCCCTTCTTGAGGTTTGGTGATCTGAGCCACTCTTTCAGTTATATAAGAGTTTCAGAAATGATAATAGCTACTATTTATGTAGCGTTTATTATGAGCCATGCACTGTGCTAGGCCCTTTACATATATGAATGCACTGCGCACCCACCACAGCCCAGGGAGGTAGGTGATGCTGTTAGCTCCCATTTACAGATGAGGCAGTTGACGTGGAGAGCAGCTGAGTGGCTTGTCCAGGTCCGTGCAGCGAGTTTGCATCTGGCTCCAGTCTACACTCCTAATCACTATTACAAGAATAATTTCAATACTTTTTTGTTTGCTCTTCCTGAGGGTTGTACATTTTAGGATGGCAATTTCTGAAGGCTTAAAGCTGTCTGTTCTCTCTGGCTTCATTACATCTGCACATTTCTCCCAGCCAGGAGTTTTGCCTCGGAAGGGCATTCATTCCACGGGGTTTACACAGAACCTCTGCCTACTGAAGTCAGGTAGGAATCCAGTCAAGGAGAAATGTGTCCTCAGTGTCCTGAGAGAGGGGCGAAGTGCCACGGAACTTCAGCAGTGGGAGAGGTTTCTTCCTATCTGGGGAGGGAAGTTTGAGAATGGATAAAATTTTGCTGTGGAAATGAAACATTGAGAATGTCCTTTCAACAAAAGGGGGTAGCATTAGGTAAATGAGAAAACTCAGGGTATTTACAGACAAGAGTAGGAAAATTTCTGAAGCATAGGGCTTATGAAAGGAAGGGATGGAAAATAAGCTTGAAAATTACAGGTTGTGGCAAGATCATGAAAGATCTTGAAGACCAGACTAAAGAGTTTAGTTTATTCTCTAGAATGATGATTTTCAACATTTTTCCCACTCCTAACAAACTTGAGAGATCTGAGACATTCCTCTGATGCACCATGGGATGGTATGTAAGGGCCTGTGCTCTGGTTCCCACCACTTACTACCTGTGTCAGTTTAGGCAAGGTAACCTCTCAGAGACTCTGTTTTCTCATCTATAAAGAGAGGCTAAGAGTAGACCTACCTCATGGGTTGGTACAAGGATGAAATGAGATAATGCGCATGAGGCACTATTGTTGTCTTATTTTAATATCATCATCATCAGTATTTGTGGATTACTGCGCAATGAGTCTGGGAGGGTGTCAGTGAGGGGATCAGAACCTCTGGAATCTAGCATTAAGAATCCCTATCATGATTCTGATACCCCACTCATTCCTTGGGTCATTCTTCTAAATAAGGAAGAATGAAGGCATATGGCGGCAACATGGCTGTAACTGGAATCCCAGGATAACCACCCAATAGCTGGACAAGTTAATTGGCTTAGCCTTGGGCAAGTTACTTAATCCCTTGGGGTCTTATTGTTCTTGCTTGTAAAATGAGGATAACGATTCCCCTTTGCACAGTGGCTATGATATTTAAATACCTAGCACACAGTAGGCCTTCATTAAATGGTGTGGTGATGTCTTTTTTATTACGATGGTAACTCAAATCCTATTCCCAGATGGCATCTCAAAGGAAAGAGCTAAGCAACCAGGGGCTTTTGACTGGTTGCCTGACCTCACTCACACTCTCTTCTTGCTCCTCAGGATTTAAATCCCCCAGATTCCAACTGGAAAGGAAAGATGGCTTTATTCATTCTGTGCGGCCCTTCTGCCTCTGTCTCTTAATTGCTTTCCGTCTGTCAGCTTGGGTTGAGGGGAACGTGTGAAGAGAATGCTAAGGGAAATGTGAGGGGAGGATCTGCAGTTCCAGGAATTTTTTCCTAGCTGTAAGACATCTGCTTTATCTCTGGGAGTTGATTAATATGGTTACCTTAAGGTAGGAAGTTGAAACAGGTGAATTTTTGAGATTCCTTTTTAGCCTTGTGATTGCATTTTTGTGATACAATAGTGTATTACGCTATTATAGCTTAGGTTGTAGGGTCTTAAAATTGAGACACTTTCCTAAACCCATATTTATGATTAATTCTCTAGCTGGGTATGCTTGGGCTCCAGGCCAGTAATGCACAGAAGATGAAATGACTGCCTGCCTCAGTGGAGGCACAGCCTGCTGGATCCCCGCGTAGCAAGGCATTGAGACAGGGAGCTCTTCTCAGTGTTGTCAAGCCTGATGAAGATGAAGGTAGGACCAGAGAAGCTGAGCCATCTTTTTCTGGTGTTCTGGCGAGGACGTTACCGCCTGTGCTCTGAATCCTGCTGAGACTGCAGACGTGACTTAGAGGAATTTTCACATCACCTACAAGAAAGTCTTATAGCATAGCTATGTGAGAGAACTAATTGAAAAGCATAGAAACCACTACTCAAGGAATTTGCGAGAATAAAATCTTGGTTGTGACCCTAGAATATTCACCCAAAATGAATCATTCTATAATTTAAAATCTTTAGCTATTTTTTTAAAATAAATATTTAGTGCCATACCACTTTTTTATTTTAAAGCTAAATGTCAGTGTTAGTTCTGCATAACAAAACTAAAGTGTTATGTTTGTATCATCTAGGGAAGTATATTAAAGCAAAAAGTCCCTAAAGATTTTGCATTTATTAAAAGGGGCGTTTAAAGGATGTCAAAGGATGATGAGACCATCCTTCAGCATCTGAAATAAAAAGACCGAGTTGAATGTACTGCTCACTCTTATAAAGGAGCTAAGCTGGGAGCAGATGGAATCTCTCCAAGCAGAGAAACTGCAGGTCTTATGTCAGGATTTAGGCAAGTGCAGAGTTCAGGGCTGGGCAGATGCTCGAAGGCTGAGAAGGCTGATGTCGTCTGTGGAAGTATGGGTACCTGGCGATAAGTACTGTTGTTTAGTTGGTCCTCAGAGGTGTATTTACTGAACCGGATTTGTTGCTGATAGGCTACTTCAGAAGCAGGGACTCTCATTGATTGGCTGGCTTCTAAGACATACTCAATAAGGCAAGTTGTTTATTGATTGAATTTAAACTAGTTCTGGTGGCTTCTTGTTAGCACAGCTGAAGAAGAGTCTTTTGCTAGGAGTGTGGGAACTTTTTACGTTCTCGGTCCCCAGTTCTTCACTCGAAGCTGCAGGATAGCATTAAGGATTGTCCAGACCTTCCCCTCTGTTGCTGATTCTTCTTGAAGATAGATTTTATTTGCGAAGATCTGACTTTCAGTTTGAGTGAATCAGCATAATTTCATGTATGTTTGTCCTTAAATCATTTATTGAAACATCTGCTGGGACAGTGGCTGTGTCAAAGCATAAGAGACACTGGACAAAAAACATTAAATGACCGTGAGATAAACAGGAATAATTAGAAGTATTATAAGAAGGGGCTGGAATACCCTTTTCTACCATAACCTAAGATTCTTCAGGCCTGACCAAGAAAACCAGTCCGAGTGATTCTGGCCAGGCTGCCTTTTCTTTTAGCTTAGATATAGATTGTTTACTTCACCTGTAATGTTCATTCAGGCGTAACATGAAGTGTTGGCAATGGTTTCGGTTTGCCTAAAGAAAGTCCCAAACCATTCTATCATCTGTGACTACTACTGTTGTTTTGATGATCTGGGGTGGAAGCTGCCTGCTTTGTGTGGTCATCTCTTTGTTTTGAGTATCTTGCGTTAACAGTCAACTCCCATGACTCCTCTGCTCTGGAGAAGCTCAGTTCAGGTTCTCTAACGGTGTTGCTGTTCAGCTCTGCTAAGGTCCCTTCCGTTTTCTTTCCAGAGGATGTTGCTAGTTCAAGCTCATTCAGGGATTATGTTTTATTCATCATAATAGACTCGGCATCCAGCCCCTGCCTGCTACAGTCAATATTTATAAAATGAATATTCAGCTTTATATTATTCTTGGATTATTTTAGGCATTTCAGTTATGTTTCTTCATTGAGATTCTGATCTCATTGGAAGCAATAACTATGTCTTATTTTTCTCTGAATGCTCCAGAAAGCTTATCACAGTGTTTTCTATGTTGGGTATAAATAAATATTCGTTAAATTGGATTCAAGATATATTGAGTGTACTTTGTTTGGGTAATAGGGCAGATAGTTGACAAGATTCCTCATCTAAAAGAAATAGCAGATCTATTGGAGAGGTGAAACATACACATAAAACAATTTAAAGATGATGCTTTTTTCTTTTTTTTAAAGATTTTATTTTTCCTTTTTCTCCCAAAGCCCCCAGTACATAGCTGTGTACTTTTAATTGTGGGTCCTTCCAGTTGTGGCATGTGGGATGCTACCTCAGCATGGCTTGATGAGTGGTGCCATGTCCGCGCCCAGGATCCGAACCGGCAAAACCCTGGGCCACCGAAGCAGAACACGTGAACTTAACAATGTAGATTTTTTGAACATCTCAGTCACTTAAACAGAATGCTAAACTTTAAAGTTATTCTTAAAAGTAAATAGGGGCCAGCCCCTTGACCAAGTGGTTAAGGTTCCACACACTGTGCTTCAGAGGCCCAGGGTCACGGGTTCAGATCCTGGGCACAGACCTACTCCACTCATCAGCTGTGCTGTGGAGGCATCCACATACACAGTAGAGGAAGACGGGCATGGATGTTAGCTCAGGGTGAATCTTCCTCACCCCCCCCCCCAAAAAAAAGCAAATAACATTCATGATGAAATACTATACAGCAAGGATAAGGAATGACCTACAACTTTATGCAACAATATATTCACAACAATATTGTGAATCTCACAAACATAGGGTCAAGCAAAAGAAGCCAGACACAAAAAGAGCATATAATGTATGATTACATTTATATTAAGTACAGAACTGGGCATTGACAGCTAAAAAAAATAAATGTAAATGAAGTTTGATAACTTCTGCCAGAATAGAACTGAGACAAAGTAGGGAACAACAGCTTATGCCTTCTAATTCAAAAATTTTTTGATGGGTGATCAGGCTCATTCTGGCCCTCCTGCCTGCCCAGCCATTTTACAGCCACGGTTCTTGAATAGTTCATTCAGAAGGAGAACATGAACTCATACTTATGTCTATTAACTGCCAGACAATATGTATTTTATTTACATTATTTCGTTTACTCCTTTTAGCAGTCCTCTGAGATATGTACAGTCTTCCCTGTTTCCAAGTGACAAATACAAGAAACTGAAAGCTTACAAAGTTTGCCCAAAGTAATAGAGGCAGTTAAGTGGTTGATAAAATTTGAACTTTAGATTTATGTTACTCCAAAGCCTTTGTTCTGTCTACTCCATCACAGGATAAGTAAAAAGATGGAGAACTTAACCTGGTAATTTCATTATTTGTTGGTGGAGGATGACAGGAAGAGGCCCTGTACTCTAGGGCAGGGATCACCAAACTTTTTCTTGAAAGAGCCAGATAGGCAACATTTTAGGCTGCAGGCCCTGTGGTCTCTGTCCCACGTACTCAGCTCTGCCATGACAGCACAAAGGCAGCCATCAACAACATGTCCATAGATGAGCATGCTGTGTCCCAGCAAAACTTTACTTATGGACACTGGAAACTGAATTTCCTGTAACGTTCATGTCACAAGATACTATTCTGCCTTTGATTTTTTTTCAATCATTTAAATATGTAAAAACCATTCCTAGCTTACAAGCCATACAGGTGGCAGGCCAGAATTGTCCTGCAGGCTCTAGTTTGCTGGCACCTTCTCTAGGCTCGACTGGAGTCCTTATATATTTTTAAGAATTCCCTTTCTAGACAGGTTCAAAAGCTCAGCAGATATTTGTCAGATCTCTCCGATGTGCTGCACACTGCTACTTGACATACAAAGATGAGCCCTCCAACCCACAAAAGCAATTTAAAAGAAAGAACATTAAGATGGAACTTGCATATAGTAAAATACACGCATGTAAAGTGTGGAGTTTGATGAGTTTTGACATATGTGTACACCCAGATAAGAACCACCATAACCAGCATAGAGAACATGACCTTCACCCCCAAAAAATTCCCTCACGCCCCTCTGTAGTCAGTTCCCCTCCCTCCCTGCTCTAGGCAACCTCTGATCTGCTCTCTCTCACTGTAAATTATGTTTCCCTTTTCTAGAATTTCACATAAATGAATCTAAGTATGTACTCTTTGTTATCTCCTTGTTTTACACACCATATGTTTTTTAAATTTATCCATATTGTTCAATGTATTAGTAATTTGTTCCATTTTTGCTGCTTAGTAATCCACTGTATGAATATACCACAGTTGGTTTATCCATTCACCTGCTGATGGACATTTGGTTTGTGTCCAGTTTAGGGCTATTATGAATGAAGCTGCTATTAACATTCATGTATAAGTCTTTGGGTAGACATATGTTTTCATTTCCCTTGGGTAGACACCCAGGAGTAGAATTGCTGAATCTTATGGAAAATGCATATTTAACTTTATGAGAAACTGCCAAGCTGTTTTCCAAAGTGATTATACCATTCTGCATTCTGATTAGTATGAGAGTTCCATTAGCCTCACATCCTCACCATCACTTAGTATTGTCGGTCTTTTTACCTTTAGCTGTTCCAGTGGGTATAAAGGTGGTGTCTCATGGTGACCATAATTTCCATTTACCTGCTGAGGACTAGCATTGAGTATCTTTTCATGGATTTCTTGGCCATTCATGTTTTCTTTTGTGAAGTTCAAATCTCATGTCCACTTATTTTTTATTGGGTTGACTTATTATTGAGTTATAAGAGTTCTTTATATATTCTGGACACAAGTCCTTTGTCAGATAGATGTATTGGAAATATTTTCTCCTAGTCTCTGCATTGCCTTTTCATTTTCTTAATCACGTGTTTTAATGGCAGCAGTTTCAATTTTAATGAAATTCAGTTTATCATTTTTTTCTTTACGGTTACTTTTTTGTATCCTAATAAATCTTTGCCTATCCCTAGGTTGTGAGAGGTGTTTTTTCCTGTATTTTCTTTCAGAAATGTTCTGGCTTTAGCTTTTCTTTGGATCTCTGATTTATTTGCAGTTAATTTGTGTGTGGTGTGAGATACTGATTGAGGCTCATGATTTTTCCATGTGAACACCCTGTTGTTCCAGCACCATTTATTGGGAAAACTGTCCTTTCTGCCCTTGAATGACTTTAATGTCTTTGTCAAAAATCAATTTACTATATATGTGGATCTATTTCTAAATGGTGTTCTCTTCCATTGATTTATATGTCTTATGCTAGTTTTCTTTTGAGCCTCAACATCTTTTTAATTTTAGTCTCAAAAAGAAATCATTTACCGTTCTTTTTAATTGCAAACTCTCTTCTTTATGTAGATCTCAGTTCACTTATATGAATATTTATATTTTTACAGGTATAGATATGCCAAAATAGGCAAATCTAATGTAGATGTGTTTCTGTCTGCAATTCGTGCCAAATCAACATCCTTCTATTCTCTACTTTTAACATAGAGTTCTTAGTGTGCTAGCATTTCAACAGCAGCAGTAATTGTATTTATGAATCCTTATATGATATTGTATCTCAAACCTTATGGATGTCCAAGTTGTTTCTGTCTGGGCTTTCACACTTGTCACTTCGTAGCTACTTTTTCTAAGATGTTAATTAAATTAATTAAGCATGTACCTTCTTTTTGTACATCCAACTCTATTCTCTGCTTTTCTCCATATTCTGTCTCTAACCAATGACTTTAGACCCTTCTACAGCAAGAAAAGATCTATTTTGTAGGTTTCAATCCCTCTATTATTTCTTTGCCCCCCCCGACTTTTATCCCCTCCCATAAAAATGAGTTGTCTTCTTTTCAGGGTTTGTTTACCTTTCTTATGTCAAAGAAGTTCAGAGCAAATGGATCTTTTTATTTTATTTGCAGTTAAAATGTTTTTCAGGTAGTTCCATTTCCTAGCAATATCCATTACTCAGTTCCTACAGATTTCAAAGTTATCCTTTTAAATCTGTTTTCTGAGACCATATGTCACTTAGTAAAGTGAAAAAACAGATCTTTATAGTGAGCTTAGGCAAGGAAGGGATTTTTGGTCATTGTTTCATGAGGATTTTTTTTTTAGTTTATTAAGTTTTGTTTCTTACCATAAAGCAATATATAGTCATCGTTGTAAAATTGCCCATAATCCCCACACTCAAAGACCAACACGTTTTAGTATGCTATAAAAAAAATATATTATTTCTCAAATTTGAGTAACATATTGGAAAGGCATTCAGTAAGTAGTTTTAAATGAATGGATATCTTTTTTCCAGTGAAATGTTTTGCTGGGCAGCAGTCTTCCTGCTTGAAAGCAGGCTGGTATTAGAAGCAGGACCATCTTTGGGCAACAGGCGGAGGGTGAAGGGGGGGCACCTGAGTTATCCAGGGCCTGATGTCCGCTGATTGCGTCTTTCCCCAATATTCTGTGAATATTAACAGCATTATAGTAATTTTACTTAGCGCACAGTACAAAATCAATAAATGTTAATTTCATATAGTAGTTTATATATGTTTTATTTTCATCTTTTTTCCTCTTATTATTAAACTAAGAAACATCTTACTTAGTTTGACTTTTTTCTTGATTTTCAGGTTATTTCCTAATGTTAAGTGACATTAGCTATCACTAGTTCTTTGCATGATTGGAACAGACTGACGTAGTCAGATGAGAGAGTGATCAATGATGGGCCAGGGTTAACGAACCCAGCCAAAAAATTATTATATTTAAAAAAAAATTAATTGTATATTAAATATTGAATAAACAATAATGATATCCACAAGGTATGAAGAATAATAATACAGTGAACACAAAGATACTCACCAGTCAGTTTAAAAAACATAACACTACTGATACCCTAGTACCTATACCTTTAAAAGCCGCCTGTGTGCTCCTTCCTCCTCCCAGAGCAAACTGTTGATGCTGCATTGGATGGCTAACAAGTCTTTGCTTTGCCTTGTGATGTAATGCAAATACTTGGATACATAAAAATATATTTTTTAGTTTTGCATGTTTGAGGAATTTATAAAAATGGAATTGTATTGAATATGCGTCCAAGTGACGTTCTTCTCTTGCTCAGCATTGTATTTGAGATTAATTCACATGTGTAACTGTTGTTCATCTGCTTTACTGTTATAAAGGATTTCATTCTATGAATAGTCCAAATTCATTCATCCATTCTTCTTTTAACAGACTTTTAGGTTGGTTGTAGTTTTTTGCTGTTAAAAATCAAGGCTATGAACATTGTCGTATGGTCTCCTGGAACACATTCTAAGAATTTCTTTTGGATAGAAGGTCTTAACCGTTTTTGTGCCTTCGATTCCTTGGGAAGTTTGGTGAATATTCTGGGCTCCTTCTCAAAATGAGCTTCATTCATTTCCCACCTTCCCCCACCTGCTACCTCACAAAAATGATTCAGACCAAAGAAAAGGTGCTTTTATCTGAATATCAGCAGATTGAATTCCTGTTGACTGATAATCCTAAATTCTTCTTGGCAGACGTTTAAATATTAGATTTTAATGAGTAGCCTTTTCAGTCTGGAAACTGGCTTAGGGGAAATGAATTCAGCCTTTGTAAGTTAGGGGTTCGGAAGAACCGTACTAATTTGCTATTCCTGGTGTTTGTATCATATTTCTAAGCATCTCTCTCCCAAAGAAATCACGTTTCTTCACACAATACACGACAAGGCCACTTCTGGCAGCTGGGGCACTGAGGGGACACTGGTGCATGGGACTGTTGATTTTAGCTCAAAGGAGGAGCCAGCCGAGGGAATCAGTATCATCCAAAGCAAATACATATTCTTGTGCTTTACATATTTATTTAAATTCCAAGCAATACATCTGGGACATGCATAATTAGCTGGGGCTACAAAGTTGCCTTTTTTGGAAGGTATATTTACCTAAAGAAGTTATGCGTATTTTATGAAAAACAAACAGACGATGTGAAAACACAGTCTACCCTCGGTTTGATTTTTGATGCGTTTTCCCAGTGAAAAGCATGCATTCACAAACAATCATTTGGTTTTAAAATAAAACATGTTGCATTAAGAAGTATCTGATACTTATTGTGATTTTAATAATTCCTTATACACAAGTGTTCCAAGGAAACACTGATATCCTTTGTTAACTAGCAAAAAAAAAAATTAATAAATTTAAACCTGTTTGAACTTTAAGTTGTCACAATACCTTTAAAAAGAAATTGGATAGGAAGGGAACTTAAATAAATCCAGTTACTGGAATAAGAATGTGGGGGGGGGGGATGCAAAAGTAAGGAGAGCAGTCACTACGTAGCTTATGACAGCAAATTTCTCCTCTTTGTACTTTAGAGCCAGAGCAGACTGAGGACACAAATGCATCCATTTTAAAGCAGCCCACACTAAGGCCCAGGGAGGTGAAAGGTCACACCTCTGTTCCAATAACGTTTCAAATAAAGGTCGTAAATTCTGAGGCAGCATAATAATCGATGAACAATGATGGTGGCACTAATATTTATTAGTACTTACTATTTGCCAAACATTTGCTTAACCCTCTACAAATATTATCTCACTTAATTTCTGCACTCAGCCCGTGGGGCAGGTAATGGTAATCTCATTTTAGAGATGAAGAAACTAAGACTTAGAGGTTTTTTCACTTGTTGAGAGAAGCACAGTTATTCGGGGGGGGAGGTGCCCCTTCAACAGCAAACATTTGTTTCAAGCTTATCAGGTATAAGTATTTGGCTAGAAACCAAGAGATCAGATAGAAAGAAGACATGGTTTATCCCATCCAGGGATTTCCATGTTAGATCTACTGTATAAGATGGGCATGTGAGATCAGTAGCTTTCAAATGTTTTTGACGAAAGCCCTCAGTAAGAAATATGTTTATATTGAAACTAATGCACACATTTTTATATATCTTATTTATCTATAAATATGTGTCATTTCATAGCTGAATAAAAGTTTTATAATATATCCTTACTGTGTGCTATACAAGCTAATACTTTCTATTGTGTTCCATTCTATTCTATTTCATTCTTTTAAAAGACCAATGACATTAATTGATTTCATAGTGCGTTCCTTGGTCACATATTGAAAAAAGATATTTTATATATATTTTTTTAAAAAGATATTTATGTGTGTGTAAAACATGAGATACTAATAGTCCTCCAGAACTCCTCTAGCTATTGTTTCTTTCTTTCTTTCTTTCTTTTTTTTTTTGGTGAGCTAACATCTGTGGCAGTCTTCCTCTATTTGTATGTGGGATGCTGCCACAGCATGGCTTGATGAGTGATGTGTAGGTCCGCACCTGGGATCTGAACCAGTGAACCCCAGGCCACTGAAGTGGAGCATGTGAATTAAACCACCTCACCACGAGTTGGCCCCAGCTCTTTCTTATTTATCTCTGTATTGAACGTGGATTGCTAATTTGGCTTTATCAATTTAAGAAATTATTTGTAGACTTTTGGTGGTGGATGAGGATTTAGCTATCTTACCCCATGCCTTATTTCCCCATCTTCCATCCTCCTAATGTAGTAATGCTCAATTTTTATTTAATAAATAAGTATTGTTTATATTCTATGACTGTAAATATCATTTATCACAGAGCCAAGTCATGATTATATTTCTTTTTATCTCTCTTTAATTTTTTCTGGAAATAATTGCCCTATTTTTGCACTTGCATAGTTTTCTATATACCTATCCTTAATTTTTTCCCAAGTGCTGTCATACACCTATAGTTAGCTTTTGCCTCCAAAACTCTGTTATATCGATACTTTGCCTTTATCCTGGAGACCGCATTTCCAGAGCACTCGGTCCTCCCACTGTGTCTGGACCCTGACTCTCCAGTCCACGGCACAGCTCTCATCCTGGAACCTTCCCTCGCTGCTCTCTCAGTTTGGCTCTTCTATTTTCTGGATCCCAGTTCTTTCTCTTTCTTGGTTCTCTCCCTCATTTTACATCAACACATTTTCAAGAAAGTTTCAAAGAAAGAGACCAAGGGAGAAAACTTTTCTGAGGGCATGCACTCTTAAAATGCCCTTAGTTTACCCTCAACATGTGGTTGATAAATTGACCAGGCACAGAATTATAGATTGGAAATCCTTTTCTCTCAAGATTTTGAAAGCTTTGCTCTCGTCTCCAAGTGTTGCTGTTGGAAAAGTCAGATTCTTGTTTCTTCATATATGACCTGTTTTTTTTTTAATCATAGTGAATATTTATTATGTTCTTCCTTTGCGTCAAGCACTGTTCTGAGTATTCTGCACTGTTTATGCTCATGTCGTCATCTCCATGACATGGGGATTATTTTCTGCATTTGCAGGAGGAGACTGAGGCGTGGAGAGGTTAAGCAGCTTGGAAGTGGGAGAAGGCTGTTGACTGGGCACTTCACTAGTGGAGGATGGGGGATTGGCCATTTAACTGGGAACCCCACAAATCTGTCATCTGATCTCCTCTCTGGGGTTATACTCCTGCCTGTTACTATTCTTGAAACAAAGCAGAGGTCTAAGGGAATCCCACTGTTGACTATGCAGCCTTCCAGTTCACCCTCATTCTCAGCTAATGCCTCAAGCTTCCTGGTGTCCTCGAGTCCTGTGTCCTTCCCATTCAGTTTCTCCAGGAAACGTCTCTCTATTTTCCTACCTGGGGAGGACAGTTGCAAGAATGATGAAAGAATGTAGACATTTGCTCCCTCCATGTACAGACATTTAAATAATCCTTTGGTGTTAGCCTCAGCATCCTTTGGTACTTACAAGTCCAAACCTTTCATGGACCCTACAGGGCATACTGACTTCCTTTCTTGGGCATCCCTCTGGGCAAGTGTTCTAAGTTGTAGCTTGGCCAGCCCTGGTCCCTGAGTTAGCACTGCCCCCGCTGCTTACACTTTTTTTTATTATGAAATACAAATGTACAGGAAGTTATAGGAAATAACATAACCATGTATTTACCACCCAGCTTTATCAACTCTTAAATTATTTAAGCAACTATTTCAAAATGATCAGTAAAAATGCACCTTATAAATGGTTGATGCCTCCTGTGTATCCCTTCCTGGTCCCATTTCATTCCCTCCTTAGCAGTTATCAGTGTTCTAAATTGGTGTGTTTCATTGCCATGTGTGTTTTTATACTATTGCTGCAGATGTATGAATCTATAAGTAACATATTGTATTGTTTTTCATTTTTACAAACCTTAGTAGAATCATATGCTTTACATAGTCTTCTACTGCTGTTTTCATTCAAACTTATGCTTTTGAGGCATATTCTTATTGATTCATGGAGCTCTTTTTCATTCATTTAGCTTCTATATAGTGTTCAGTGTATGACCTAAGAGTTAAAGTAGCCATTCTTCTGTTAATAGACATTTTAGGTTATTTCCAATTTTTGACTTTTACAACAACAGTGCAAGGAATATTCTTGAGCATTTCTCTTAGTAGGCATGTGTGAGTTTCCCTGCAGAGCTTGCACAGGTAGACCAAGATATTGGTCCTCTCAGTCCCTGGGGTAGCCACATGGGACCTGGGGTCAGTCGAGCCCCTAGGCCAGCCTCCTGCAGCCATGAGCAGTTTTATCCTTTTATCCGTGTTATGGAAGGAAAAGAATCATTGTTCATGTGAGATTGTTGAATTAAGATGCACGACTCAAATTTGATACCTATTGCCAAATTGGTCTCCAGAGTAGTTGTGCCAGCTCACAGCCCTATTGCCGATGCAGAGTTCTTTTTACCAAACATTGTACTCTACGGGTGGAGAAGAAGTTGGGCTTGAGTATTAGACTATATGAGTTTGAGCCTGACTCCACCTACGAGCTGTGTGATCTTGGGTGGGTTTCTTACACTCTACATAAGCCTTGGTTTCCTCAGATGTCAAAGGGATAGTAATAATCCATGGCATGTTACAGAGATGTTTAAGAATTATACATGTGAGTTCATACACGTGAACCCCTTTGTACGCTGCGTGGCCCCATCACAGGCCATTTCAACAACAATATTTGCTATTATTATCGTGTAAAAGTTGATTTTTGCCAGTCAAATGGGTATGAAATGGAGTTTAATGTGGTTGTAATTTGAATTCCCATATTATTACTCAGGTTGAGCATCTTTTCATATGAGCATCTTTTCCTTTTCTATTCTATTGGATTCTTTATTTTTCTTATGAACTGTAGGAGTTCTCTGGATAGTCTCTCTAAATATTCTGAATACTAATTCTTTGTCAATTATATGAAATGCAGAGATTTTTTTTCCAAGCCTGGGGCATGATTTTAAGTTTATGGTGTTTATTGAATCACAGGAATCTTTAATTTAATGTAGGTTATAAACTGTTCCTTTAAAATATTATGCACTTTATTTATGAAATCATTCCCTACATCAAGGTCATAAAGACATTTTCTTACATTTTCTTATAAAACTTTTCGAGGGGCCAGCCTGGTGGCATGGTAGTTAAGTTTGATGCGCTCTGCTTCGGTGGCCTGGGTTCACTGGTTTGGATCCTGGGAGCAGACCTACACCACTCATAAAGCCATGCTGTGGCAGTGTCCCACATACAAAATGGAGGAAGATTGGCACAGATGTTAGCTCAGGGCCAATCTTCCTCAAGCAAAAAGAGGAGGATTGGCAATGGATGTTAGCTCAGGGCCAATCATTATCACCAAAAAAAAAACGTTTTAAGTATTGTTTTTTATACTTGAGTCTTTACCTGGAATTTGTTTTGGGGTATGAGGTAAGGATGCCATTTTCTTTCTTTCTATATGAGTAAGCATTTGTCTCCTGAGTAGGGGTTGGCACACGTTTTTCTGTAAAAGACCAGATAGTAAATATCTAAGGTTTTGTGGACTATATGGTCTCTGTCACAACTACATAGTCCTGTCATCAAAGCACCAAAACAGGTTCCTTAACCTCTCTGACTCCATTTCTCAATATGAACATCAGGGATAATAATGGTACCTACTCCATGAGAAGGTTGTGAGGAGTAAATAATAGATAAATAGACAGTAAGTCAACAAGTGGGTAGAGTTGTGTCCAAGAAAATATGTACAAAAAACAGGCAGCAGGTTGAATCTGGCCCACAGGCTGTAGTTTGCCAACCCTTGTTCCAGACGAATCTCCCAGTGAGCGCAGATGCTGTCCAGGGAATTAGTAGGTTATATATACCACATATGTGAGAAATGCATTATATAAATGTATTTATATAAATGTATTGCTAATGTATTGTTAATATATAAATATATATTATAATACATATATAATAGAGATTTATTTATTTACATTTCCTGCCAATCCCAGAGAAATTGCCTATCCTTATTCTCTTGCTTCTCCTGCACACATTACTCACTCACTTGGCAAATTTCTTCATTGAACAGCCATATACTCCGGTAATACAGAGTTTACTACGTAACTTGTCCCATTTATAGACCCCCCAAATTGTTTTCTAAAAAGCTCTTTGGGGAACTTTGATCCTTTAGCCTGAAACTCTCCCTCTGAAGTTGTGATAAACTAGCGTCTCCTGACGCAGTAGCCTTCGTCAGTTTACGTCCCCCATCCGTGCCCAGGACGAACGGTTCTTGTTCTTAAGGAGTCTCTCGGGTGACGCTGATTCGCGTGCATCTAGTCAGATATCCATCAAGTGTCTGCTTTGTAAGCCCATCCCTTGGCTAGCACTGAGGACGCAGGGTGAACAAGTTCCTAACACACTGCCTAGATGTGGCCCGACCCCTTCATGTTCAGCGGGCTGACTCTCTCTATCGGTCTGCACGTTATGCTTTTATTAATATATCCTGAGATCGTGCTGCCCTCTTACCTGTCTCTCCATCCCCCTAAACCAAGGCCCTTATTAACTGCCTCAAAGTAAGTATAGCAGACGTGAGGCCTTTGTGGGTTTGTTTTCTTCAAATAAGGAAATTGAGGCTCAGAATAGTAAGAAGCTTGCCATTTTAAAAGGCTCTTTAAAATATTTTAACTCTCTGTCTATGTCTACAGCTATACCGACAAGTCATTCTTCAATACACTTACCTTCTGGTTATTGTTCTCACCATTGCACTGAAGTTTTCCTTGACGAGCCACCAATGGCCTCATAATTAGTAAATAAATGGTCAGTTCTCCATCTTTATTTCACTCAATATACCTGCGGTAGAAGAATGTTAAATAATTCCTTATTTTACTTTTTATTTCCTTCAGATATCTTCTTCCTCCTTCACAGGTTTATCATACAGAAAAAGGTGAAACATAACAGTGGTTTGGCAACTGTACAATACTATTAAGTATAAGGATTATTGTGGTTATTGGGAGGCTAGAAGAAAATGAGAAGATATGCGTGAAAAGTTGAAGAAAAGTTTTATTGCAGAGATACATGGAATTTTTTCTTGTGGGAAGAAAATGTTTCTATCAGTTAAATATTTCTTCTTTTCGAGCATGGTTCTTGACTTAGATGCATGCTGTTCCTTTCAGAAAGCAATGGTTTAGGCTCATGGCCGTGTTTACCAGACCAGGAGTGTCCCAGCGACAGGAGTAAGCCCTGGTGTTCTCTCCTAGGTGTTCACCTTGCTGTGGATTGCTGACTGGATGGTCCATCACTTCTGGAGGAAAGGGAAGGACCCGGATAGCTTCTCCATCCCCTATCTCACAGCTCTGGGCGATCTGCTGGGGACAGCCCTGCTGGCCTTAAGTTTTCATTTTCTTTGGCTTATTGGAGATCGAGATGGAGATGTTGGAGACTAATCAATCCTACAAACTTCTCTCAAGTTGCCCAGGAGGAAAACACAAGACAACCACTTACGGCTCTTTTTCAAAAATCTTAATCAGTAGTGTGACTTCTGCCAGGGTAATCTTCAGTTGGCCCTGATTCAATTAAATGGCCTTAACATTTTTTTAAGGAATTTGTGTTGAAACCAGAATGAACAGTATTTGTGCTGCTTTTCATAGAATAAATAATAATTTGACATAGATATAGATATAAGCTCAAGCTCTGAAATTAACTACATAGGAAAGAATATAGGATGTTTACAATGAATAATTTTAAAACCACAGGTGTAGCATAAATGTACTTTACTATTGTTTAACTTATAATGCTAGGTTTAGAGGAAACAGTGTTGTAGTTTAGCCTTTCTTGTCTCACAGATGTGTTGTACTGCAAAGCATACTACAAAATGAAAGGGGCCCAACCAAGCTTTTAATAGCTTTGACTATGCCCACCTCTCTGCTAGCTGAGGATAAATTTACCAATTACTTCCTCCTAACCTGACCTAAATACATTCTGCTGAGCATAAGATAAACTCACTTTTACCTGCTTTTCCCACATGCCCATGCTAATTTAATTTCAACTCTGCAAGTTCTTGGCAGGCTACCCTTTAAACACAGAATGACCTTGAAAGATCTTTAATGGAACCAGTGGGCCATTTTTGATCATTGATTTGTTGAAAGAATGCTGATCTTTCTCAGAGGACCTAACAGTCAAAAACAGAAGAAATCTGAGCTGCATTTGCAGAGATAAGATAGTGTGAGAAATTGTGTGTGTATGTGTGTGTGTGTGTGTGTGTGTGTGTGTGTTTGAGAGACAGAGACAGAGAGAGAAGCTTTTGAGAACTTAATCTTGGATTGTTGATAGCAAAGCTCATAGTACTATTGGAATATTAGCAGTATATAGTTATTCTTAAACACATTTTATTGATATGATTTTGTCATTTGGTCTAAAAATTTTACTACTTACCCGAATTTGGTATTTGTTACCTACATTATAGTTAATAGTTTCTCCTTATTAAAAAATATATACCATTTAATATAACCAAGATATTATAGGATTTAGAATGAGTGAGTGACTCATTTGCTCTTCTGAAGAAGTCTGTTGAAACTTTTAGGCTCATCATTTTAAAAGAGAAGCTGGTGGATTCAATTATTGTTCATGCCTGTACTTATCATCTGTTTGCACAGGCTTATTTCTACATGGGACTCTGTCATATACACTACTGTGTTTCTCAAATATTTTTCTAAAACTCTGATCTATATTCCAAACACTTGACCAACACCTTAATTATTCAATAGGTAAGCATTTTTATATCACATGTAGTTCATTTTTAAAATGCAGTGGAATCTCTCAAGACTGTCAGATATTTAATAATTTAACTGATAAGGGAAGAAAAATCCACATCAACTTTGATCATCATGGTTAAAGTTGTGAGTTAGTGTTAACCTTATATAAATAGAAGATTGTTTATAAATATATTGGGGAAGTGTTCCTAGTAAGCTCTTTAAAATAAAGAGACTGGTTTAGAGTTATATATTTTTGCTTATTTTAAAACTTTAATTATTCCATTCTCCTGCCTTATAATGAAGTTTCTAAGGCAGAGAACTGAACTAATTATAGAATTTCTCCTTTGGAGAGTTATAATGTCACATAGTGAACATTCTTATAAAAGAAAGAATGATTAAGTTGATGAATATTTAGCTGCAAAGATTTTTTATTTTAAAAAATTCATAAATAACTTCTTTGATTTTACTGTAAAGTGTTTGTAAATTACTTGTTTACGTTTGGGCTGTATGATTCATTTATATTTTTCAGTGATTTCTATTTTGATTTTTTTAACATAAAAAAGCGCACAGCAAATCACATTTTTTAAGGCATTTACCAACAAGTTTAGTCTAGTGCATTACATGTTCTAAAGCACATTCAAACACACACTATTATTTAGCAGTCATAGCAGTACCTGTGAAAAGTCAGGTCGATATGCCCATCTCTCTGTTACAGCAGAAGAAACTGAAACTCAGAGAAGTTACATTTTTAAAGTTGCACAGCTGCAAAGTGACCAAATTGTGACTAAAGTCCAGGTCCCCGAACATTTAAGGCAGTACTCTTTCTATGACCCTCCAAATGTACCGAGAGTACCTGACTAATTGAGAGGAAATCGACCAGAGAAACAGGATTTCCTAAGTCCAATAGCGTATTGCTATGTCTTTTAGATTTCAGACAGGGAAAGCTCCATCTAATGCATCTTGATGATAAGTGTAGCCAACTCTCAATTATTGGTGTTCCTAACACTGAGGACAACACAGATAAATGAAAACTTTAGAATAAATAACAGCAATGCCTTATTTCATAGAACGTTTAATTGCCACCGCCTTTCCCAGATCTAGCCATTTCCACAGATGCTGATAAATAACCCGGATGGCTGATGAGTTCTGTCTCCTTTCTCTTTTGCTACCCAATCTTGGTTACAGCAACAAAAAGTCTAAAAGGCATGTAATAGGAAAAAAAATAAAAACATGGAAAAGTCAGTTACTGATTAGCTGAATTAATTTATAAAAGGGATTTAGATTCCTTTAAAAAAATTTTTGCTCGTTTTTTGAAAGCCTTACATACGTATGCAATCGATAAGATGACTTCTCTTATTTAGCCACAAAAATCATTTATTATCAGTCTTATATAATGTAAATTCAAAGTATTTATTTTTTTACAACATAAACTCCTGCTCTCCAAACTGCTTCCTTTCATTAATTTATCAGATACTTTGTTTATACACAGATAATCTTTTTAAAAACATATTTTTCATTCTTGCCTACCAACCATTTTTTTGTTTAAAAAATAAAGTTTCTTCAAACTTGATAAAATGGAACCTTATGGTAATGTATCTTCTGGGAGACATCAGAAATTCCACACTATAGACTATCAATGATGTAGCCAAATGAAGTACATTTTAAAAAATCTTTCAGTCATTGGGCTTCCTTGCCTTATAATGTATGTATGGCCTGGTATACCCATTTATAATGGGCATCTGCCATCTTTGAATTGTTGTAAACTCAAGAATAAAATTTAAGAAATATCTACCCAGTTTTGTTGTACTTCTTGATAAACTAGATGAACATGGAGGCAGTGTGGAACTCACCCAAAGCAGACTGGGGTGATCTGTGTATATATGTTGTGTTTATGAGAATAATAACCTGGGCTTTGACCTACCTAGACCTCCAATCCATTGCTGTACCACTCTTTCACTGTTGAGGTCTCTCCTCGTTTTTCAGCTTACATTCCTGGCCCCATCAGTCCATATATCCTCAACTGCCTCCTTCCTGCTTACTGGACAGCTCTGGTTAAACGCAGCTCTCACTATGCTTTGCCTGCACTTGAGCAGCTAAACACGGCTCGTGAAAAACACATGACTGCTCAGACAGATCTTTAAACTTCTGATCTCAGACATCGAGTTAACCCTTCACTGGCCAGCAGCCTACTGTACTTCTTGAATCACTTCACCCTCTGGGAGACCAGGCTTTTGTCCCACCACTCCACTGAAGTACACTTGTCAAGGTCACCAGCAGCCTCCATGTTACCAAATCGAGTGATGAGTCCTCAGTAAGATTTCTCATCTCTTTCAGTCTTTAAAAGTATGTGACAGGGAATATGTGCAAATCCTATATCTGATAAGGGGTTAATCTCCATAATATATAAAGAGCTCACACAAATGACCTAGAAAAAAACAAATAACTCAATCAAAAAGTGGGCAGAAGATATGAACAGACATTTTTCCAAAGAAGATATACAGATGGCCAATGGGCACATGAAAAGATGCTCAACATCACTAATCATCAGGGAAATGCAAATCAAAACTACACTTAGATACCACCTTACACCCATTAGAATGGCTATAATCACCAAGACAAAAAACAACAAATGTTGGAGAGGTTGTGAAGAAAAGGAAACCTTCATACACTGCTGGTGGGAATACACACTGGTGTAGCCACTATGGAAAACAGTATGGAGATTTCTCAAAAAATTAAAAATAGAAATATCATATGACCCAGCTATCTCACTACTGGGTATTTACCCAAAGAACTGGAAATCAACAATTCAAAGAGGCTTAGGCACCCCTATGTTCATTGCAGCATTATTCACGATAGCCAAGACGTGGAAGCAACCCAAGTGCCCATCGACAGATGAATGGATAAAGAAGATGTGGTATATATATATATACAATGGAATACTACTCAGCCGTAAGAAAGACAAAATCGTCCCATTTGCAACAACATGGATGAACCTTGAGGGCATCATGTTAAGCAAAATAAGCCAGACAGAGCAAGGAAAACACCATATGATTTCACTCATATATGGGATATAAACTTACAGACAAAGAGAATAAATTAGTGGTTACCGGGGAAGGGGGTGAAGGGGCATACTGACATGGTGTATGACAAACAATGATGTACAACTGAAATCTCCCTATGTTATAAGCTATTATGACCACAATAAAAAAAAAAAAAGGGCAAAGTAAAGGGCGTATAGGGAGAGAAGGTTAAAACATCCATGCAATTAGAGCATGAAGGAACTGGAGAGTTCTACAAGTTTGATGATGTTAGGAAACAGGAAACAAAATTTTGAGTGAGCGTGATGTAGAACTCAACCTTACTCACTATAAAATGAAAATATGAGGTATTTTCAAGTAAATTAAAACTAACGTCCTTTCCAGGTCTAAGTTCCAAATGATAGAGTTCATATAGACAACTAGTTTTAAAGTAGAAGGTGCTCATTAAAAACATGTTTCATCAAAAAAAAAAAAGTCTGTGACAGGGGCTGCCCAGGGGCACAGCAGTTAAGTTTGCACGCTCAGCTTTGGCAGCCCAGGGTTCACCGGTTCGGATGCTGGGCATGGACCTACGCGCCACTCATCAAGCCATGCTCTGGCAGGTGTCCCACATATAAAGTAGAGGAAGATGGGCACAGATGTTAGCTCAGGGCCAATCTTCCTCAAAAAAAAAAAATTATTTGAAATGCTTTCTTCACTTGGCTTCTCAAAAAGTCTGGCTTTTTTTTTAAAGATTTTATTTTTTTCCTTTTTCTCCCAAAAGCCCCCTGGTACATAGTTGTATATTCTTAGTTGTGGGTCTTTCTAGTTGTGGTATGTGGCATGCCGCCTCAGTGTGGTTCCATGGGCGGTTCCATGTCTGTACCCAGGATTCGAACCGACGAAACACTGGGCCGCCTGCAGTGGAGCGCGTGAGCTTAACAACTCGGCCACGGGGCTGGCCCCCCAAAAAGTCTGCCTTTTGCTTCCTTTTCTACATCACTGGAAGCCCCTTCTCTGTCTTGCTGGTTGCTCGTCCTCAATCTCTAAATTTTAGAATGCCTGACAGCTTAGTTTTTATTACGCCTTCTCTATCTACATTTCCTCCCTAGGTGACCTCACCCATCTCATTATTTTAAATGCCATCTATACTGATTATTTCCAAATTTATTTCTCCAGTCCAGGCCTCTCACCCACCTGCTGGGAAATGCCTGCTGGGAAACTCCATTTGAATGATTACGACGTATCTCAAGCATTTGAACAACACTATCAACCACTTCGACCTCATTGACACATATAGACCACTATACTATCCAACAACTACAGAATATACATTAAGGGCTAATCTCCTTAATATATAAAGAACTTCTATAAATCGGGAAGAAAAAGACCAACAACCCAATAGTAAAATAGCCAAAGACAGATGGTTCATAAAAAAATTCAAATAGGTGCCCAATATCACTCAAACTAAAAGAAATGCTAATTAAAATCACACTGAGATACCATTTTTCACCTATTCAATTGGCAAAAATTCAAAATCAGATAAAGCATTCTCTTGGCAAGGCTGTAGGAAAACAGACAAAATTGCTGGTTGTCAGTGATAAATTTGCCACAATGAAAGCTCTGTAGAGGGGAGTCTGACCGTATCTACCAGAATCACAGACGCACCTATCGTTTGATCCTGTAGTCCCGTTAGCACCATTAGACCCAGGCAAGGGAAGCCTCTGCCCTGGGCCCTGGGCCACGTGCAGTGGTTGGGAAACTGTGGCCAGCAGGCCAAGTCCAGCTCAGTGCTTGTTTTTGTAAATAAAGTTTTATTAGAACGCAACCATGCCCATTTGTTTACATATTGTCCGTCCTCTTTCCCTCCACAACAGCGGAAGTGCATAGCTCTGGAAGAGACTATAGAGCCGGCAAAGCTTAAAGAAATTGCTATCTGACCCATTACACACACAAAAGTTCACCCACCCCTGCTTTAGAGTGGATTCCTCAAATTTCATTTCTAAGTGTCCCTCAGGTACCCGGGACTAGCCAGGACCAGCAGTGCCACCTGGGCAGCGGCCTCAACCTGAAACTGGTCCTGTATGGGCTCCATTTGCAAGAAGCAACCACCTCGCAGTTTTGTAAGTTACCATCCAATGCCTGGGACTAGCCACACTGACAGGGGGCCCCAGTTCCTATTTCTCCCCTTCAGGGAGCACTCCTCATGTGGGATCAACCAGATGTCCCCAGGAAGTCAGACTCATGCCTCCGGAGTAGTCCCCGGATTCTGCAGCCAGCCTCAATTCCAGGAAGGCAACGTGATCTGATCATCCTCACCGGCCAGAATGATAATGGGTTGCCAGAATTGTACTGACGTGTTGATTTGGGGTGACTCACATCAGACACAGGACAAATTCAGACCTCTGAGCACTGACAGTCCATCCACGCCTAACCCTTGGACTTGAGCCTCACATCTCTTTTGTCAGCATTCTAACTGTGGCATTGATTCTGGTCTAGAGCATCTGAGTGTGGCAGGGTGGTGACAGGCATCCATTACCCTGTGCGCCCCTTGCCACTTGCACCCAGCAAGGTCTCCACACCCTCCTGCAGGCTCTGTGCCACATGTCAGGCAGCCCTCTGGCTGTGGCCACTCCTTTCTACTCTGAAGGTCTTCAAGACCGCTGCTCCACAACTGACCCTTCCAATTGATGTCCTCTTCTGCCTTCAGTTGATGGGGTGATGGCATGCTCTCCCAGGTCAGTCTTAAGTTGCACTGGACAAGGAACAGCCATTCATCATGTGGATGGGACCATTCTTCTCACTCTGCTCCTGGGACCTGGCCTAGCCTCCCCTGGTGACAGTATGCGGTAGGCAGGGGTTGTTGAAAAAAAATATTCAATGACACTTGTTAAAGGTGGTAAGGTGGACTTTACTCAGGACCATGATGATAGGTATAGGGACCACTGCAATGGAATTTTGCTGTGGCAGAGAGACACGGGGCTCAACTCCGAATCCATCTTGGGCAAGTGGGAATTTATAGCCAAGCAGCAGGGTAGGCATCGGTGGATGGAAAATTACCATGAGGAGACGTCAGAGGTAAGGGTGATTCTGGCTAAACTGACTTAGAATTTCTTACTAAAAAAAGACCAGGGTGGTCAGTCATGGCCTGGGAGATGGTGAAGGATGAGGAACCTAACCAGATATTGAGGGTGAGGGATTCTGGTTAAACTGATTTAGCAAGGTTCTTGCTAAAATAAGATTTTACAAGGAAGTACACGCATGGGCCTAGAAGAAGGTTCTGGAGCCTGACTAAAGCTTGAATCTTTGTCAGGGTGCAGTCAACACTGAAAGAAATCATGTCTAGAGATGCAGTAACCGCAGCCTAAAAGTTCAAGAGAAGACATGGTTGGAAAATGTGGTGTTCTACATTGACGCTATAAAATTCCAAATGGTGAATTTAACACGGTCAGAAAACAAACAATCGTTTGCATGTTCCTGCCTACTTCTGAGTAAGACTAGCATGGGTGGCTACCATCAACACAGCACAGTGATGACCTTTGAGAAAGCCACTGGAAGCCAACGGTCACTGGGGGCAAGATGGGTGGTGTAGCAACATGAGTAATGTTGTAAACAGCATGAAATAAATGGTATTGGGGAACTGCAGAGGCCAGAAAGTCTATACTGTTTCAATACAAATAGGTTCCAAAGAGCCAGAGCATTGCAAGTAATAACAGTTTTGCTCCTTCTATCTTAACAGTGGGAGAAGTCAGCCAGGGATGGCACATTTGACAATAAAGAACACAACAAGATGGTGCATAGACACTGAAGAATCTTTGTTTGCGTTTATTGGACAATCCACAAATGCCTAAGTACCTCTTTTCTACTCATTACACTAAATCTTCATTGATAAATTCCTATACCTCACATGGGCCCAAGGATTTTGTAAACATTTTAAAATCAAATCACTTATGAGGACAAGGGTCCTGCAAAGGATATTAACTTGGAGCCCTACACACCCCAGGGGCCGCCCTACATCCAACTTTTTGGAATTTATACTACAGATATTCCCGAACATAAATGTACTGACATTCTTCACGGTTATTCCTTACGGCTTTGTTTGTAAGAGCAGAAGATAAGAAAACAACACTGGGGTCCTAGTGGAATAAACTGTGGTACATCTGCAAGGTGGAACATAATGCAATGAGAGCCAAAAGCAACAAGAACTATCTCTACAAACTGATACAGGGAGATCCACAATGAGGTGACAAAAGCAAGGCATGGAACAACATGTAAATATTCTCTTTTGTGAGAATGAGGGAAATAAGGATACACAATTGCGAAAGAAAGACTGGAAGGAAAAATAATAGGATTAAAAGAAAAGCTTACCAGGGCCAGCCCGGTGGCGCAGCGGTTAAGTTCGCCGTTCCTCTTCTTGGCGTCCTGGGGTTCACCAGTTCGGATCCCGGGTACAGACATGGCACTGCTTGGCAAAAGCCACGCTGTGGTAGGCATCCCACATAGAAAGTAGAGGAGGATGGGCACGATGTTAGCTCAGGGCCAGTCTTCCTCAGCAAAAAGAGGAGGACTGGCAGTAGTTAGCTCAGGGCTAATCTTCCTCAAAAAAAGAAAGAAAGAAAAGCTTACTATAGGGAACAAGGAGCAATAAGGCACACAGGAGCAACGATGGGAACAAGACTTGTCAGTGTGGACTTTTCAGGTCATTTTGCTTTTTGAACCATGTGCATGTATTACTTATTCAAAAAACAATTTAAAATTTTTACTTGAAAATATATTCTTTGCCCTACTGACCCCACTTCTTGAAATCTGTTCTAATAATCAGAATATACATTGCAGCAATTTTCAGCTTGAAATTTTTCACTTGAAAACAGGCTGAAAGTTCAAAAAAAGTTAAATATAGTACATATATAATCTTACACAGCCAGTGAATTCATATTTTAAAATTCTTTGATGATGTAGAAAAACATTCATGACAATGTATGAAAAGCACTGTGTACTAACAGTATACGGAACGAGTGTAATTTTTAAAATCATCAACATATTTAAATTTTTTTTCCTTCTGGATGACGTCATGACAGTCTTTTTCTTTGTTGAACTCTTCTGTATTGTCCACATTTCCAACAATGCACACGTTACTTTCAGGTTTACTTTTTGAATTACTTTATTACTTTTCCAGACAATAGAGCCCCAGCTCTAATTGGCGTGTAACCATTGCACAGCCTCTTTAAATAGAATAAGATTGCTTTTGTTCTGTTTAGTCACGATCACCTAATCTTTTTTAAAAATGTGACCTTCCCTGTTATTCTTGCAGGTGAGGAAAGATATTCTGTGGAAATGGAACATGTCGGTACTTAATGACACTGGGGTGTCAGTAAGAAGACATAGTGAATAAATGCGAGCCTCGGAGAGGGGGCCGTTTCCCTCTCTCGTCCGCCCTTTGGCTGCTTATGGCGTCCTGCGGACACAGGCTTTCACGTTTGGGTGACGCCACAGACTGCCCTTCTGGTCCCTCTTCCAGGCGACCCTGAGCTCCAGGGGGCTGGCACAGAACTCTTCACACCGGGGTTATTACAAATCTGCCCTGTCCCACTGCACAAACTTGCCCTGAGGCAGTTTCGGACCCCCTCTCTGTCCCTGTCCCTTCTCTCCTCCCTGCTCCTCAGCGGGTGGGCTGTGCTCAGCAGTGAGAAGGCCGAGGCTTCTGGAACAGACTACCCGTTAATTCTTGTTCTGCCGTGACATCCCCATCTTGTTTAAGCTCACCGTTGTACCCATCCCTTTTCTACCATATTTCCCCGTACTTTTTCTTCAGCAGCAAGGTCTCACTCTCTGCTCCATGATGTGCATAAGCACCCCCTCCCTCCCCCGGAAGGAAGAACCTGCACGTGACATTCCTAACACCCTTCTACTCTCCTCTCTGATGGCCGACTCTCCGTCCAGGAGGCTGTTCCTGTCTCCTCTTCCTCACCGTTCCCTCTCTGCTTAGCACCCGATAGCCCATGCCCTTGTCTCTTTCCTCATCTTCTTTGACCTCTGGGCTACGTCTCACATGTAACCAGACCTTCCTCCTGATGACTTCTCCTCCCTTGGTTTCATGCCGGAATTAGCACGGCTCCCATTCTGGCTTGCCCCATCCTAGCTGTGTGTCAATTGGACACGTTACCAATCCTAGCCTTTTAATTCAATTTAATTCAACAAATATTTGAGTCTACCTAGCCTATTGATTCAATTTAATTCCACAAATGTTTATTGGGCACCTGATTTATGCTAGGCATTATCCTAGGAGCTGGGGGTACGTGAGCAAACAATTCAGATAAAGTCTTTGTGGAAGTTTATATTCTAGAGTAGAGATTGAAAATAAATAATATCGGAGGATGATGCTATCGACAGAGTAGAAGGAAGCAGGGCACGCCACACGATGTTCAGGTGTGCAGGGAAGAAGCCCTCTGTAGGGCTTTGGGCTATGATCTGTGTTCCTAGAAAGAGCCAAACACGAAAACCTACAGAGGCTTCGAAATTCAAGCAGAGGAAATGCAAATGCCTCTGGTGTCTGTCTAGATGACATGCTTCTTAAGAAAAGGAACCATGACACACTTTTCCTTTGTTCTCCAAAGCACCTAACAGTGTGTGAATGCATCCACATTCACATATCGTTTGGCACTGGTGAACATTTTTCCAGGATGTTCAGAGCATATTTGATTGTGATTCAAGAGATCTTTTTTTAACAGTGGTGGATTACATTTAATTCAAATTCAAAGACTGACATTAAAGCAAAGTCTTCCATCACTTAGCGAACCCCAACTGAAGGACGGAGCGCTGCATCTCAGCCGCGGTAGTTGACAGGAAGCACAGAAACTCTCTCCGGCCTGGGCTGGGTGTTGTCATGTTTCTCTCTTCAGTATAAATTTGAAATCAGAATCTCTATATTAATAATAAATATGCTAATGTTGGAACCAGATTGAGCTAATTTGGTAGTTTATCCTTCAATAAACCTATTTTCAATTATTCAAATAGTTACAAGCCAAATACACATTTTTCAACAGAGAGGTTCTAGCTGCACCTTATGACTGATTGGCCTCCTCCTCGTTGCATGGGAGAATCATTACTCATCATTAAATTTATTTTTTTTAATTTTTATAATTTATGCACTTTTTTAATTGTGGCAAAATATACATAACATAAAATTTCCCATTTTAACTATTTTTAAGTGTCCAGTCCAGTGGCATTAAGTACATTCACATTGTTGTGCAGTCATCACCACTATCCCTCTTCAGAACTTTTCTGTCATTCCCCATCATTAAATTAAAAAAAAAAATTAAATCCTGCTGTTACTGTCCATAGAACATTCTACCTAAAGATGCCCATGTAGGGGAGGGTGAAAGGGGTAAAGGGGCACATATGTATGTGACAGATAAAAACTCGACTGTTGGTGGTGAACACAATGCAGTCTATACAGAAACTGATCCATAATAATGTACACCTGAAATTTACGTAATGTTATAAGCCAATATGACCTCAATAAAATAGTTTTTTTAAAAGGTGCCTATGTAGAGAAAGCAGGTGGACTGCAACTTGCCTTTATGACTTTTCACTTGGAATGCATATTTAGAGCCATCATACATTTTATCCCCAGATGTTAATATGGATGGCTTCTCCATCTGCACTTACCCAGAGCCTCTATTTCTCTCCAGTTTCAGCTGCTCTGGATGAAGATATCCTGTCTCCTTGAAGTGTGTTTTCCGGCATTTCCAAAAGGACTTTTGTGAATGCCACATTTTAAGTCAGACTCTATACACTTGCAAAACTCCTCCCACCATTTTCCTGGGGCGCAGTGGCAACAAACCAGGAACGTAGTTATATTCAGATGAAGGATACAGGTCCTGTGCCTGGCATGTAATTAGACCTCAGTAAACAGTTGCTACCAGCGACTTCACCAGAGAGCTAGCTTACTCATGAAAAAAATTCACAGCTTGCAACAACACCAACTGGGTTCTAATCTCAGTTCCACTCGTGTCCAACCGTGAGACTGACTTTGGGCAAATCAACCTCTTTGAGGGTCCATTTCCTTCTCTATGAAACAGTGATGATACCTACCTTACAGAGTTCATGAAGATTACGGATAAGATGTGTACATTACAAGGGCTGAGTGAATAGCAATTCTTGCAAGAACATGTTTTCCACGATGTTTCCAGTTACTTCTCAGTTTGGTGTGTTCTAAAGACATGGATGTTGTCTTTGGGTCTGAATCTTGCTCCTGCCCCTAATGACCAGCCCAACCTTAATCCCCAAGACTCAGGTTTCTCCTTTATAAGGAGAGGGTAGTAATTGCTACTTCACGAGGTGGTTGGGAAAATTAAGTGAGATGAAGTACATGGAATGAAATAGCAGGCGATAGGATGTGCTTGAAAAATATTTTTCTGCCTTCTCCTAAATTATTTCTACAAAATTAAAACAACAACTGTAGAGTCAAGAATTACACAGTTTCAAATGTCTGTGAGAAAAACAATCAGAAGTTTCTTTCCTGCGGGGCTCAGAGAATAAGTTGGGCAACCCGAATGCCCACTCAAGCGCAGGGGAGCCCTCTTTTCGAGGGGTGCAGGCATTAACTCCAGGGGTTACGCATATACGTGACCGAAATTATATAGACAGTTATATAGGCATGGTCTTCAGTGGAGTCACTTGGTAATTGGGTTTTTTTAATTGTAAAGTCAAAGAATCTTTGAGAAAACAGAGGCAGAAAAAAATTACTTTTAAATTTGAAAAACTTGCATGACTACAACTGGACTCTGGGAAGCTGAATTGCTAATCCACACACGCTATTCTTGCATGGGGCATTTGGCCGATTATAGGAAGGAAAAATTGCTATTAAGGAGAAAAGAAAATAGAAAAAGGACGCTATTGCTTCCACATTTTAGAGGGCAGAGTAGCTTTAAGGTGGCAGAATGGCAAACACTGAAATCTCATCTCCTCTCACCAAGTCCAGAAAAAGGTAAAAATAGAAAAATAGGGGGCTGGTCCAGGGGCACAGCAGTTAAGTTCACACTTTCCATTTCAGGAGCCCGGGGTTCACCAGTTCGGATCCCAGGTGCGGACATGGCACCACCTGGCAAGCCATGCTGTGGTAGGCGTCCCACATATAAAGTAGAGGAAGATGGGCACAGATGTTAGCTCAGGGCCAGTCTTCCTCAGCAAAAAGAGAGAGATTGGCAGCAGATCTTAGCTCAGGGCTAATCTTTCTCAAAAAAAGAAGAAAAGAAAAGAAAAAATGGGGCCAGCCTGGTGCCGTAGTGGTTAAGTTTGTGTGCTCAACTTCAGGAGCCCAAGGTTTGTGGGTTAAGATCCTGGGTGTGGACCTAGCACAGCTCATCAAGCCATGCTGTGGCAGTGTCCCACATACAAAATAGAGGAAGATTAGCACAGATGTTAGTTCAGGGCCAATCTTCCTCACACACAAAAAAAAGAAAAAAAATTTAAAACCCCCTACCAAGAGCTGTCCCCCTCCACATCCACGACTCCGTCTAAGGTCTTCAAAAGTTCCACACCCTGGTGCACGTTGCCTCTGAGAGCTGTGAAGGGAGAGCCACAATGGCTCAGGAAACAGTTGGGAGAACTCTGAGCTCATAACAGGAATGAAAGAGCACGTGAAGAAAGTCAACCTGACAAAGGGATTCATTAGATGTATTCTGGGGAGGGGCTGGAGATAGGGGGGTGGTGCGGAGGAAAGAGGCTGTCTGAGAGAGTCCCTAAGGGCATTTCTGGGAGCTCCAGGCAAGGTTGCTGGGCATAGCCGGAGGAGGAGAATTTTTCTGCAGGAGAGATTTGCCTATTCCCCCATTTATTTATTCAATTATTTATTTATGTCAGTAAGGATTCATGAATATTTATTTGACACTTGGAGTTATAATCCAATACTACTTTATTTATTTTGTTGCTCAAATGTGGCCAGCTTTGGCCATTAGGAGCTCTTTTCTTTTCATTGGTTGCTGGATCCCTCTGACTTCCTCCATTACTGTGGGTGTTGTTTTTAGTTTTGACACTTTCTTACTGTCTGACACTACAAGATGCTCCAGGCTCATCTTGTTTTTTTCTCTATAATGCTTTGAATTAATAAAGTTAGATACATATTTTTAATGTATATAGCCTCAACATTTGTAGTGTGTTATCTCAGGACTCAGGAAAATAGAAAAAACCCTATTTTACTGCAGTTAGATTTTTCCAGGACTAACTCCTGTATAGTATGCATACATGGTGTCTGGAAAGGAGAACATCTTCCATCTTATCCTCATATCATTTCATCTTGGTCTCAGAGAAGAAGCCGTTTGCTTTGATAGAATAAACATTTATTATTCTCTTTGTGTATCATAAGAGATGTTAGAACGTCTTTCTATTCCAGACGCCATATCATGCTTCCAGAACATCCTGTAGCACAAACATCTTCAATCTGCTGGGCTCTTTGCCTTTTGAGTAGTTAAGAGTTCTTCATATACAAATTCTCTATGAGATATGTGCGAATATTTTTTCCTATGGAGAATTTACCTATTCCTTTGCTTTATTTCTAATTTTAATATTTTTTATTGAGATATAATTGACATATAACATTAGTATTAGTTTCAGGTGTACAATGTAACGATTCGATATATGTGTATATTGTGAATTGATCACCACAATAAGTCTAGTTAACATCCATCATCACACAGTTACGATTTTTTTTTCCCTTGTGATGAGAACTTTTAAGGCTCATTTTATACATTTCCCACCCAGTGCTAGAATCCAAGGAACTCTGGTTTCTTTTACTGGAGAATGGTATTAGAAACCAAGATCTGGGCGCTAAGTGTATTCATTGCTACTGGGGAGTCGTTGCTTCTAGGCCCTCTCAGCTAAGAGAACAAGGAAATATGTGTGTATACCAACCCATGCATACACACACATCTGTAAAGATTTCTATGTGTAACCATCTACATCCATATTAAGATAACCATGAGTTCATACTGATGTCTCTGACTTTAATCCATTACTAGCAGGATCATTCTAGATTCTTCCCCTTGCTTATCTATAAATTCCCACTTCAGCAGCGAGAAACGAAACCTGGCTCCCACCATCTGCCATCCGTTTACTTAATGGTTCAATTTCACTGTACATGGATTGAAGTATCAGAATTGTTAGCCTGTACCCCCATGGGATGGCCATGGATTTTTATTAAGTCTAACGGCCAATTTGAAATAGTCTCCTCTCTGTACCGTGGTGTTGTCTTGCTCCATTGTCTCAAAGTTTTCATTAAAGAGACTGTAACACACAACAGCTTCATAGTAGAGGGAGAAAACTATTTCCAGCGCAGGAGGGAAGGGACAAGAGCCCAACAGGTGTCAAGAATTCAGCAGGTTCAGAACTAACTCAGAATTAAGAAAAAGAAGGACCAGGAGAATTGAAGCCCTCACTCCTGTCCTTGGAAATTTTCAGAAATGCTTCTAAAGGTTTGGGAATTGTCACAGTACGTGGGATGAGGCTCATGCTCTCCAAGATAGGATAGGCGGTGACGGGATAACAAGTAAACCAGGAGATCCCAGTGGGTATGCACAGTAAACCTTTCAGCCCGACGTGAGTCTCGTGGATCCGTCCCATTTTACAGCTACACCGCCTTGAACACGCAGCCTCTAACATCACTGCAGAAGAGAGAGAAGACTGGGGAATTGTGTGTTTTTAAGGACCAGACGTGGAAGGGGCTTACATCACTTCTACCCATGGGCCCAACTTAACTGCCAGGGAGGCGGGGAAATGTGGTCTTCCTGTGTGCCCAAGAAGGGGAAAAGGAAATGAAATTTGGTTGAACCCAAGGCCTTTGTCTCCACCACAGCACTCACAACATTTTATTTGGAGATTAAAGGAAGACATGACCCAGAAGGCTGACCTGCTTGAAGCCATGTGGGGAACACAAGAAAGAGAGACCCATACAGCTGACCAACTCAGTCACACAGCCACCAGTTCCAGCTCTTCCGGGCAGAAAATCTAACTGCCTCATCTCAGGTCTGGCATCCAACCAGCTGAGGCCAAGAAAGGGCAGGGATCACATGGTGATTGGGTTGCCTCTTCCAGCGCACTGTGCCCTCTAACAAAGAGAAGCAGGCTGAGGGAATGACTGGCATCTCCGGGGCGTGTACCAAGCCAATCTGCACATCAGAGGGAAGGTGACCTGAAAGGTCATTTTATCAACGGCTAAGAACAGGCCAGGAAACAACCTTTGCCTTGTACTTTAGGCGTTACTGTAACCAGGCACTTTCAGGAGAAGCGAAAGTTGCAAAGTAAAGTTATATAACATAAAGAGATATAAGAGCCAGAATGCAGCCTACTGGCGCTCGCACACACATACACACGGAATATGCATAGAAAACACTTGGATGATTTTTCAGAAGGTAACTCTCCAGCTGCCTCTAGATTGCTTAGGAAGCAGGACACCCTTACGTTGAATATGGCTGAGTCTCTTTTCCCCTCCTATCAAACTGATAGTTTCTATCGGCTAAAACCCCAGAGACTGGGAACAGCTCCAGAACTCCTCGTGGGAGTGAGAAGTAGATGAGTTCAATCTAAATCTTGGTTAAGTTAACACACATTCCACGAGCAGCTCTGGCCCTGGTCCCACGTGGGTTGAGCCTGCTTCGTGGCGATGTTAAAACTAAAGGCTTTAAATGTGATTTCCAGAGGATTTTTTTTCCCCAAAGGCTGAAGTCAGGCAGCTGTGGGAGGCAGGTCCCCTCTGTCTGGGCGTTCTGCTTCTCTTGGTGAATCAATAGTTGATTCTCCTACAGGTATTGGGATTACCATCAGACACAGCGTGAGTGCGTGTGCGTACGTGTGTGTGCGCCCGCCTGCGCGTGCATGCGTGTGCTGTTTGTACCCGATCATCAAATCTGGACTTGATGCTTTGACTTGCATACAATGGTATACATCTTAAACCTAGTACTGCCTAGGGTTTGTTAAGTAGTTCCTTCTGAAGGACATCATTTGAACAGGGGACTTCGTTGCTGTCGCTGTGAATAACACGCATGATACATTCATTGTAAAGTGTTGTAAAAAAATTTTTACTTGTGGGGGCTGGCCCCGTGGCCGAGTGGTTAAGTTCGCGCGCTCCGCAGCAGGCAGCCCAGTGTTTCGTTGGTTCGAATCCTGGGCGCGGACATGGCACTGCTCATCGGACCACGCTGAGGCAGCGTCCTACATGCCACAACTAGAAGAACCCACAACGAAGAAGACACAACTATGTACCGGGGGGCTTTGGGGAGAAAAAGGAAAAAATAAAATCTTTAAAAAAAAAATGACCATTAAAAAAAAAAAAATTTTTACTTGTTTTGATTCTCTGGTACCTTAACGGTTTCTGCTGATAGCATTTCAGAAATTGAATACAACAAAACACAAGATTCCTGTTTATAGAGTGAATAGCTCATGATAGATGCTAATTGGATTTGGCATAATCTGGTGATTTCATACACCTGAATGTTAAAGAGAAACGTTTCAGGGGCCGGCCCAGTGGCGCAGCGGTTGAGTTCACGCGCAGTGCTTCACAGCTCCAGTTTCACCGGTTTGGATCCCTACGCAGACCTACCCATTGTTTATCAAGCCATGCTGCGGCAGGCATCCCACATATAAAGCAGAGGAAGACGGGCACGGATGTTAGCTCAGGGCCAGTCTTCCTCAGCAAAAAGAGGAGGATTGGTGGCAGATGTTAGCTCAGGGCTGATCTTCCTCAAATAAATAAATAAAGAGAAAGGTTTTATAGGCCCCCATGCAAGCCCATATAGACCACGAGTGGAGTTAGTGAGTTTTTATTAAGAGCCATATATGAAACCAGTCCTATTCTTAGCACTGAGGAGAATTCAAAGGATGAAAGAGGTACGTGCGGTTCAGAGCAAATAATCTGTGAGATGGTCAAAGATTTACATATGCAAAAATTCATAGCACTTATAAATAAGGGTAAAAATTATAAACCAACTAAATGTCAACAATAGAGGAATGGTTAAAAAAATTATGGTACATAATTTGCAAAATGTATGTAAAATACCTATCATCATGTACTATCATATTTTCCAAAAAGATTTAATGACATGGGAAAATTCTAACAATATAATATAAGTGGAAAAAATCAGGATCTATGCAGTTTGATGTTACTGCGGATTGTCTTCCACCCCCACCCCCCCACCCAGAGATTAGGGAGAAACGAAGAAGCCTCCTGGGTTACCAGTTTTCCTGGTAAATGAATGAAGGAAACTGTAATACAGCCCAGGCAGGGAGCAGTAAATACCTCAGGAAGGAAATGAATCCTCGCAAAGGTCAGGTCTATAATTTCAGATCTTTTAGGAAAACAGCGTCAGAACTCACCTTTACCCATACCCCCCAGGGACTCCATCTCAACCCCCACAAGCCAGAGTCGTCCGCGGTCACCGAGGCCGGCGCTCGCTGCTGCCCCTGGTGGAGTCAACAGAAACTGCACGGAGCGCAGCCTCTGGTTGTCCACAGGCTGCGGAATTCACAAGACAGGAGCGGGTCTTACTGAGCGTGTTGTTCTCACGGGGATGAGTGGCTCCAGGGAGAAGGAGCGGGTCAGGGAGACCACGGGGAGAAGGGGGAAGTGGGAAGAATTGCGATATAAATGAGGTCCACATGGCACAGCCATGAAAGCCCGGCCAGTGTTCCTGAGGGCCCGCACTGAGTCACCTGAGCGCCTAAAAGAACACCGACACCTCCACCCTACTAATTGAGTCAGCTGCGGGGCCTGGGCACCTCCCGGGCCTAGTAAAGAAGGTGAGGGTCGTGCAGTAGGAGTACAGTCAGCCAGGGATGCAGCTAAGGAGCTCCTCCTTCTCTCCCTCGTTGAGGATGACTTTGTAGCAACCGGTGAATCGTTGGTTAAAGGACTTCCGATCTTCTTAGGGCGCAGTGTGTATTTGCTTCAGGGGAAGCGTCATTGGAGAGGCGAGCCCCTTGTCCTAGCTTGAGTGAACCACAGCATCCCCCTCACTGTGGACTGCTGAACATTGGGGGCATCAAGTGGAGGCCCCAACTTTCCCCTTGCCTAAGGACAGAAATGAGAAGGGGTCTACCGCAGGAGGCAGGGGGTGGGCGTGGGAGGAAAGACAAGAAATATACGTGTGATGTGTAACTGTGCGTTTTGGAGAGCTTGGAAAGAAACACACCAAAATAATAACATTGGGTATCTTATGATGAGATTTTAGATGATTTTCTTTTCTATTTGTGCTTTTCTATATTTCTCAAGTTTTCTGCAGTAAACATGTATTACTATTGTATTTTTTTAAAGTTGTATGTCCTATGGAAAAAAAAACAATCCTGGCCTTCCAAAACTATGTGTCCTAAATGGGGTTTTCATGTGAAATTTGCTGGTGGAGTGGTAACTTGGCTCTAGTGGTTATGACAGAGGGTGTCTCGTGTGCTCATGTTGTCCTCATCACCCAGGCTGCTGTCTGTCATCATCGTTAGTGCTAACGTAGGTTGATTGACGTCATCACAGGAGGGTGATTTAAGGATTTCCTGCATCCTTTTAAAGTTAACAAGTGATACCTTCTGTATGAAATGGCCAGGAGCACAAGGACAAGCGTTCTTCAATGCATTTCCCACGCTTCCAAAACCTCTGTCAGCCATAGATTGGGCAAAACGTATTCTAACATGTTCCATGGAGTATTACACACCATCGTATGTCCTTAAGCCCTGGTGCACAACAAAATATAGCAAATACAACTTCAGTTGCTATGTTACATCCTGCTCCTGATCAGATGATTGGAATAGCTGTCCTTCGGATCCAACCATATCAACCACATCCATTGAAATGCACTATCAGAGGTAAGATGGTGCCCTCAAGTCTATTAACAACAGACGCCCACAAAAGTAGAGGGTTAAATATAAAGATATTTTGGGCTCATTTAGTCTGGTAAACAGAGATGACTTGATTAGCTGGAGAAGATCCTGGATCCTCAAACTACTAGCCCAAATGACAAATGTCCTTCTTCACGAGGATCTGAAGGATGGAAACCTATTCATTTGTCACCTTTGTGATGGGGAAATACCGATAGGGTTGATTTTGAGTTTTAATTCAAAGATATTATGAAGCATTTCACACGAGGAAGAATTTTAGACTCCTTGGTTATTTATTCCAAAGACTGGACAAGTTCAGGGCAACGGAAAATGTGACTAGTGGCCTCAGAGGAATCAGCACATTGACCGTCCTTCAGGAATTTAAAACTATTCCGTGTGGGTTAATGGGTACAATTAACACCAAAATTAGACACCATATGTAAGTAATTGAGGCTATTTAACACAGTTATTGACTATACACATCTCTGGACTGTGGATTAGGCAGTCTCACAATTCATTAGAGAATGTAATTAGCAAGACTTTATTGGATTTCACTATGGGCCCCAGAGCAATTTGTGCGGGAAACACCTAGGTAGGTAGTTTTCTGAGAAGAATGCCTAAGTGACCATCATTTCAATGTTTGGTTTAAAGCCGGTAAATATGTATTTTCAGAAACAGATTCAGTTTACCTAACTAAACTTAACTTTCGTTATATCCTTCCTCCCCGCCTCTCTCCAGTCTTCAGTGGCTCCCTTTTCCCCCACCACATTAAGCGGACTTTTCTATCCAACTCTAGCTGCAGGTCCCCCAGGACCAGTTCAACCGACCCTATCTTATCAAAGAGTAGTTAAGAGTGTTTTTTCAGGAACTGAGACCCCTTCTCCAGTTCAGGCCAGATGAGACCACCAAACCATCAACTGGGCCCACACAAACGCTCAACAAATGACCTTTTTGACGTCAAGGAGCTAAAACTCTACCTTCAGATCATGGTGACGCTGCCATTCTGTGCACATGTGTCCTATGAAGAGGCGTGAAGCCAGACCATGCATGCACAGATCATCAATTACCTCACTTCTCGTCACCTCCAATCATCTATTCCCACATTTCAGACCACCTTGTCCCTACCCCATAAATAGCCCTGAGTCCCCATTTTCAGGGACGTGCGTCTGAGATTGATTCTCACGCCTCCTTGCTTGGCTGCCTTGTGATTAAATCCTTTCTCTTTGCAAACTTGTCATGTCGGTGACTGGCATAATCGTGCAGTGGGCAAAATGAACCTGGTTTGGTAGCACAACCACCAAGGTCCTTCATAATTCTCCCTGTCACTCATTTTACTTTGACACAAGCTTTTGCTGGTGTCAGGGCTGTCCTCCTCATTCTCCATTTTATCAACTGAGCTCAATTCTCTTTATGTTCCTCCATGGTTGACTCTCATCTATCACTGGACAAAGAATCATTTATTGAGACAAAGGGAGCCAGAAATAGGTAAACCCATGGTAGAGAGAAGGAGAAGGAATGAATATTTGCATCTGTAAGGAGAGCAGTCATGGTAAAAGCTTTCCTGAAATCTAATCAGACTGACCCTTTGAGCAAAGGTTTTCAACACTGGCTGACCATTAGAATAACCTGGGAAACTTTCATAAAATGAGCCACCTGGTTCCACACACACAGTGTCTGCGGTTCCAAATATCCCCAGTTTTTTGAGTGGGGCCATCATCCTTTTTGGATTCTTTCCAGATGCATCTGGAAATTAAAATTCAAACAAGTTGGAGATAAGGTCTTGCTCCCCATCCCTAGCCCCACTGCTCATAGGTAAACCCTTTTGACTATTTCAGTCTCTAGGTCTTTTCTTGGCTGCCTCCATCACTCTGAACTAGGTGTTTACACCTCTGCTTCATGATGTCTTGGTTTTAAGCAATATCTACTAATAACCAACGTGAAAAATATATAATTTGATTCGTTTACACTGTCTCCTTTTCTGACACCCTCCTCCAGATTTTGTTGGCTATATTTTTTAATGATTGGTTCTTATTTTGGTTACTTTTATAACTTTAAGTAATATGCTTAAACTTCTATTTCCTGATCTGTAATCTTTAGATATTGTTTCTTTACTTACCAATATGTCAGGTAAGGAAATTTGCACCCTGCATATTCCTCCACTTCTCCCTCTCTCTTCCTTCCGAGTCCTGTTAGTAGTGTTGTTATTTCCTGAAGTTTATCTAAACAGAAAACAGAGTTTAGAAAGTTATGTTTAAATAAACATTGTTTCATGAAGAACCAGGGTGGTTGACTGGATGCACAGAATAGGAAACCTATATGAAAGAGGATATTCCAAGAATCAAAGTAACATCCATTCTCTTCCCATAAACCCCATCAAATACTCTGAATCGTGCTATATTTAGTTTGTTTTGCTTTTGGAATGAATACTCTTGTATAGTTTTTCTCCCTGGTGTTTTAAAATTATCTTCTTTCTTTCCTGTTGAGAGGGGGAAAAAATTTACCCTATTACTAATATCTTCCAGCGATTTAATACATTTTGAGTATGTGAGTATACACTGACTTCTTTTAGGCCCTTTGCATAGAAGTTATCCTGGGATTACTTTTTGTTATACTCTTTAGTTAGTTTCACTGTTCTTGGAGCTCATGTTACTATCTTTCTTCAATTTATTTTTCCTTTTGCTGCAGTAGATCCTTAAGTTACTTTCTCAGAAAAAAAGTATATAGGTATTTGCACATCTAACAATAGGGTTTTAGATATCTGAGTTTTTGCATGTCTGAAAATGTACTATGCTCCCCTCATATCTGGTTGATGGTTTGGTTAATTCTACACTCAAAATTATTTTCATTCAGAACTTTGAAAGCATTTCTATAATTTAGGGCCACTGAAATTCTAGAAGGCCGTCTAGAATTTAGAGTCACTGAAAAATGAAGTAGTAGTCTGGAGTAGTAAGCCACAATGCTGGTTTGAATCCCAATTCTGCTACCTGCTAGCTGTGCATCCATGGCTTAGTTCCTTGGGATTTTCATCTGAAAAATGGTAATTATAATAATAGGAGCTAACTTGTAGGACTAGTGTGAAGATTAAATTAGCTAACACACGTAAAGTGATGAAAACAGCTTCTCACACACAGTAGGCCCTATAAAAGTGTTAGCTCCTTTTTAAAATCAATTTCATCATTATCATCATCTGTATATCTGTCCTGTGTTTTCTGAAATTTCATGATACTGTGGCTACATGAGTCTTTTTTGCTCAGTGAACATGGTCATTAGGAGACCCTTTCAAATATCTTCCCTTAGTTCTGAGAATTTAAAATAAATTTTTTAAAAAATAATTTCATCCCTTCCTCTTTCTCTCTTTTCTCTTTCTAGATGTCTTAGTTAAGTGTGGGCCCTCTTGGATTGAGATCATGTGTTTCTTATGTTTTTTTCTCAGATTTTCCATTTCTTCATCTTTTTGTTCTATATTCTGGGAGATTTCTCATCTATTTCTTCCACCTAATTTAGGACATTCTCAGTGTCTGCATTCATATCTCTAATTTCACAAACTGTTTCTTGCTCTTGCTGCTTTTGGTTGGCACTTTGGACCTTTTAATGGATATAATATTGATCCATATCTCTCTGTGGCTCTTAGATTTGTTTTATGATCTCCAATTTCTAAGTTACCTCAGTTCCTTCCAGAATGTGATGGACTATAGTCCTTTATAGATGCCTCACATCTTTTGAACACTCTTTTTATAGTTTGATACTTCTCCATGGGTATTAATTCCATCCTTCCACAATAGACGTTTTATTTTATTTATTACAGTAACATTGGTTTATAACATTATATAAATTTCAGGTGTACATCATTATATTTCGATTTCTGTGTAGATTACATCATGTTCACCACCCAAAGACTAATTACCAGCCATCACCACACACGTGCCTAATCACCCCTTTCGCCCTTCTCCCTCCTCCCTTCCCTCTTCCCCTCTGGTAACCACCAATCCAATCTCTGTCTCTATGTGTGTGTTTGTTGTTGTTTTTATCTTCTATTTATGAGAGCGATCATATGGTATCTGACTTTCTCCCTCTGACTTATTTCGCTTAGCATAATGTCCTCAAGGTCCATCTATGTTGTCACAAGCGGCTGGATTTCATTGTTTCTTATGGGTGAGTCATATTCCATTGTGTAATTATACCACATCTTTATCTGTTCGTCTCTTGATGGGCACCTAGGTTGATTCTAAGTCTTGGCTATTGTGAAGAATGCTGTGATGAAGGTGCATATGTCTTTACGCATTCATGTTTTCATGTTCTTTGGATAAATACCCAGCAGTGGGATAGCTGGATTGAATGGTAGTTCTATTCTTAATTTTTTGAGGAACCTCCATACTGTTTTCCGTAGTGGCTGCACCAGTTTGCATTCCTGCCAGCAGTGTATGAGGGTTCCCTTTTCTCCACATCCTCTCCAACACTTGTTTCTTGTGTTGTTAATTATAGCCATTCTGATGGACGTGAGGGGATATCTCATTACAGTTTTGGTTTGCATTTCCCTAATGATTAGCGATGTTGAACAGATTTTCATGTGTCTGTTGGCATCTGTGTATCTTCTTTGGAAAAATGTCTGTTCAGATTTTTTGCCCATTTTGTAATTGGGTTGTTAGTTTTTTTGTTGTTGAGATGAGTTCTTTATATATTTTGGATATTAACCCCTTATCAGATATATGGTTTGCAAATATCTTCTCCCAATTGTTAGGTTGTCTTTTCATTTTGTTGATGGTTTCCTTTGCTGTGCAGAAGCTTTTTAGTTTGATGTAGTCCCATTTGTTTATTTTTTCTATCATTTCCCTTACTTGATCAGATATGTTATTTGAAAATATGCTGCTAAGACCGATGTCAAAGAGTGTACTGCCTATGTTTTCTTCTAGAATTTTTATTGTTTCAGGTCTTACATTCAAGTCTTTAACCCATTTTGAGTTGATTTTTGTGCATGGTGTAAGGTAGTGGTCTACTTTCATTCTTTTGCGTGAGGCTGTCCAGTTTTCCCAGCACCATTTATTGAAGAGACTTTCCTTTCTCCGTTGTATGTTCTTGGCTCCCTTGTTGAAAATTAGCTGTCCATAGATGTGTGGGTTTATTTCTGGGCTCTTGATTCTGTTCCATTGATCTGTGTCTGTTTTTATGCCAGTACCATGCTGTTTTGATTGCTATAACTTTGTAGTATATTTTGAAATCAGGGAGTGTGATACCTCCAGCTTTGTTCTTTTTTCTCGGGATTCCTTTGGCTGTTTAGAGTCTTTTGTTGTTCCATGTAAATTTTAGAATTCTTTGTTCTATTTCCGTGAAAAGTGTCCTTGGAACTTTGATAGGGATTGCATTGAATCTGTAGATTGCTTTACGAAGTATAGACATTTTAGCTGGATTAATTCTTCCAATCCAAGAGCTTGGAATATCTTTCCATTTCTTTGTATCTTCTTCAATTTCTTTCAACAATGTTTTATAGCTTTTAGGGTACCGTCCTTTCACCTCTTTCCTTAAATTTATTCCTAGGTATTTTATTCTTTTTGTTGCAGTTGTAAAAGGGATTGTATTCCTAATTTGTCTTTCTGCTACTTCCTTTAGTGTAGAGAAACACAACTGATTTTTGTATGTTGATTTCATATCCTGCAACTTTACCACACTCATTTATTATTTCTAAAAAAATTTTAGTGGATTCCTTAGGGTGTTCTATATATAAAATCATGTCATCTGCAAATAGTGACAGTTTCACTTCTTCCTTTGCAATTTGGTTCCTTTTTATTTCTTTTTCTTGCCCGATTGCTCTGGCTAGAACTTCCAGTACTATGTTAAATAAGAGTGTTACAGTGGGCATCCTTGTCTGCTTCCTGTTCTTAGAAGTAGAGCTTTCAGTTTTCTCCATTGAGAATGATGTTAACTGTGGGTTTGTCATATATGGCCTTTATTATGTTGAGGTATTTTCCTTCTATACCCATTTTATTCAGAGTTTTATCATAAATGGATGCTGTATCTTGTCAAATGCTTTCTCTGCATCTATTGAGATAATCATGTGGTTTTTATTCTTCCTTTTGTTGATGTGGTGTATCACCTTGATAGATTTGTGGATGTTGAACCATCCCTGCATCCCTGGAATGAAACCCACTTGATCAGGTGTAAGATCTTTGTAATGTATTGTTCTATTTGATTTGCCAGTGTTTTGTTGAGGATTTTTGCACCAATATTAATCAGTGATATTGGCCTGTAATTTTCTTTTTTCATGTTGTCCTTGTCTGGTTTTGGTATTAGGGTAATGTCGGCTTCATAGAATGAGTTAGGAAGCCTCCCCTCCTCTTCAATTTTCTGGAAGAGTTTGAGAAGTGTAGGTATTAAGTCTTCTTTGAATGTTTGGTAGAACTCACCAGGGAAGCCATCTGGTCCTGGACTTTGATTTTATGGGAGGTTTTTTATTACTCTTTTGATCTCCTTACTGGTGATTGATCTATTCAAACTCTCTGTTTCTTCTTGCTTCAGTTTTGGAAGGTTATGTGTTTCTAAGAATTTATCCATTTCTTCTAGATTATCCAACTTGTTGGTGTATAGCTTCTCATAATATTCTCTTATAATCTTTTGTATTTCTGAGGTGTTCGTTGTAATTTCTCCTCTTCATTTCTGATTTTATTTATTTCAGCCTTCTCTCTATTTTTCTCAGTAAGACTAACTAAAGCTTTGACAATTTGGCTTATCTTTTCAAAGAACCAACTCCTCATTTCATTGACTTTTTCTATCACTTTTTAGTCTCTATTTCATTTATATCTGCTCTGATTTTTATTATTTCCTTCTTTCCACTGATTTTGGGCTTTGTTCCTCTTTTTCCAGTTCCTTTTGGTGCACTGTTAGATTCTTTATTTGAGACTTTTCTTGCTTGTTGAATTAGGCCTGTATTGCTATAAACTTCCCTCTTAGAACCACTTTTGCTGTATCCCATAAATTTTGGCATGTTGTATTTTCATTTTCACTTGTCTCTGGGTATTTTTTTTTATATCTCCTTTGATTTCTTTGTTGACCCAATCATTATTCAGTAGCATTTTGTTTAATCTCCACATATTTGTGGCTTTTCCGATTTTTTTCCTGTAGTTGATTTCTAGTTTCATACTGTTGTGATCAGAAAAGATGCTTGGTATTATTTCAATCTTCTTAAATTTATTGAGGGTTGTTTTATGGCTGAATTTGTGATCTCTCCTGGAGAATGTTCCATATGCATTTGAAAAGAATGTGTACTCTGTGGTGTTTGGATGGAATGTTCTGTACATATCTGCTAAGTCCATCTGGTCTAATGTGTCACTTAAGACCAATGTTTCCTTATTGATCTTCTGTTTGGATGATCTATTCACTGGTGTAACTGGAGTGTTAAAGTCCCCTACCATTATTGTGTTGCTGTCTATTTCTCCTTTTATGTCTGTTAATAATTGCTTTATATATTTAGGTGCTTCTATGTTGGATGCATAGATATTTACAACTGTTATACCCTCTTGTTGGATTGTTCCTTTTACCGCTATGTAGTGCCCTTCTTTGTCTCTTGTTGCAGTGCTACCCCAGCTTTCTTTTCATTGCCATTTGCATCTCTTCATTTTCAGTTTGTGAGTGTCTTTAGATCTGAAGTCTGTCTCTTGTATGCAGCATATATATGGGTCTTTTTTTTTTTTTAAATCAAATTGGCCACCGTATGCCCTTTGATCAGAGTATTTAGTCCATTGACATTTAAAGTAGCTATTGATAAGAATGTACTTATTTCCATTTTTTTACTTTTTTCTGGGTGTTTTAGTAGTTCTTCTCTTGCTCTCTTCTCTTATGGTTTGATGGTTTTATTTAGTATCATGTTTGGGTTCCTTTCTCTTAATTTTTTGTGCATTTATTAGAGGTTTCTGGTTTGTGATTACCATGAGGTTCATATACAGCAATCTATATTAAATTGATGGTCTCTTAAGTTTGACCTGTTGCTAAAAGCTCTACTCTTTTACTCCCCTTCTCCCACATTTTATGTTTTTTGTGTGCACGTATGAGGAAGATTGGCCCTGAGCTCACATCTGTTGCGAATCTTCCTCTTTTTTTTTGCTTGAGGAAGATTGGCCCTGAGCTAACATCTGTGCCAATTTCCCTTTATTTTATGTGGGATGTCTCCACATTGTGGCTTGATAGCAGTGCTAGGTCTGCACCCAGAACCTGAACCTGTGAACCCTGAACCATCAAAGTGGAGCATGCAAACTTAACCACTCTGCCACCAGGCTGGCCCCACATTTTATGTTTTTCATATCATATCTAACCTTTTTTCTGCATATGTACCCATTACCCTCTTATAATGGAAATAAATAATTTTAGTACTTTTGTCTTTTGACCTTCATATAACTTCATAGGTGGTTGATCTGCTACCTTTACTGTATATTTGCCTTTACTAGTAATTTTATTTATTTATTTTTGATAATTTTCTTATTCTTATTTGTGGTCTTTTCTTTTCCACTTAAATAAGTCCCTTTAGCATTTCTTGTGAGGCTGGTTTCTCAGTGATACATTCCTTTAGTTTTTTTTGTGTCTGGAAAACTCTTTATCTCTCCTTCTATTCTGAATGACAACCTTGCTTGGTAGAGTATTCTTGGCTGTAGGTTTTTTTCCTTTCAGCACTTTAAATATATTGTGCTACTCCTGTCTAGTCTGTAACGTTTCTGCTGAGAAGTCATCCTTATGGGGATTCCTTGTATGTAACTTGTTGCTTTTCTCTTGTAGCTTTTAGGATTCTCTCTTTTTCTTTAATTCTGACATTTTAATTATGTTTCTTGGTGTGGACCTCTTTGGGTTCATCTTGTTTGATGCTCTCTGTGCTTCCTGTACCCGGATGTCTGTTTCCTTTCTCAGGTTAGGAAAGTCTCCAGGTATTATTTCTTCAAATAGATTCTCTGCCCCTTTGTCTCTCTCTTTTCCTTCTGGGACACCTATAATATGGATGTTAGTGTGCTTGACATTGTCCCAGAGGTCCCTTAAACTGTCTTCATTCTTTGTAATTCTTTTTTCTTTTATCTGTTCAGTTTGGGTGATTTCCTCCAGTCTTTTGTTCAGCTCACTGATCTGTTCTTCTGTATCATCTTCTCTGCTATCAAGTCCCTCTAGTAAATTTTTCATTTCTGTTATTGTATTCTTCATTTCTGATTGGTTCTTTTTTTATATTTTCCAGTTCGTTGTTGAAGTTCTCACTGAGTTCATCCAGTCTTCTCCCATCATCAGTGAGCATCCTTATGACTATTAGTTTGTACTCTTTATCAGGTAGATTGTTTAACTCTGCTTCATTTAGTTCTTTTTCTGATGATTTGTCCTGTTCCCTTATTTGGAACATATTCCTTTGTCTCCTCATTTTGCCTCTTTCTCTGTGCTTATATCTATGTATTAGGTAGGTCAGCTATGTCTCCTGAGATTGGAGGAGTGGCCTTATGTAAGAGATGCCTTATGAGGCCTAGTAGCGTGCTTCCCTCTCATCACCAGTTCCAAATGTTCCAGGAGTGTCCCCTGTGTGGGCTACGTGTGTCCTGTTGTGGCAGGGTTGCTCTTACTGCAGGTGCCTGGGGAGGCTAGGCTGTCCCCCTGGTTGACTAGTTTTAATGCTCAGCTGTGTGTGGCTGCTATGGTCCCTTCAGTCACTTTGTTGGGTGTGGGGAGCTCTAGCACAGTTGCACAGGCTGCAAGTCTAATAGCACACTCCTGTTGCAGTTTTTCTGTTAAGTGAGTAGGCCCCCGGTGTGGCTGGTTGCTAGACTAAGGGACTTACAATTGCTGTAGGCCTCCAGCCTGCAAGGCTGTTGTCAGCTCCCAGGAGTGCAGCTGGGTGGGGCTGGCCCCAGGTGTGGCAGCACACTATTGTTTCAGGCATTTGAAAGTGGAGCCAATCCCCTATGTGGCTGTCTGAGAAACACAAGTCTGTGCAGCTGACAAGCCCCACTGCCCACAGGCCCACACACCCCATCAACACAGTCCTGCCCCTTTCACGCACCCTGACCTACTGAATCAGGCCCACCTGCCCTGCTGCAGAGGCCCCACACACTCTGCCAATGCAGGTCCACCCCTCACACATGCCCTGCCCCTCAGAGACAGACCCACTCATCAGGCTGCAGAGGTCCCACGTACCCTGCCTATGCAGGCACCCAAGTTGCCTGTGGGCTTGCTGTTGGGTGGGGCCAGTACCTATAGTGGGCTGCCTGTCCTGGCTGAGCTGGATTAAATCAGTACTCTAGTTGGTGGGGTGGACCCCTGAGCTAACAGGTCAGGGGAAGTACCCAAAAGCATCTGCCAGTGTCTGGGTCAGCATGCTGGTATTAGTCACAGCAATGGCTGCCACCAATATCTCAGTCCCTGGAGAGGTGGTCCCATCCTGGAGAGATCTTACCTCTCACCCAGATGCATCCTGAGTCTATCAAGTGAGTCTCTTTTCACCAAAGGACCATGCACCTTTCTTTCTGGTGATTTTGTGTTGCTTTCCTAAATGGGTAGATTTGTGCTTGGGCCCTTTAAAAGTAGGCTTTTCTTTCCCTTACGTTTCATAGTTTTTCTGGGGGCATTCTCTGTTGTTGTTAATAGCCAGCAAAGCCAGATATTATGACACTTATCTCGGTTGTGCTGAGTCCAAAACCTGCTTGTTTTGGCAAAGCTCTCCTGCTCAGATCCCCCACTCCTCCAGGGAAGGCTTCATACCTTAGGATTGCTCCCAGCCAGCTGTGCAGTGCCACAGCTAGAAAGTGGCTTTTTTTCCCTCCAGAAAGTAATTTCTGCCTCTTCCATCTGAGTCAGCACTGTCCCTACTTGTGGGGGTTCTTTTTATCTAGTTTTCAGTTCTCTTGCAGGGGTAATTGTTCCAAGAGCAGTGGTAAATTTGTTGTGTCCATGGGAGGAGGTGAGTTCAGAGTCCTCTTATGCCGCCTTCTTGACACCAGATCCTAGATATTTAAAAAAAAATCACATTTTCCAGTTTCCTGTAACCAGGACAGAGACTTTGGTTCTGCCAATCAGAATATGCCCCTTTGAGAACTTCAATTCCAAAGTTAGTTATGTGAGGAAACTGCTAGGACATCTGGCATCTATTTTGCCCTGAGGGAGGCAGAGGCAAAACTTCTCTGGGATTGGTAGCAGCAGGTCCCACAGGTCCACAGCAGATCCCTTGCAGACTAGTTCCACAGTACGGGTCTGGGAGATGTTCCTGGAGACTCAGCCCAAAGTTCCTTCCAAAGATTGTCCAAGATGCCTAACTCCCAATAATAAGTACTTTCTTGATGATGACTTTCTAGCTGGACTTATTCCCCAAATTCCAGATTCAAGTTGCCCACATGACCTTGCCACATAAACATCCAATGAACCCCACCTCTTGGTATTTGTGTCCTTGTATAATCCTCTTTCCTTGAGTGTCAGAAGGCTAGGCGTATTGACTCACTTCTAATGATTAGAATATGGCAGACATGATGGAATGTCACTCTGAGAATATGTAATAAAAAGACTGCGGCTTCTGTTTTGGGTCCTTTACCTGGAGAAAGCCAGCTGCCCTGTCATGATGCAGCCCTGTGGAGAGGACCATGTGGTGAGAGACCAAGTCCTGCAAAATAAGATGTGAGTGAGAAGGAAAGCAGATCCCCTCACTCTCAGTTGTGCTTTCAAATGAGACCACAGCCCCAGCCAACAGCTTGACAGCAACCTCGTGAGAGACCTTGAGCCAGAGGCACCCAGATAAATTACACCTAATTTTTGACTCACAGAAACTGTGAGATATTTAATGTTTGCTGTCTTTCAGCTGCTAAGTTTGGGATAATTTGTTATGCAGCAATAGCTAACTAATGCAGGTGTCATAAATTTAACTTGTCTAAAACCAAACTCCTGATCGTCAACCGTGTCCCCAACATGCTCCTCCTCTCTTGGGCTTCCCCATCTCAGTAAATCACTACCCTATCCTTCCAGTTGCTGAGGCCAAAAAGGTGGAGTCTTCCTTGACTTCTTTTTCTCTCTCATGACTGATAGCCAAGCCACCAGCAGTTCCTGTCAGCTCCATCTTCAAAATATTTCTCAGATCTGACTATTTCTCATCATCTCTGCTACTACGACCATGGACCAAACCATTATCACCTCTGATATGGATTATTGCAATCATGTCCCCACTGGTCTTCTTTCTTCCACTTTTATCCCTCTGGAGTCTATTTTCAACACAGCAAAAGCGATCCATTTAAAAGTCAGATCATTGTACTCCTTTACTCAAAGTTCTCTGTGGTTCCTCATCTCCCTCCTAGTAAAGACAAAGTCTTTATAATGACTTGGAAGGCCCTGTATGGTCTGACTTTATCTCCTACACTCTTCCCTTTGCTCTCTTCCCAAACTATACTGGACAAACGCTGCTCCATCTCAGGGCCTTTGCACCTGCTGTTCTTCAGCCAGAAGGCCTGGACCCACCTGACTGTGAGGAAGGGACTTTGTCTATTTTGTACATTGCTCTATCCCCAACCTCTAGAATCGTGCCCAGTTCATAATAGGTCTTTAAGTATTCATTGAATAAATGTGTAAATTTAGATAGAGTGGATGCTGTGCTCTGCAGCTAAAAGCGCTGATCGATTCCTAGGATCTGTCGTTTTCTCTGTTTCCCTAAGTTCTTTGTGCAGTAGCTCCTCCTTTGATGTCCTGTGATTGTTAGTTACCTGTTTGTATTTAATAATGAAACACTATGTTCATTCATTTAGATAGTTGGCATGATTTTCTCTCTCTTTACTGGCCTCGTTTCTGAATGAGAGGGCTGACTATACCATGTGTGTATATATCTGCTTCTATGTGTGGCGGGGGGAGGTGGGGTGGGGGTGGGGGGCCCTGCTGGGCACATCCAATGGCAGGCTTCACTAAAAGTTTTCACTAAAGCATGACCAGGTTAGGAAGAGGCAGATATACTGTGTCTTCCCCAAAATGTCAAAATGAGGATGGTTCTCTCTACTTTGAGGACTCAACTACCATTGGAAGAATGCTAAATTGTCCTAGCTCAAGTGTTTAGAGGATATTTCTAAGTTTTCACCCTGGGGGCAAATGCCACCCTCCTTAGTAGGGGTGAAGGAAGCTGGTACTTGATCTTTTTCTATAACTTCCATCAACACCTGCTCTCCCACATTTGTGCTTTGTACCTGCTGACTCTGGAGTCGCCTGGAGGCAAGAACGGTACCATGTGTCTTGGGATGGGGCTCCTTCTCTGCTCTTTCGTGTTACTTCATCCCCTCCTCATCCTCTTGGTGTTCACAGACATGTGGGTGCCTACTTCCTTTTCAATTCTCAGCATTTTATGACTTTATTCTCTTTAATTCTTCTTTGCTATCATTTCAATGAGTTTTCAGGAACAAGGGATGGTAAACTCAATTGCTCACTATGTCGTCTTCAACCAGAAGACACCGCATTATGTTGTAATTTTTATTTCTTGCCGACCCCACTGTATGGTAGTTTTATTTTTCTACTTGCCTTTATTTTCTTTTACCAGAAGCTTTGGCTCCTGGTGTTGTGAAATTTTATAATGATAGGCCTCTCGGTGGAGGCATTTTTAATTCATTGTACTAAACACACAGAGTCCTTCCTTTACTTCTGGGAAAATTTCCACTATTTTCAATAATTTTCTATTCACTGTTTTATCTTCCTGCAATTCCTATTAGTTAGAAATTGTCCCTCCTTGGTAGATTAACCACCTCTCTCATCTTTCTTGTTTTCTATCTTTGTATTCTTTTTTTTTTTTATCTTCTTCCTGTGAGGTTTCTTTATCTCCCGATCCTTCATTTGGATTTATTCTGGCTATTCTATTTTTAATTTCCAGGAGCTCTTTTTTTTCTCTATTTGTTCCCTGGTGTTGGCATTTCTTGTTTCATGAATACAATATCCTCTTTTACCCCTTCAAAGACACCACCTCTCCTTGGTGTTTTTGTTTGTTTTACTCTCTATTTCCTGTGGATTTATTTTTTTCTCTTTGCTTTGTGTTCTCTCATTTGTTTTAGACGGCTTTTCCAAATATTTGGGGATTCCTAGCTGTATGCTTTGTTAAAAGATAAACTGAGGCATATTAAACATTTTAAGAGTTTGAACAAAAATGGATTTTAAATTGGGCGGCACCAAACTGGAAGTGGTTAGATGCGCTCTGCTGATGGGAGCCGGGGAAAAGACTTACAAAGTGCAGAAGCAAAGAAAGAAAATTATTGGGGCCAGCCTGGTGGCGCAGTGGTTGAGTTCAGCACTTTCTGCTTCAGCGGCCTGGGGTTCCTAGGTTTGGATCTTGGGTGTTGGCCTACACTGTTCATCAAGCCATGCTATGGCAGCATCCCACATACAAAATAGAGGAAGATGGGCACAGATGTTAGCTCAGGGCCAATCTTCCTCACCAAAAACGAAAGGAAATTATTTGATTGGCTGTAGCTTAATGCCTAGTTGGCTGTGATTGGTTGTCTTTAGCATTTTGATTTCACAACCTGAGGCATTTACAGGCTTAGATTTTGGTCTGCTTACGCAGGCTGTCACGGCATTAGAGCTATCTCGGCCTAAAGGCCTCCTTGTTTACTTAATTTAACAGCTTATATTCAAGAATAAGACCATGCATGGGTTTCATTTGTTGACTAATGAATTTCACTGTTGGATAATTAGGACAATTGGGCATTTCTATTGAGGTTATTCCTCTGAGATCCCAAGTGACATGTATATTGCAAGAGGCTTGTTCCCATATTGGGAAGCAAGGAATAAGAGTCAATCATGGAACGGCAAACATCAGCAATAAAGTATCATTTCCCCCTAAACATAACTTCCCTCCAAGATACTGAGTTATGCCCTTCCTGTATTTTACTGTTATTATCCTATAATCTGTGACCAACTTGAAGACAAGTACTGTTATTTATTCACCTTGATATTCCTCAATGCTCAATAAATGCACATGGAATGAATGAATGAATGAATGAATAAGCTAAGCCTGGTGGGGATTTACTTAGAGCCTTGCCCAGTACCTTGAATGACACCAACACAATAATGTTGACTAACTAACTGCTGATGGTGTCAGAGGTCCCTGCCGGGGCCCTGAGTGAGTCACGCCAGGTGAGGCAGCTCAGACCTAATGCGACCAAGACAAAGGTACGCGTGTGCCCAGGGCCCGGCAGGAGGAAAGTCACCTCCGCTGTGCTGTGTGTTGCTGCTTATTCTGAACAATGAGGTGAAGTTCGCTGTTGGATCCTTTTTGCCAAAACTAAACACGGAGATAATGGCTTCTAACTCTACGGTGATTCCATGCCACCATTGTGTCTACTTGGTTCAGATATTTTCTCCTTGTATACTTTGCACATTTAAGTGCTATCGGTGTTGTGTCAGCCATGTCATTTTGCCATTTCATTAACCTGAAGAGCCACTGGTCATCTGAAAATGTGCCCTCTTTGAGACCTGTGGTGAACATCATACTCTTTTCCATCTAGGAAAAGGAACATTATCCCTATTCAAGTCAGTTTGTGTCATATTTTCCCCAATGCCAAGATAATTAACATTTTTAACAGGCATTCTGAAGACTTTCTGGAAGGATAAATAGATGGTGCCTTTCCCATTTCAGCACCTATCATTCACTTGCATCATGCTGAGTAAGATAATGATGGATAAAGGCAAAAATGTTCCCTTCAGAGCTGTTCAGTCTAGCGGTGGAAAAACACACAAACATAACCAATCTAGGTTTGGCAAATGTTATATTAGTACTCACACCTCAGAAACAGTATTTAGGGGATGGAGAATAAACCAGTGGTCTCTCTGTGCCCCCAGCGGGGTGTACTCAGAGCTTCTAAATGCCTCTCAGATATATAAGGAAAATCCCCAAAATTACCTTGTGCTTTGCTTTCATCACTTCCAATTCAGATTTGTAAATTAACAAACGGAAATCCGAAGTGACAGGCAGGTGTGAAAGAGAACTCAAAGAAACAGCTGCTTTACGGAATAATATTGAAAACGTATAAAAGCTGTTAATAAATAAAAAGAAGCCCATATGTGTATTTTTAAAAATCCAAAACACTTCTTTCCTGGCTTCTTCACAATCCGTAAGTGTAAATAGCTTTTTTTTTTTTTTAATTAACCAAATCTGCCCAGATTTCCAAAGACACTCAAGGAAGCATAAAGGATAAGATATGAGTTAATGTAAAAGATGAAGTGAGACATGATGGCTGTTAAGAAGGAAAGTGGAGCAAGCGTGAGTGACAGAACTGAGGCTCAGGAATGTGGTTGGGGAGGGAAGCTGAGGAAGGAGGTGGGCTTGACACACCAGAGCAGCTTGAGTGAAACGCCTCAGCCGAGCCCTCGGATTCTCAGTTCTCTTGGGGGATGAATAGGTTGAGGGGGCTCTGAGCCTCCTCAGCCCGCTTCCACCAAAACCAAGAAAGACCAAAGCAGCCCTGGGTGTGTCTTTCAGACTGGACTTCTGCCTAGGATTTCACGGGAACCCAGCATTTGGCAGCTCGTGCAAAGTTTCATTGAAACTTGCATCGGCACAAAGAGCCACTCAAGAGGGTGGACGGTGCCCGTATACAGCACCTTCCTGAATCAGCGCCTAAATCAGGACCAAATCACAAAAAGAGGCAGCATCATGCAAACGAAACACACAGACCTCGGAAGTCCTGGCAGGTATTCGATAAACTAAACAGAGCAAGCAGAAGCCAGCAGCATCCAGGGCTCCCGAGGAAAGGCTAGAGCCAACGAAATCATGGAAGATCAATATCCTACCCTGGATGGCAATCTCAATTCCGTACCGGGGAAGGAAACGACATAGAAATCCACCAGAAGAAGGCTCCAAAAACACGGCTGTTGGTCAAGGCTTTAAACCTCAGAATTAGAGACAGGTTCTTTTAAGGATTTGAGAAGAAAGGAAACATTGCGGGATGTAAGAACAAAACAAATTTGGAGTTTACCCCTTAAACTATAGAGAAAGCACAGGAAGGCTTTGCGGGAAAGGTTACACACAGTTAAGAGAAATGGGGTTGTCAGGATTCACGCAGGGTTGGCCAGGTTGACCTTTCAGGGTCAGGTTGACCTTTAATCTGACCTTTAACATAGACCAAGCTGACCTTTTATTGAGAAGCCAAAGGGCGTTTGTCAGAGGTGGTGAAACAATTTGTCACCCTCAAATCCCGCAGCTGCAAGAACTTTCATGAGGGCACGGCAGACGTGAAGGGGATGAAGGCTCTTCTTAAAGAGAAGCTGCCTAGCACATTCCCAGAGGCCATGGGTAATGAAGGACCATTAACGTCTACAAATCAGATCACAAAAATATGAGAGGCACAGATATAAACGTGACTCCTAAAAGGATTTCCGATGACTGGGTTAATCCACACCCCTGGTCTCTACGGCATTCACAGTAGGATCCCAACAATTATGTTTTAAATGATAAATCAATGTGGCAGGCACTGTGCTAGACACTAGAAATATGGGAGTAACAACACAGACATGTTTTTTAAAGTCCTGTGGATTGAGAGTACAGAATGAAGAGAAATCAAGACGTTAAAATTTACTGCAGCAGCCATGCAAACAAAGAGAAAAAGCAAGCCACTGTAACAATGAAAAACGTACTTACGAGGTGGTGAAAAATATAAATATATGGCTTATATTTAAGTTGAAAAGATGAAACATTCTGGATAAAGAAGAGCCACTGATGGAAGTAAGAACAAAATCTAACAGTTACTGAAAGGGATACACTTAAAAGTGAAAGCTAGGGCTGGCCCCGTGGCCAAGTGATTAAGTTCATGCTCTCTGCTTGGGTGGCTCAGGGTTTCGCCAGTTCAGATCTTGGGTGTGGACCTAGCACCACTCATCAAGCCATGCTGAAGCGATGTCCCACATAGCACAACTAGAAGGACCTACGACTAGAATATACAACTATATACTGGGGGGCTTTGGGGAGAAGAAGAAGAAGAAGAAGATTGGCAATAGATGTTAGCTCACGGCCAATCTTTAAAAAAAAAAAAGGTGAAATTTATATGAGGGCTGGCCTTGTGGCCTAGTGGTTAAGTTCAGTGTGCTCCATTTTCAGTTCCCAAGCTTGGACCTATACCACTCATTGGCAGCCATGCTGTGGCAGTGACCCACATACAAAATAGAGGAAGACTGGCACAGATGTTAGCTCAGGGCAAATCTTCCTCAGGTAAAATAAAAAAGAAGAAGAAAGAAGATAGTCATATGTAAACTAAAAGAAGGGGTTAAACTATGTGAAAAGCTCAGCCTATAATAGCTTACTATCCTACAAAATGTAATGAGGTCTTGCAGTATAAATACCGTAATTCTTCTTGATATGTTGTTAAGGTTGATGAACAGATAGTTTATACACAAGATGGGAAAATGCACAATTTTCCTAGCAATATAAGAAAAAATAATAAATTGAGCCATCTTCTAGGCACCATTACTCATGGTTTCAACTAACGAAAATAAATTAAAGCAATAAAGTCCAATGCTGGCAATCAGGAGAAATATGTATTCGTATTACAGTGCCTAGTGGTGCTGTAAATGGGTTTTATCTTTCTGGGGACAATAAGGAAATATTGCAACAAGAACTATAAAATTATTCATCTCCTTTGTTCTGGTAACTCTACTAAATCTCAAGGAAATATCCTCTAAAGAAAATTAAAGTGTTTTTTTTTTTTTTATAACAACATTCACTTTAGTGCTGTTCATAATTTTTTAAAAATTAAAGAAATAATCCAAATTCTCAGAGTTAAGGGGTAGTTAAAATAAGCCATGGGATATTGACTTAGCTACAGTTATTGAAACAATAAGCAAATGTCTACATAGGATCATGAGGGATAAACAGTCCAGAATTGCCTCGCCACAACTTTAAAAAACTTAGAAAAATGGACAAAATATAGGCAACAACTGTTTTCAGACATTGGACAACAGCATTAATGGACTGTGATTCCTGAGAAAAAGCAACAATTGAGGCGCGGGCTACCATTGCCAAGGCTTTCTGTCTGGAGGTAATTCCCAGACTGTGGCCTACAGAGGGGAATCCAGACTCAGTCCACCCAGTCTCTCAGAGTTGAAGAGATGGACTGACGTTCTGAGAGGCCAAGGTGGCTAGAATTGGCAGAGTAGGGTACCAGGTACCCGAGTGACAAGAGCTACACTGAAAAAGAGCTTCATAGATTTAGATGGAGGTCCTCTTGAGTTTGACTGAATATCAGTGAGCGCCTGTGCAGAGTAAAATCCCAAAGTCGACAAGAACAACTTCCAAGGAAAGGACAGTTGCTAGGGAACTCTACAAAAAATAATTCCCAGAGGTGACACAGTGCCAGGAACTATTTGAGTTGGCTCTAGTCAGAGTTAAAGATCTTACTGAATATTCAGGGCACTAAGTAGGATCCTCAGAAAGGCCGCACCTTACAAATGGGGCTTAATTCGCTCTAGAACAAAGGCGACTCTAGACCCATCCTAAATGAGTTTAAAGACAAACCACAAAAGGATCAATCTAACCCACAAGTACTACAAATAGGAACAAATAGGGATTTTTCATAAAGACAAAGGGTTAATTCATCAAGAGGACATAACAATATCAAATATATATGCACCTAATTTTAAAAACTTCATATTCTGAAAATGTATGAAGCAAAAATTGATAGAACTTCAAGGAGAAATAGACAAACACACAATTATAATAGGAGATTTCAACATTTTTCTCAATAATTGATGAAACAATATAGATATGGAAGACTTGAACAACATCATCAGCCAACTTGACCGAGTTGACAATTACAGAACCCTGCACCCAATACCAGCAGAATACACATTCTTTTAAGGTGCACAGAGAATAGACACCAAGATTGACCCTATTCAGGACCACAGAATAAGTCTCAGTAAATGTAAAAGGACTGAGATCATACAGTTATGTTTTCTGGCCACGAAAGGCTGAAAGATATATGAAAAATTGCCAACATATTTCTAAGTAACCCATGAGTCAAAGGAGAAATCACGAGGAAAATCAGAAAATACTTTGAACTGAATGACAATGGAAACAGAACTTACCAAAATGTATGGAATGGAGCTAAAGTAGTACCTAGAAGGAAAATTATAGCTTTAAGCGCTGTATCAGTACAGAAGAAAGGAGTCAAAGGAATAATCTAAGGTTCTACTGTAAACTAGAAAAAGAAGAACACATTAATCCCAAGGCTAGAAGAAGAAAGTGAAATAAGAAAGATGAGGGCACAAGACAGGGAAATTGAAAGCAGAAACGCAACAGAGAAAGTCAGTGAAACGAAAGCTCGTTCTTAGAATCAATGAAACTGATAAATTTTGAGCCAGACTATTGAAGCAAAAAGAGAAGACACTAACCACCAGTAAAAAGAGGGATATAATTACATATCCAAACAGACATTAAAGTAATATTATGAACAACTTTATGCCAATAAATTCAGCAACTGAGAGGAAATGGACATATTCCTGAGAAGACGTAAACTACCAAAACTCAGTCAAGAAAGAGTAGGTAACGTGAAGTAGCTGTGTATCTATTAAACAAAATGAATCTGTAATTAAAGGTCTTCTCACACTGAAAATTTCAGGTTCAGATGGCTTTATAAGTGAGTTCTACTTACCATTTGCGGAAGAAATAACACAGTTTCTACACAGATTCTTCCAGAGAATAGAAGGGACACTTCCTAAGTCACGTTATGAGGTCAGCATTACCCTGACACCAAAACCAGATGAAGACGTTACAAGAAAAGAAAACTACAAGGCAACAGACCCCATGAACATACAGCAAAATCCTTAATCAAATAGCAAACTGTCCACTCAGTGTGCTGATGAAAGGCGTCTACAAAGGACCGACGGCTGGCATCATACTTACAGTCAAACACTGTTAAGAAAATGAAAAGGCAAGCCACGGACTGGAGAAAATATTTGCCAAACACATTTCTGATAAAGGACTTTTATGCAAAATTGATAAAGAATTCTTACAACTCAATAACAAGATGAACAAGCCAATTTTTAAAATGGGCAAAAGATTTGAATAAACACTTCTCCAGAGAAGATATGTAATGTGTATATAAAATAATATAAAGTTGATAAATATGCGTCAATGTGTTATTCATGTGCATACAATGGAAAGAATCAGAAACGAATCAGAAATCAATTTTGAGTTCAATATTCACCGAAATATTTTTAAATAAAGGTATTTTTAAAACAAACATTTTTCATAAAAGCTTAAGTTCATTTAAATGGATAATCATCGATTTTGGTGACAAGATGCCAAATTTCCAAAATGTACTTTGTGGCAACACCCCATCATGTCAGCTCAGAAGTGAAGAAGACAGACGTGAGCATCGCATGAATGTAATTCTAGCTTGTCAGTTTCAGAGAGGATGGTCCCCTGACTCTTATCTGGCTGACAGGCTATAGCTCCAGGTTTATTTCTGTTAGGAGAATAAAGTCTGGGCTTTGTGGGTGAGCAATCAGCAGCGATCCTCCGAAGAGACGACCGGCGCTGTGTTCCCCGCAGCTCGGGAACGTCTTTAAGAACAAATTGTCATTTGGACCCCGCCGCTGCTGCCACCGCCGCAGACCTCTGTCTGCAGAAGACGGACAGCACAACGGAAGACCCTCCCTGCCGTTTTCCTGTCGGTTGTATTGTGTCGATCACAGATCCAACAAGAATTCCCTTGCTTTCATTCTTTTGCAATATCGCTGGGATTCCCCGTGTCTGCCAACGAGGCTGAAGTTGATGGACATTTCCAGCACGGGGTGCCCGGCTTTGGACAAAGTGCTGTGGAAACACCAGAGGCTCGTTGGGAAACGTGGAGCTCACGTGCAGGGATTGGCAGCCTTGTGCCTCTCACGTGTGTCTCTGTCTGAAGACACACATCGTCTTTGAGGGAAGGGCCCAGACTGTGCACCGATTAGTGTCTTATGCAGTAAGCTTCTTGGAACTAGTGTGATGCAGAAAGAGCAGGGGGTTTGAACCTTGGCTCCCTCCTGGACCTAACCTCTCCAAGCCTCAGTTTCCCCATCTGTAAAACTAGGGTAGTACAAGTTCACAGTTCTTATCTGTAACCCTTGGATCAGATGTGTTTTAGAATAAAAAATTTTTCAAATTTTAGAAAAAGAATGCTGTGCAAATAGCATGCATTACCTAATACCCCAGTAGGGTGTGGGGGCTGTACCCCATAAGAAAACACATTAGTATTTCTGCAGGAAAATGTATGAGCATTCACAGTAAGTAGGATAAATAAAGACGGTAACTAGTTTCATGTTAGTTAATGTCAGGTTTTGCTGCCAAGTGAGCTTGCTGCAAATCTATGAAAAAATTTTGGTCTTTAGGGTTTTTTAGATTTCAAAACTGCGAATAAGGAGATGTGGCACTGTATTATATCCAAGGCCGCTGCTAGGTCTCGGGCTTTTGTGAAAATTAGAAAAACACACTTTCGGGTGGTCACAGCCCCTGTGCTTATAACTCGGCAAGCAGGGTAAGAAAAATGCATCCCTTCCTTCAGGGTAAATGTCAAATGTCGGTCCCATCCTCAGCCAGGCACCTTTGTGCAGTGCACAACCTGTACAACCAGACACAGTGGCTCTGCTCATACTCATGTCTCAGGGTTGCTGGAAGAATAAGTAATAATGTAAGATGACCCCACTTCCCCAAAGCTACAGACTGTCTCTTATGCTCTAGACCATCATTCTCAAATGTGCATGTGCATATCACTCACTCGGCTTCTTAAAGTGCAGGAGGGCTGGTTCGGGGCCTGAAACACTGCATTTCTAGCGAGCTCCCAAGTAATCTCCTTGCTGCTGGTCCACGAACCACACTTTGAGTTGTGAGGTTTTGACCCGCTTATCCATCTTCCTCTGGATGTCCCAGGTGAACTTAATCCAGCATGTCCCATCCTGAAGTCATGGCCTTCCCGGACACCTGCTCCTCATTATCTGACCTCCATGAATGGCCCCAGTCTCCTGCGACTGTTTCCCAAGCTGAGAACGTGCCAATCCTCTTTGCCTCCTCATTTTCCTCTTCCTCATCTCCACATCCATTCAGTTACTAAAAGCCACAGACCCTACCCCCTTAATATTTCTCCCATTCAGGGTTTCCCAACGCTGGCATTTTTGAGCTGGACAATTCTTTGCTTGGCAGTCTGTCCACCGGGGGCGCAAAATCACCCCAGGTTGATAACCACTACGCAAACCCCTCACCTCCTCCCAGCTTCTCCAGCTGCTGACTAGGATTGCTTGTTCCCCAGGGATAGTGTGCCGTTTCATCTTCATGGATTTGACTATCCTATAACTATATGTTAACATTTCTGTATCCTCCACTTGGTTGTGAGTCCTAAGACTTGCCATCTTCTTGGCATCTTGCTCAGGGTCTGACGTAGGCAGATCCTTAGCACATGTTTGAGTGAATGAATGGGTCCCCTCACAGCCACAGGTTCCTAGAAGTGGGGGAAGCTCCGGACTCGGCTTATAGGAGCTCTGCCCCAGGGCTACAGGAGAACCTGCGTGGGGGGCCTGAGCACGCAGCAGCTGTGAGGACCTGAAGCCTGATGGAATCCATAGCTGTTTCTGCCCCAAGATGCCCCCACTTGCCCTCAGCCTTTCTGTCTTCACCTGTTCTTGTCTGGCTTCTCTACACTGCCTGGAAAGGTCGTTCATCCCACGGCTGCTCACCCCAGGCTGCACCGGGCACCGTTGATTGCTATGTGAGCAGCCTCTTGAACCCAACAGCTTCATCCTCCATAGCTGCCCTTGAGACTTGATTTGGGGCTTATATTTGAAACCCAGGTTGGCTTGTTCTGTCCAGACGTCAGAATACTCATGGCTTATACATTCCATTTGGTAGATTCACGGCCTCCTCTGAAACCCCTAGCTTGAATTTCCCTTTTGCCATCTGGCTTTTACTTGAAATCTAAGTTCTAAATAGTTTCTCCAGATTTTTTGATAATCAGTCCAGCTGTTTTTGCAAGGTACTGTAATAGACAACTGTAAGATAATAGAAGATATACATATTGGTCTCTGTCCCGGTTCCTGGCACAGAGCTCCTAAAACCCTTGGAATTCTCTAAGTGATCAGAGCACTGGGAGCATCTTTGGTTCTAATATTTGGTCTTTGTCCTTGGTTCCTGGCACAGAGCTCCTCAATCCCTTGGAATTTCCTGGGTGATAGCCACGTCTTTTGTTCTAAGGAGGTGACTCTTGGTGGGATCCTGGATGGGGGCTGTCACCAGGAAGACCAAGCCATGATTAGAAGTTTGGAATGTTCAACCCCATCACCCATTCTCTAGAGAAGGGAAAGGGACTGGAAACGGAGCTAATGTTCGATCATGTCTACATGCTGAAGCCTCCATAAAAATTCCACAAGTATGGAATTTAGACGGTTTCCAGGTTGGTGAACAGGTGGAGGGGCTGGGAGAGTGGCTCCTGGAGAGGGCATGGACGCTCCGCGCCCCTTCCAGCATACCTTGCCCTGTGCATCTCTTCCATCTGGATGTTCATCTGTATCCTTTATCGCATCCTTTTATAATAAACTGGTAAACAGTGAGGAAACTGGTTTCCTGAGTCCTGTGAGCCACTCTAGCAAATAATCAAACCTAAGGAGGGGTTGTGGGAACGTCTGGTTTATGGCCAATCGGTCAGAAGCACAGGTGACAACTTGGACTTGCGATTGGCACCTGAAGTGGCAGGCAGGCAGTCTTGTAGGACTGAGCCCTTCGCCTGTGGGATCTGACACTATCTCCAGGTAGATGGTGTCAGAATTGAGTTAAATGGAAGGACACCCTGCTGGTCTCAGAGAACTGCTTGTTGTCGGGACCCCCCCCCCACCCCCACCATCTGGTGTCAGAAGTGTTGAGTGTGATGCTGTGCGAGTAAAGGAGACACACAGGAGGAGAACTGAGTTGTTCCTATCTCGACAACACAGGCAGAAACTTTATTGGACATATCCTCTAGTTTTTAGTCGGACTTTACCCTTTTACTCTTCTAGCTCTTTGGTTTTATCCTCTCTTAGTGTCTTTCAGTTGTGTTTAATCAGTTTTTGCCACTTTGGCTGCAGTTTTACTCTCTCTCCACGTCTGTCAGTAGCACCATCACCCCCAGGTTAGCCTTCTGGCCTCCTCCCATCTCCGCCCACCGGTGATGCCGAGTCCAACGGACCAGAGAGTCAACCAGGTCTGCGTTTGAATCCTGGCTCTGCCCCTTAGTAGATGAGTAATTTGGGGCAAATTATTTAACTATTCTAATCTTCTGCTTCCTTGCCTGTAAAAAGGGTACAAGTAGCTGCCTTGTTGGTTGCTGCGAAGATTAAATGGAGAGCATTGAACACATTACAGAGAAAATGATAAATTATATGAATTAATCACAGTTAGTCACTTTTATGGTCAACTTGCTTTATGAAACTATATACTTTTGGAAAAGACTACATTAAAAGCAAACATTTCCAAGCCTCCTTCAGTTGAGTTTGTGCTCACGGTGCACAGAAGCTCGGTGTACAGGCACCAATCCTACAGTCAGAGGTCTTTCTTCTTCCATTTCTTCTTTAGGCATTTTCCCTTCATCCTGTGGCCAGTTTGGTGCCAGGCACAAAGTTGTTTCTGGCTTAATCCGTCAGGCAAAGGTCCAAGGCTGGACGCAGCCAAAAAAATTCTCCTTCCCTAGCTGCCGGCTTGTCCAAACCAACGTGAAATCAAAGCCCTTGCTATTCTCGCATAATGAGACACTCTATTATTTTTAAAAACAAACATTGAGAAATAAAGAGCAGATTAATACAGAGACTGTTTTTCATTCCAGTCTCTTGTATTTGAGATTAATGGCTTCTGTAGGAATTTGGAGCCTGTGTTCCCTTCGCAGACCAGTTGGAAAGAGGAGTGTAAGCTTTGGTTCCCATCTTGAATCTGGCTGTGAGCTCTTTCTTTCCTGCATCAGCTTCTACCTTTTCCTTTTTCTTTGTCCTTCTTTCTGTTCTTCCATCTTAATCTTGTTCTAATGCTGTTCCCTTAACTACCCTCTGGAAGTGGTTTTGACCTCTATGGTCCCGTCTAATTGCTAATTGACCTCTTTGGCATAGGGCAGGGTGAGCTCCAGAGGAGGATTTGGGGAGATCATTAGAGGATGTCAAACCTGGAAGGGCTCGGAGGGCATCGAATTTAGTGGTTCTCAAACTGTGTTCCTTAGAACCCTAGGGGTCCATGGAGGTCCCAGGGAAAAGAGGCTCGGCTGGGCCTCCAGCTATTCAATCACAGCCTCTGTGCTTAATCTGTTTTACGTATGAGTTCAACATACAAAACATTTTAAAGAGGCTCATTTAGGAAAAAAAATGAAAACCACACATAGAGCTCAATTCTTTCATTTTATGGTTGAGGAAACTGAGGCCCAAACAGCGAGTGATCACCTCTAGGTTACAAACAGCTCCTTGGTGGATGAACTGGGGCTACTGGCCTCGAGGATGCTTATTGATCTCAACTTTGGCTTAATTCAGATGTCGCTGTTTCCCCTTTTTCAAAGAGGCAAAGACTGAGGCAGTACGTTTGTGCACAGTTCTCAGCCAGCCACGTGCTTGGAATCAGCAGGCTGTTTCCATTGTGACTGTTCTATCTATGAATTATGATGGGTGGACAAGGCTGGCTTCAGGAGAGGATTTTGGAATGGGGATGAGGTAGTTTGTTTCTCATGTCAATCTTGCTAGAATGTCCCTTGTTAGTTTTATACTGGAAATGACCATTACCCCAGACCCAAGATGTCTGATAAACTCTATGGCGAATGCAGACCAGACCAGGCTGTAACTTCTTGTAAGTCATCCCAGGACCCAGGAGCCCATGGCCACTGGCCACCATGGGCTGTGCAAAGCTCAGAATTGCACCCCAGGGGAGATTTCCCCAGAGTTCCGTTCACCGAGCCCTCAAGATTCTGCCCTCTTGCTTCATGCCTTGGATGCATTCTCGGCCAACGGTTCCTGGTCTTTTTGGATATTGTGACTTTTTAGAAAATGTCTGAAATGACTTTGGGGGCTGACATGGAATTGCCAATATTTTACTCATTTTCTACTATCAACATTATACTATCATCAAAATTATTCAAACACCCAACATACAGAAAAGACGTAACTTGAGAAAAGAGAGTTCTTCCCAAGAAAGGACGCTCTGGCATCATATACAAACATGATTCTCCCCAGTGCTATTTTTGTTCACTTGGTGCTGGGTCAGCAATGCCCTCACCCTGACCTGGCCCTGGCCATGTTCTAGGCCACAGGCTCTTCGGTTTCTGTAGCTTCTGCAGTGTCACAGAGAGAGCATCTGTGGCACCACCAGAAATACTCACTAGCTGACAAGAGGGCAATTCACTCTTACTCTAAGGCGAGTAAACTAAGACTGGGGAAATCCTCCTCCAGTTTTGCTTCTCACTGACATTTACCGTGTCCCCAGTGAGACGGGGACAGGCCATGACAAAGTTATATCCACTCACCACATTAAAAAGGAAGTGCATTTTCCATTAATTTAAGACTACTAAGCTCCATGGTCTGGACACTTCCTAACCAGATGGGGCCAGAGCAAGGACAGTGACGACACCAGGAATGGGTGGGAGCCAGGCCACTGGTGGTGAGAACCAGCTGGTGAGTGGACATATTATAAACCATATCTGGCATGGTTGAAAATGAAATATATTTTCTAATCCAATATTCTCATGTTAAAATGTTTAGATAATACATTTAAAGAAATTAGGATACAACAAAATAAACAACTTTGGATATTTCTTCTTTGGCAAAGTATAAATAAATAAATCATTTTTACCAATAAAGCTAAAAAATGTCCATCAGTGGAGCTGAAAGAAGCTATATGGGGCATTGGGAAAGGAACGGTTTGGAATCGGAAAGCTGGAGCTTGAAGGACAAGCCTGGAACTTCTAGACTGTGGATAGACATTGAGAGAAGGGTTATTTCTCTCAATAACCCTTAGTTAGTGCCATGAGCATGGGGTTCTGAAGGCACATCAATCCGGGTTTGGATACCGGCTCTGTCACCAAAGCTGTTTAACCTTTCAGAGCCTCTGTTTCCTGATTTTTCACACGGGTGGTAGGCCTCCAGGATTATGGGGAGCCTTCTAATGCGTCACTCTACAAAGAGTTTACAGACAAAACAGGAACGAAGAAAGCTTCCATTCATCCACGAAACAGAAAGGGTTCAGGCCTATAGCGGTCTTCCCCATGGCCAAGACTGCCAATGGGGTCTGTGTCTCCATCTTTCCCTCTTCATCCTTTGATACACACGAGCAGGGCCCCCCACGTGCTAAGAAACATGGCCCCCGCCCCCGCCCCCGTCCCTACAGTCTTTTGTTAATGAGCCATGAACAAACGATACACAGAGAGAAGCTTCTTTTTTTCTTCAATTTAATTGAAGTTACTTAGAAAAATAATCAGGCTTGAATGGCTTTTCCTGGAGGAAGGTTCATGAACATTTCACGCTTTTGTTGGCAATGTGGAATTCAGCTTTCTTGAACGGTACAGTAAGATACAGGGAGAGTTTTCGACGACAAGCCCTCTGCTGCATACAAATATGTAAAAAAAGAAAATCACACTCCACCAAGATGTTAAATTATATGTCCATACGCCTTACTGAGCCCGCTTACAAGAAAACAGTACGGGCAGCCCCTTCTGTACCAGACAAAGAGTAGCGGACCGAAATTCTCCCGCCAACGGCCAAGAGTCAAGCTGTCTGTAGAAGGTCTATTGCCTGTTCAGAGGGGGCAGTTGGTTGAGATGGGAAAAGGCTGGAGGAAAGGCTGGTTGTGGCAGCTTGGGGCAGCGATCGGGTCAGTCCTGCTGACATAAGGGTGGGCAAGGAAGGGGTCTGGTCACCACGATTGCACAGAGCGGGGCGGCTTAGATTGCGTGTGTGTGTCAGGGAGGATGGGGCTGAGAGAGATGCTCTGAGCACCGCCCACCGGGAACAGAGTCCCTCGGCGTCTTGCCAGGTTACAGCAGGGACTTCTGTAGTCAGTACCTCAGCACTGGTCCAGACCCCACCAGCTAAGTGTGCTAGGGACTTGCTTCTGTTCTGGGAACTTTCCACCAGCAGGGACTAGATCTCTGTGCTTCCATGCCTTTGTCACCAGGAGGACTGGTCCAACTGACGTTTCCAGCGCCCTCCTGTAGCATCCAGATCCTGAACAAGCAGGAGGGTGAAGCCCACCTGGTGAACAGGTAGGAAGGAAGGTCCCCCTGAGACACGGTGGGTCAGCAAACTGCCCTTCTTCCCAGACCGGCTGGGAGGGCAGAGGGGGCTCTGGAGAAGCTGCAGGAATTCAAACCCTGTGGTTAATATTCTAGTTTTCCAACCAAAGGGATAGGTGAAGCAGGAGTGTCCTTGTAAATACCACCCTCACTGTACCTGGTTTTGAAAACACAGCAGCACCTTTGAAAAGCGGCTGGGAGATGGGACACCTGCCTTTACTTTTCTCCAGCTGAGCATGCAATAGGAAGCGTTTTCAAAGAGTTTTCTTTAACAAAAAGCAAAAACACAAACATTTGTTGTCCAGGCACATTTTCACCCGTGGATTCTTTTTAACCAAGGACACAGAATACTTTCTACATTCTGCAAAACAGTTGAATCAATTTTTTTTAAAGAAGTTTTTATGCCATCAGAAAATAAAATGTGAACACAAAACAAGACACGAGGAGAAAGAGTGCCTCGTTGCAGACCCAGGTGGATGTGTTGTCCCCGAAGGACAATCTTTCTCACTTGAGAGAGAAGGCAGACAAGAGAAGGCGATCTGCACACGGCACCGAGCCAGCTCGCACAACCGATCAAAGATGGAGGCGGAAACGCAAAACTCAGGACATCTACGTGAATTTCCATTTAAAAACCAAAAAACGCACAGAGTGAGCAGATCCAGTCTGTGGCACTGAAGAAGCACTCATCGAGGGCTGGGCTCCCTCTGCTCACATTGAGCAACCTAAGGCTTGAGGATTGGGGGGGACCACTCTGTGGCCTTGTGCCCACCCCTCCCTTCCTTCCTTCTGTCCACACCACCCAAGACTTTCCTCCACTCCCTTCGGGAGGGGTGGAATCATTGCCTGTGCTAGTATCCAGGATTAGACCCATTGCACTTAAGCAAAAGTCGAATTCATTTGATAAAGTACCTCTGTTGCTATAAACCAGATGGAGACCGTGGTGCTGTTTTGACTGCTTTTTGGAGGAGGGGGGTGGGGAAATAGTTTTTATCCTTGAAGACCTCAGATGTGGCAAATCAACTAAACCCAAATAGATGCTGTGGAACCCTAGCTCTGTGAGATGAGCTGCAAAATAGAGTATCCTGCTCACGCAGTTTGGGAAACGCTACTGACTCGATGCTCTTGGGGATTCACAATGCACGGCATGCATTCAAGGCTCTGAAAAGTCCTGCAGAAAGGAAACTGACTTCACTTTGCTAAGGATATTGGACCACAAAACCCTTATTTTGCATCACATCCATGTGGCATCCCCTAGAACCTGTGTTCTGTGGAGCGCGTATTAGGGAATGCCGGACAACCTGTTTCATTAGCAGAAGCCCCATTTCCGAGGACAGTGGCCCCTGTGTGGAAATAGGGTCCAGACTCTCAATTCCGGGGACAGCCAAGGTCTGTCATTCTCCTTGGTAAAACACATTGCCTAAATCTCTATCCATCAAAGGTACAGTCGCCGCGCCCTTCACAAAGGGGACAGGGCTTGGAAGAAGTGACACAACATTTTAGAAGTGGCTGAAACCACCCTCTCCAGTGCACACCTCACTCACATTCAATAAAAGCATTTCCTCGGTGTGATGTGGCAGCTGCTGCCCACTCAGCTGGCTGGGACTTTTACAATACAATTTTAATAGTTTCTGTGAATAAATTATTCATTTTTTCGTTTGTTGAGAATATTCTTCTCACCCCTTTTGCTATATATTGCATGAAAAACAAAACAAAAAGAAAAACTTACCCACACCCCACCCCACCCCCTATTATTAGAACTATTATTATTATATACAGTATCTGCTACCAATTCATTCACTAGCTGTAAGAGGGATATGGCTCGAACTTTGCCCGAGGCATCGGAAATGGCTGGACATGAGGAGCATGCGCAGATAGTAATTAGCAAGGAACAGGAAATGGAACGTTTCTAGCCTCCCGGGGGAAAGGGGCACAGACTAGGACCACGGAAGACTGTCCTTGCTGCTCATGCGTGGTGGCTGCAAAGATGCCGATGGTCTCTCGGCCTCTGGAGGACTGGGGAGGGATCTGCATGAGCATTTGTGTACTGAGAGTCCGCCTCTGACCTTCGCGAGGGGTAGAAAGGCCAGACGGTTGCAAATCCCCGAATGCAGGCGTTCTGCCCCAGCATCTCACTCTGGGACGTGGCAAGGAGTAAAAACAACACTTCCACACGGAGACGTGGATGCTGCGCTGGAGGTGACAGGAGGAGGCACTGGGAAAACGAGGCCAAGTTCCCCTTCCCTCACCCAAGGCAGACACGCTAATCAACCACAGCACTCTTCTGCGAGGCGCCTGGCAAACCTGTTGCGGGGTGGGGGCGCTTAAAGGCAGACATGACCAATGAACTGGAGTGGGCACGGGATAGGAGTATTTTTGTCATCTCTTGGGTTGGGCAATGAGCTTGGATTACTGACCAAGTGGCATGCTCCAAGCATGCGGTTTTCAAATTTGGGCCACAGAAACATGCAAATCTGGAGGGGTCACGGACCTTCTGGGGTGGTTCATAACAGTCCAAACCTCATGGTAAGTCCATGAATATCAGGGGTTTGCTAACTGTCGAGCTGGATACTCTGTCGGTGTAAAGCTTCTTGAGGGCCGAGACTATTGGTTTTGTTCAATGCTCTATCCGCAGGGCCTAGAAGTAGGCCTAGCACATAGTAGTTGCTCAATAAATATGTGTTGGATATAAAGCAATAGCCACTTCATCTTCATCACAACTGGCACTGCCAGTTAAAAATTTCTGTAGAAAAGCCTATTCTATCAGACTACTAATTCTTGTGGGGGGAACAAAAGGCTATAATCAGCTCTCTTCTTGGGTTAAAAAAAAAAATCACATTTCTTTAGTGCAAGGGACTTTTGAGTTGATTGAAATGGGTTTGGAATTCGTCCCTTGCCAAGGTGCTCTTTCTATTTATTTCTAGAGAATTTCAAGCCTGGTGGCATCAATAGCCATCACGTGGCTGTTATCATGTGGTGACTCTAGGAGCGGTTAGTAAAGAGAACATTCAATGCCCCCAAATGAGCTGTCGCAAGCACAGAACAAGACACAGATTTCTCCTGCAAAGACATGAGAATCTCGCTGAAATCTATACAGAGACCATGTTTAAATAACTATAAATAACATTAATTAGAATTTGTGGGATGCACAATTCATGGAATTCACCAGAACACAAGGAAACCTTTGAGACAGTGTTGCAGTATTCACGTCTATTCCCCTGCAGAGACAGCCGTCCTTCCTGACTCAGGATTTTAAATAATTCCCCCTATGCTGCTCGCAGCATCATCCTCAAAGAAATATTAATTTACAAAATAACCCAATATCCATATAATTCTTTTCGACAAATAAAAATCTTAAATTAAAAAGCATGATTCTCTCTCCCTCTCCCCACTCCCCCCTCCCCACCCCTCCCTTTATTCCAATTTCAGGTAGCTCGGCACCGAGTAATTGAACATTAAAAAATCGAGTTTGTACACTTCGTACAGCTGCGTTTGGTGCTCCGAGCTGATGTTCTGGAAGAACTCTGTGGTCATTTCGTCAGTAGTTCTCGTAGACTTGGCGTAGGTGGGGAACTTCAGGTAGCTGCCCACGCCCGCCAGCTGCAGGACGTAATTGGAGTCCTCCTCCAGCGTCTCGTACTTGCCCACGAGGTCGTAGTGGATGTGGCACGGGTGGCAGAGGGAGTAGACGGTTTGCCAGTGTTCGTTGAAGGGCTCCTCGCGCTGCGTGTGCGGGTCGATGAGATAGGCCACGAACTCCTCGAACTTGACGTCGTCGCCCTTGCGCAGCGCCTCCTGGGTGGCGTTCTTGCGCTGGCGCTTGATGATCTTGGTGCCGTAGCGCTTGTGGAAGGAGGTGTTGTACTTCTGGGTGAACTTGTTGCGGTAGGCGGACACCAGCCTCTCGAAGGGCTCCCGGACAAACAGGAACTTCATGTAGCTTTTCAAGCGGTGGTTGATCTCTGGGATGCTGTACTGGTTCAGGGTCTTGAGATTGGCCGAGACGTGCGCCTCGCTGGCCGGGATCTCCATGGGGTCGCTGTACTTGCCCCGCCCCGTCAGGACCATCATGAGCCGCTTCCAGTTGGTGCAGGCCACCTTGGGCACGTAGCAGTAGATGAGCTCGTGGTCCTCGTCCACCACCAGGTGCTTCAGGTCGTTGGGGGTCAGCACCCGCCGCTTGCGGCTCACGGCGCTGTTGGCGCGGCACGTGTCTGTGACCTGGTCCCGCCGCGTCTGGTGCAGGACGGCGGTGCTCGAGAGCTCCAGCTGCAGAGGAGACACAAGAGGAATAAGAACTCAGTCCCTGTGTGGGATATTTCCACTTGGCCGCATCCACAACCATGAATGGCCAGGGTAGCTAAATGACCACCTCAACGGCCTGTCTCCATTTCTAATTCTCCACCAGCCGTCTCAACGATTTCTGTTCTTTGTTCACCAGGACTGCCTTTGTAGAGGAATGGAATGGTCAACTCTATCACTTATCCATCACCCTCGACGTGCCTGGCATTTTACTAGAGCTTCATATATACGGTTTTTCTTTTCTCCATACAACAAACTTGAACCATTGGTGATTTATTTGACAATATCAAGTACCCACCACTGTGCCAGGTCACATGCTGGCAGGCACTGCGGGGGAAGTCATAAAACAGTACAAGGAGGGAACTGCCCTTATGGAGTTTACAGTCTACCTGGGGAGAAAGAGGGAACCGAGGCTCAGAGAGGTTAAGTCACTAGCTTGAGATCACACAGTGGGTAAGAGACAGAGTCAGTATTCTAACTCACATCTGCCTGGCAACCAGAGCTGCCTACTGTCTACTCTACCTGATGTCCAGGACTCCCATCTTCTTGAACGAAGCAGGAAGACAGCATGGAGGGCTGGCAGTGATGGATCTGTTTTAAAGCAATGGGATCCAGTCTTTCTATAAGCCTATCATTGTGGACATCTGTTGCTTTTTGCTTCCTCTGGGAACCCATTCTCCATTCTCAGTTCCCTTTCCTCTCAGGCTGCTGAGCTGTGAGAATGGCAGCCCGGAGCTTGGGCACAGGGAGGAGGGCCACTATGCAGGGGGAGCCAGACTGGGAATGAAGGGCACAGAGGAAAGATGAGCAGACAGAGGGACGTGTTCCCAGTGACATCATCTGAATAGCTGGGGCCATACGTTGTTGAAACCAGACCCCTGAATCCTGGGCTTTTGTTACATTAGTTAACATATTTGCTTTGGTGCATAAGGCTGGTTGAGCCTGGACTGTATCATTTGCAACCTCTGAACTCTTCCCCTCCGCCATATTTATCCCTTGATCCATCCATTCAAACATGTGTCCAGACCTCACAATGTACCGGGCACTCTGCTCAGCACCAGTGCGGGGTATAACATTTTCCTAAAGGGCTCACAGTCTAGAAGGCACCAGGACGGCAAGCTGGCAGCCTCAATAGAGGACACAGGTAAGATGTCTGTGCTCCTCTGAATTCTAGGAGCAAAAGTTTCTCCCCAAAGACCATTCACTCCCAGTGTGAACCGGTTCTCACAGTCTACCTCGGAGAGGAAACACAAGACCAACTGACCTGGTGTGCCACCATCTTGGTCTCCAACGCCCAGGGTCTCAGAGACTTTTATAGAGTGGAGGCACCCTATTGTTGTTGGGCTAATGTCATACCTCCATCTACCCTCCTGAATGTGCAGTGTGACTCTTCTTTTAAGTATAAAGGAAATTAATATTAATCGCAGTTAAAGTTATAGAGAAACTGGGGTGCCAGGGCTATGGAACAGCCACTCTGGGGCTGTGGATGACATAGTGTCCTGGTTGCCTCCCTGCCCTGAGCATGGAGTCTCCAACCACAAACTCATCTTTTGAAGTCCTTCACAGTCCAGCACGAATCTACTTTCCCAGCCTCATTCCCACTCGGCCCCACCGTGGAACTGAAGGGAGCTCCAGAGAAACCAGTGATTCGCTCTCTTCCCTTTGGGCCCAACCTGTCCCACTGGGACTCTTCCCTCTCCATTTTTCATGGTACAAATTTGACAATTCTTCAAGGCCCAACGCACTTCCTGTCACATACGTGGAAGAATCGTTCCCGCCTCTGAACACCCACAGCATTGAGCATCCTTTATAGCACAACTCCACAGTCTACTTCATGCTTGGTTTCCTCAAGCCTGGTGGCCATTTGCTTCACAGGGACTCAGAGCCCCAGAGCCACTGCCGTTTGCAGCCCAGGCTGTGGGTGGCCTTGAGTCTTGAGAATGCAGAGGGATCAATGAAACCCTCAACCGCCTGGACAGCCCAGTCAGTAGAGCCAAGGGCCTGGGGTGACCCAAGATGCTGGCCCTGCATTTCCAACTCTGAACCACAATCTGTACAATTCCTCCTGAAATGTGTGCAGGGCAGCTGGGATGGGCCTCAATTGGGAATACTTACGATGCGTTTACTGGGGACCTGAAAGATGTCCTCGTGGCAACCAGAGAGAAGTCACTACACCCTGCATTACAGTTCTGTGTCTGCCTCCTCTCATGGTCCCCAAGACGACATGGATGGTGATGATGGTAACGGAGACCAGCTGACAGTATGAGACAAAGCAAGGCAGCAGGAGGAGGTACTGTGTGGAAAGCACCTTCATAGGTTATTTAGATACACGGTCCCTCATCTTCCCAGCAATTCTCTGAACTAGATGCGATCACCACTGGAAATTTCCACATTCCAGGGAAGGAAGCAACCAGGACAGAGCGCTGATGCTTTGAGAATTCCATGTGTGAACAGCAAGGAGATCCTCTCACTACATTAGCCTCAGGAACAACTGGCGAAAATCTCGAAGGAGTCGTTAGTGCCCTCCTGACGTCCCTTCGTCTTTGCAATCCTGCACTGTCATTCTTCCCATCAAGAAGTCGAGTCTATTTCTCCAGCCCTTGCTTGACTCTAGCTAGTTGTGACTTGATCTGACTAGTAGAATGTGGTGGAAGCGGTGATGAGCAAGTTCTGGAGCTATTATGAAGACTCGTAGTTCCCACCCTGTGCTCTCTTGGAAGGCTGCCCTGCTTTCCTACCACACAGGCATAAGTGTTCTCCCTGTCGAACCTAAGTACCACCAGTGTGTACTTTGTCTTCCTACGGCTGTATCTCCAGTACCTACAGAAGTGCCAGTCACATAGTAGATGTTCAATAAATATTTGTTGCGTGAATGAATGAATCAGTTAACAATCTCTTTAAGGAAACTTGGTATGAAAGTAGGAAGGCCCCTCTGTAACTAACGAAACTTCCCAATTGTTCATAGATGCCCGAATAGTATCCCCCCAAAATTCATGTCCACCTGGAACCTCAGAATGTGACCTTATTTGCAAATAGGACTTTTGCAAATGCAGTTAGTTAAGCTGAGGTCCTACTGGATTAGGGGGGCCCAAATCCAATGGCAGTGTCCTTTTAAGGAAAGAAAGCAGAGACGCAGAGATACAGCCCAGGAAAGAATATGGCAGCCAAGCCTTCAGTCAACAACTTTGAGCAAACTGATATAAAATATAAATGTGTAAGAGAAGGTTAACGTTACATATGAGACTATTTTTACATAGAAAGAACAAGGCAAGGGTATTAGAGCACTAGTGAGGAGAACGTGGATGAGATTTGAAATCAGAAGACCCAGGCTTGATCTTGGGCAAGACCTTTAGCTTCCAAGCCTCAGTTCTCTTATTAGCAAAATGAGATGGGACCGCCCACGGCAGGGGAGTTGACTGAATCAAATCGGGTATGGTTTAGCACTGAGAAGGTAAGATGAGTCCAGTTCAGAACCGGGACAAAGGATGGTACACAGTAGGCAGTTAATATATATGCATTCTTTTATGAAAGAAAAAAAAATCTATAAAAGAAGGCCAGGAATGTCAAAGACAAATTTCACCAGCTCATTTTGTTGCAAGCTAGCTCTGTCATGGAATTCAGTTAACATTTATTTTGAGTAGGAAAACTCTGACTTTTGCATTTTCTAACTTCTTAACAGATGTAATTATGACCTTAAGGAGAACATTCATGCCACTTAACAACAACAACAAAAAAAACCAACAAAACTATCCAGGACCAGGAAGGAAAAGGGCCCATCAATTTCACCCATTCGAATCGCTATCGGAGAGTTTTGAAGGGAATAAATTACTAAATGAGCAGAGAAACAAGGGAATCTCCTGTTTTCCCCCCCAGCTCTTTTCAGTTGGAGACAATTTTCTAGCCATCTGAATCCCCAGGGAGGCAGCATGTCAGTTAATATCGCATTCAGGACCGCAAAGCCATGAGAAATGGAAACGATACCACCATGACATTTTATGTCCAATTGCAAAGACAGAAAATAACTCGGTGGGGCTTTGAAATGTGGTATTTGAGGTTTCTTTTTCTTCCATTTCCTTTTTCTCCATGGCAGTTTGGGTGGCAAATGGCGCACCTGCCGTAATGAGGCATGCCCAATTTCCCTCAGGAGGGCTTTGGGGCAAAGGTCAAGAGAACAAGCATACTCTCAATTCTGAGACATCGCTATTTTAACAAAATATTTTAATTCGTTTTTATTCTAAAATAATTTCAGACTAGTGTTGATTTAACTTAATAAAAATACGTTACTAAAATTTGTACAAATATAAAACTAGGTATACAACCACAAGACCAAAACAAATGTAAATATTCAAATAAGCAATATTAACCTGGCGGACGACGGTGTTTTACTGGAACTGAAGCCCTGCTTGAAACCGGTGGGGGCCTGCTGTCTCCTCCAGGACAAGCTCTTTGCAGCACGAGCCGCCTGAGGGCTCAGTTTTCCTACTGTTTCTCATTTCCAGTTTCTGTAAAACTCAGCACCCTGTAACATCACCTGACTTTTACTTGGTACAAACTCATCATATATATTTTCTGTCTCTGTCCATTTCGAATTACCCCAAGACTAAAAATAGGAGCTACATGGTGCCACCAAGACCACCAGGGAACACACGCGCCAGGATTGCACACAGTGAGACCAGGTTATCAACGGTAGGCCTGATAGTCCAGTAATGCCTTCACTTTTACAAAAGATTATAACCAAAATGAACATGCAAAATTAATACAATTCTCACACAGAACTCCGGACCCCTGGGAGTGGTATCTGTGGACCCTTGAACCTTGGGGGATGAAACTCAGATTAAGGGGAGCCCTGGACAGGTCAGAGGGAAGAGATGAATTCTTCGCCATCATGGCCAAGATGGGGAGGAGGGGATTTCTGACGGCAGCCTGGGCTGTTCCAGAAATCTCCACGTTTTTTTGTTAGGACCAACAGCAAGTTAGAAATTGTGATCAGGCAAACAGCAATTTCTAACCTTAAAAAAAATGCAGATCTGGTTATGTCACTTCCACATCTGTCCCCAAGCTGGGCTGGCAGTAGCTTTTGTAACGGTCATAACTCTTTGGCAACATAATAATTCCCTGAGTATCAGTTCGGGAATCATCCAAGGGACTTATAGCTACAGGACATCAGGAGGACAAGGGAGTGAAGAGGACCCACTGATGAAGAACAGCTCGCTCCCGTGTCACTGCAAGAGAACATCTTTCCCAACCTTGTTTTATGAATTTTACAAAGCACACAGATTGGTGATCTGATAATGAGCTGAGCTGTGTGGTCAATCTCTTTCTTCTTTCACTCCCTTTCTCTCTCCCCCGTCTTTTTTCCCTTCTCAAAGGCATTTGAAGAGATCATAACAAAGGACATATGTGCAGTGTAAAACTGAAATGGGAAGACACAAATATGCCCACCAAGAAAGCTGTGATTAAGAATCTCATTTGGTGGTGAGTTTCCCAGAAGCAAGGACAAAAGGGGAAATATGATGAAATCTCCTTGCTTTTGTTCTCAGAAAGGAGAAGCATGCCTATTGCTTGGGGTGGAAAACGTACAAGATTTTAAGGGACTCAGAAATTTCAGTCAAGGATGGAGATTCTTGGATTCAGTTTGCTCATGCTGGTGTATTCAGAGGGTCGCTTTCTTCAAATGACCGAATACTAATGTTACGATTCACTACACCTAATGTCTACAGAATGTTCCAGCATTTGCAGAACACTTTCACAGACACCGTCTCATTTAAAGAACCCACTGGGACTCCTCCAGAGCCTACTAAAAAAAAGTTTATATTTAGCAGACCAGCCTGTACTTCTAACCACGTCATTTTTTTCTCGACTGGTATTAACGATACTTCCTATTAGTGGTTCTCGACCTTTAGCATGCAGGGAAATCAGTTGGACGGCTTGTGAAAACACAGTTTTCTGGGTCCCACCCCGAGTTTCTGACTCAGTAGTTCAGGGTTAGGGCCTGAGAATTTGCATTTCTAGCAAGTTCCCATGCATGTTCATTTGCTAGGGCTGCCATAACAAAATACCACACACTGGGGGGCTTGGGCAGCAGAGATGTATTTTCTCACCATTCTGGAGGTACGGGCAGGCTGCGTTCCTCTGAGGGCTCTCTCCTTGGCTTGCAAGGATGTCGGCCTTCTTGCTGCCTCTTCACGTGATCATGCCTCTGCACACATGCGCCCCTGGTGTCTCTTCCTCCTCTTTATATAAGGACACCAGCCATATTGGATCAGGGCCCACCCTCATGGCCCCAATTTAATTTAAGAACCCCTTTAAAGGTTCTATCTCCAAATATGGTTACATTCTGAGGAACTGGGGGTTGGGACTTCAACATAGGAATTTGGGGGGGGAGGGGCGGTGACACCATTCAGGCCATAACACCAGGTGATGCTGATGCTGCTGGTCCGAGGACCACACTTTGAGAACCACTGAGTCAGACTATGAGGAAATGACTGTAGTCGAACATCTTTGACCAATTCCCAGCTATTCTTAATTAGAGAACACAGAACCAGGTTCACCATCTGCTGCCAGGAGACTCCTAGATGGACCTCCAGCCCCAGCCTCGACTCCCTGCATCTCCCTTTGATCTCCCAGAAGTACAAATTAAGTAAGAGGAGGGCAGATGCTAGGAAACCGTGAACATGGCGACGGGCTCTGGGCTGTGTCCTGCGTTCTCATTTAGATGTCTATTTTTAATTTGGACATTTTAAAAAGGCAGCTATAATTAGTTTAAGTACCAAATTTAGGGACTGTTTGAAAAAGTCTTTAAAACTTTACTACGTTTCATCTTAAAAGGAAGAAAAACTGGTTTCCCTTAAATTAAAACATCTTTTGCGGTGTTTACAATTTCTTTCAGACACAAGAACCCAAACGGAAGGAGGAACAGCCGTTCCATTTTTTGGCCTGGGGTGAGGGAGATGCAGAGAAATGGAAACCCAGAGAAAAAGGTAAATTTGGAGGCATCAAGCGATGGGCGGCTTGGAGGACTCTGCCATTAACAGCTGTAGCCTGGGCCCAGCACAGTGTCTCCACTGGGAAATCCTAATACAAAACCCCTGCCAGCCTCTCAGTTGCACTGCCTGTCGATGTGAGAACTGGGGAAAGAGAGGGGAAAGTGACGGTCTGATTTGCTGTGAAGCTATTACATTTTTTTCTGGTACGGAAATTCCTAAACTCTCATGAAAAGGGCTAGTCATGAGGAATCCCTGAAGAAGCCACATCCCCGGCAAAAGAGAGGCACACATTCATCCCAGCCACCATTTATTTTGAGCACTTACTATGCACCAGCCACTGTGACTCCTCACGCTCTGGGAGACAGCTATCATTCGTATTCCCAATTTACAGATAAGGAAATTGAGGCACAGGAAGAAGAAGGAACTTGCTTAAGGTCGGGGAGCTAGGAGCCAGGGCTGAGGTCGGAACCAGGCAGCCTGTGCTCTGAGCCCCTGCACTGTGCAGCCTCTCGCGAGCTGCAGACTCACCTAGGAGTTACTCCCTCCAGGGCAGCGGCTGGGGCCCTGGGTCTCAACCTTGGCAGCTCACTGGGATCAAACACCACTGAAGCCTGGGGCTCACCCCAGACATCTGATGCAATTGCTCTGGGTGTGGCCAGCTCCTGGGGATGCTAAAGCTGCCCAGGAGGGGACCTCTGCCTTAGAGGCAGCTACAGACTAAGTCCAGCACAGACTGGACTCAGTGACCTGCGTGTGATCTGGGGCAAGATCCATCTTCCTGGTCCTCGGATGTACGATAAGGGGCTTCCCATTCAGTAGGGCCAGAGGTCCAAGGTCTGGAAGGCCGCAGTTCCCAGATGTCTTTGGGTGCATCCTTAGGGAACAAGTAGGAAGTATGTAATGCTTAAAAACTTTTATGTTTAGACAAGAAAGGACAAAAATACTGAGCCTTTAAAGAAACAATCTGGTCTGAACCTGTTGCAAAACAGGGTTTAGGAAAGAAGTGATTCGTGGTTAACTGACATGAACATCGCCAGGGAAATTGGTTTCTTAGGATTTGAACTTGTCACTAAGGAAACCCCTATTTGATCGCAAGGACTGAATCTGTAGGAGCGTTTCCTATCTTTCCAAAGCAAAAGGTGCAATGGATGGGAGGCATTCTGAGCCCTGGAAATGAGACAGGGGTGCGGGAGTGACCGAGGGCCCGGCGCTGGCCTCTGGACGCAGCCCCCAGTCAGGCTCAGCTGACACGGCCACTGGTGAGCTAAGACTCCGAGGGGCGTTCTAACCCTGGCAGCTTTGTGGGCAGAAACAAGCGAGCAGAAGGTTGTTTCCAGCTAGTGGGTAAGGTGCTTCTTTTGAATGCAGGGTTTACATTTGGTGACCTCGGTGAGGGTCACAAACTTGAATGCCAGCCGGAGCCAGTGGGGAGGCCCTGGGCCACGGAAGGTGGGAGACGCCACTTAAATCTTGCTCACGTTGTCATGAGGGAATGAGGACCTGGTCTTTTAAGATGTTTTAATTTCAAGAAGCCAGAAAACCAGATTTTATATGTAATCTCTGCATTCTTAAATGTTAGCTACAATTAAAAAAAAATTTTTTTTAAATGGTGTGGGCCAGAACATACTCATTTGGGCTGGGTTTTCCTGCAGGCCACCAGCTGGTGCCCTCACTGGGTGTTCGAGGAGAGGAAGGCTAGGACAGAGGTGTCCTCGAGGAGACCCTGGTGCCTCCAGCCCCACTGCCCTGCTCAGTTAACGGAACCCATAAGCAACGGAGAGGAAAAAAAAAAAACCCAGTGGAACAGACCAGACTGTGGGAGGTCCAGTGTGCAATTAGGACAGCTCACCAGCAGCAGTAGTTACGAAAAGGAACCACTGGAACTTCGGCTCCTCCCTTCCCTGGTTAGTGCTCACCTCCTTCTAACACTCTCATCACAATTTACTTAGTTTGTGTGTCTCTCCTTTCTAGAATGTAAACTCTGAGAGGGCAGGTAGCTTTCACTTTTTGTTCACTCTGCCTGCCTGGCACAAATTGGACACTCAAAGTTCTGTTGAATGAATGAATGTTTACATGCATGCATGAATGACTTGGGGATGGCAGGGATTTTAAAGGCCACAAACAGCCGACAAGGCTGCATGGGCTTCCTGGGGCCCACACCTGCAGCCCTCCCCAGCTTCCCACGGAGGGTTTCTGGCACAGAGCCTGCAGCTGCAACGCCAAGAGCTCAGCATCAGCACGAAGGCTGAAGGCCAAGAGACAGGCAGCTGGGGCTCTCCGCGTCGGGTGGAAATGGGCTCTGGGTGGCTGCAACAGCCTTTGATGAGGGGAGAAACTGGCACTTTCCACCCGTCTAGTGAGGCCAGGAACCAGGAGGAGGGCAATCACAGGCGAGGGTGCTGGTGCCAAGGACTGCCCTGGGAGGGCTTGGCATGGCGTGCGTGCTGCCAGGCCTCCCTTTCCGCCCGGCCAGGTGCGGCTGGACGGGCCTCATTTCCATCTCAGATCAGCTGTTTGGGCTTCCGGAGGCCCAGGCAGGGTGCGGGAGGGGTGCAGGAATAGGGATGCGGCTGCTGCCAAGCTGGGCCGGCTTCCGATGAATGGTGGCCCGGAACAGGGACAATGGTGGGGAAGCGACGCGGCTCCCACACTGCTGGAGAGGCTGGATTTCCTGGGAAATCAGAAGTCAGAGGGCGGGCGGAATGTGCACCTGCTGACTGATGCTTTGGGGCCTGGGAAGTCACTGCTGGCAGGAGCAGGGTGGATGGGTTTCCCTGAGCAGCCTCAGACAGCTCACCCCTCTCCCAGCCAAGGGGGCTGACAGCCCTCACCCAGGGCCTCCGAGAGGGCGAGTATCTTCCGAGGCAGGGGGTTATGACCCCACAGCTTCCTCTGGTCTCCCCCTCCTTGGGCCAACTGGCTTCATTGGTTCTCCTCCTAGACTCACCAGAATGTTCTACTCTTCTTTTGCCCCGATCACTTGGCTCCTCTTAGTTTCCCCATCTATAAAATGGGGACAATAATAGTGGCCACTTCTCTAGGTTGTTTTGAGGATTCAATGAGAGCCCACACGGAAGGCACTTGGCACGGTCCTGGCACACAGTAGGCAGTCAGTAAACAACAATTCCCTTTATCATTATAAATATTACAGAGCGCTGCTTCCTAAGTGGCCGGCAGTGTAGCGAGCATGTTGCTTGGCCTTCCCCCGCCTAGCGGCAGTTCTCAATCGTTAGTGTATTTAAGAATCACAGTGGGTGTTTGGGGAAACGCGGATTCCCAGACACCACCCTGAGAAATTCTGACTCCGTGGGGCTGGCTGTCCTGGGTACCTGCTGTTGGTGGCTGCCCCAGGATGATTCCACCAGGCCAATTCCATGGCTGGTGGTCCTGTGTCCCATTTGGAGAAGTGCTGCTTGAGCATTGCCTTTACATGAGCAGATTCTGCAGGGGACACCAAACACATTTGTCATCTGTGCAAAACACCTGGCTCACGGCGATTCAATATCACACCGACACGGGAGACTGAAGGAAGTGAGTGGAAGAAAGTTGGATTGGCAGCTGTTAAGCAAATTGGAGGTCTCAGGAGCAATTTTCCAGCTATATAGAGATTAGCGATTAATATGTATCCACCGACTGCACGGTATGCATGGAATTTCAGAGTAAGTGAACTACGGATTGGGAGGCACCCTAAAAGTTCGATTTATTTCTGAATTGAATAGCACGTGTCAACAATATTCCATTCCCCTGTGGTTCAAAAGGTACGCGTGAGCCACTCTTCCGGGCTTTCATTCTGCAGGTCGCGTGTTTCCTGGAGAGGGAAGGCCGGTCTTCCACTAAGAGGGGAGGTTGAGCCACCTCTGCACACGGGGTCCCAAAGCCTCCCTCCCACACCCCCGGACTCCGGAGGCACCTCCTCCTCGCCCCCCACCACAATCACAAACAAAACCGGGGCCCCAAAAGAGCCATTCCTACCACCTTCCCCCAGGTCCCTGTGTCTCTACACATCCTGATCATAGTTATATCACTAGGAATGATGTGAGTTCAACTCACTTCCCTCCTCTGCAGGTGTAGCTGCTGGGACAGGTCCTGGGTACCACTGGATGCCAAGTGCCAGGCACTCAGTGCCCAGTACTGGCAGGACTTAGAGAAGGTGATTAGCTTTGTGCCAACACATTAATGCCTCCTCAGGACTCGGCATTTGGGATCATAACGGGAGTGTAACAGGCCGGCCATCACTGAGTGCTACAGGGACAAGCACATCCACCTCACCAGCTGTTTACTGAGAAACCTAAGAACCTGCTGCCAGGGACATACGAATACACACGACAGAGCCACACATGACGTCACGACCTCAACTGGGGCCCGAGGAGGAATAAGACACCCTCACGTTAATGACATCCGAGGGGTAAAGACCCTTCTGTTTGTAGAGCTTTAGGGCGACTGCACATTCCTAGAGTCCTTGAAACACAGCTGGAAAATACCTTTGCGACCATCTGATACCACGTTCTGATCTCAGATGGCAAAGCTGACGCCCAGAGACGGGCACTCATGCACCCACTCCCAGGAAGCGGCAGAGGTCGGCCCGGAACCCGAGCCCCCTGCCCTTCTTGTCGGGGCTGCTGTACTGTTGAGAAGAAAGGGGACTTTTCTCATTCCATCCACCCAGCAGGCCTCGTCCATGGCACAGGGATGGGCTCAGGGACACAGCGAGGGGTGCGCCAGCCTAAGGGTCATCTACGTGGTACAAAAACATCGCTGTGAGGGGTAGAAGACATCCTCCCACCAACCTAAGAGGAGTATTTTGGTGACACACGTGGAGTCATGATCAGTGGAAATTCCAAAACCAAACACGAGCCAGTGGCCTCTTCTATTATCCCGAACAGGGATGGCACAGATCCCCCTGGGCTGGCTTGACTGGGGAACTCACTAAAGAAAAGTGAAGCAAGAATTGGGAGAAGTCTTGACAGTTTTTTTTTTGGTAAAAGGACAGTGACCCTATTTGGGCCACCTGCGGAAAATAAATGAAGCAATTTCAGGCGAGAATTTTTATGGAAAATCAGTGTCTCCCTGATGCGATTAAATAAATACGGAATGAACTGAGAGCATCTGGTTTCTGATCCTGCCCAGGGAGTCTGGGACTCTGCTGAGGCGACCTGACACAGGGGTCAGGGGTCAGAGGTCAGACTCTGGAGTCACACAGACACATCCGAACATGAATCCTGGCAATGCCTCTGTTTGGCCACCTGACCTAGAGGCAGTCGTTTCCACACTCCCAGCCTCAGTTTCCTCATCTGTAAAGTGGGGGTTGATAGCAGTACAGACCTCACAGGTTTTTGTGAAGTTTAAAAGGATAAAGTCTGCAAGGAACTAAACATAACATCTGGCCCACAGCTGCTCTTAATGCCCATGCAATTAATATTCAAAGTTAAAAGATCTTTAGAGGTCTTCTTTATTTTGTAGCTGTTTCCATCAAGGGGCAGAATGGTTCAGAACACAGACGCTGCAACCAGACAGCCTCGGGTTAAAATCCGGCTCCACCACTGGCGGTGGAACTGGGGCGAGTTACTTAACACGGGCCTCAGTCTTCTCATCTGTAAAATGGGGCCTGTGAGCGCACTGACCTTCTCAGGTTATGTTGACCTCTGCCCTAAGGTGTTGACCAAGAGGGAGACTGGCTGATGTCACTTGCCCTTTCACTTCCCCTGCCTCCCTTGGGTGGAGGCCACATAGGGGGGAGTTCAGGGCAGAAAGTTCAGGAGAGAGAGCTTGGGCCCGCAGGCACCCACGTGGCTGGCCCAGCTCCTGAGCGGTGGAAAGGGCTCTGCTGCCCCAACTTGGGCAGCCAGGTGCACGGCTGGTTCCCTAGCCCCCAGCTGACCCAGCCCACAATCTGCAGGTCCGCTGTGCCCCTCGGTGGGCTTTGGGTTGGTCGGTTCACCCCTCTCCCACTGCCCAGCAGTCGCTGGCCTCCCGTCCCATTCTCTGCCCCCGGGAGGGACACCTCAACCTGGCAGCCGCTCCATACTTTGCCTCCGTCTATCAGACAGCAGCGGTTTAGCAACCAGGCCCCAGGCTGAGCGCCCAGTGTGAAGCCAGAGAAGGTCTGCCTTCAGGGAGGCATCTCACAGTCGACCAGGAGACACAGGGGAGGAAAGGAAGAAATTACAAGGCCGTGTGGCAGCTGACAAGCGCTAACCCAGGGATTAGGGGCACACTGGTGCCAGACTTGCAGATCCAGCACATACTAACGTTGAGTCCTGGGGCTTTCTTAACCTTCCCAAGCCTCTACTTCCCCATCTGTAAAATGGGCAAGACAATAGCCCCCGCCTTGCAGGGGGCGGAAAAGATCAGATGAGATGAGCTCCATGCACCCGGGCAGGTAAGTGCTCAGGGCCATCTCACGGGGTGGGTGTGAGGATGGAGTAAGGTAAACAGCCAGGTGATGCCCTCTCCTGGGTAGGGAAGGACGTCCCCAAGAAAAGAGTGTTCCTGCGAAGCTGGAGTGATAAGAAGTTGTGAGCTGAACGGGTTGTGGGGGGTGACGGGGTAAAGACGGCCACATGAGCAGGGGCTGGGCGGGGGGACAAGACGAGGAAAGACTCGGCAGTAAGAGAGAGTGGAACAGCTCTGGGCCCTGAAGCCGGTTGCTCAGTTGGGCTCGATGGCTGTCCCTGCACAGGCTGTGTGGCCAAAGTGACAGGGACAGGCCGATCCGCTGAAGCTGGAGGAGCCTCCGGGGTCCACAGGAGGCTGCAGCACACGCCCACCCCAGGCCTTCCAGAAAGGAAGCTCCACAGACATAATTACACTGGTGGAGCAAGGAGGGCCGCTGGCAATCTTTTTTTATCCACTAAGTGGCATTCTCTGAGCCAAACAGTGAACAGAGAGGCTCAGAAAAGCAAGTGGGGTCAGGGCCTGGGGGCTGCTGGTCATGAATGGATCCACTTCCTGTGGCAACTGAAGCCTTCAGTGGAGGCCCTTCAGCTTCAGGGAGCAAAGGCACCCGGTGAGAGTCAGGGACAGGCCACCACAGCCTTCCCAGGGGAGAGAGCCGTGGCACTCCCCTCCCCTACGGCTCATCTTTCACTTCTCTGCTCAGTGAACTCTCCAGGCCCAGCCCTGCGTGTAAAACCCCCAGTTGGGGGAGTCCCCCTCCTCTGTTTCTGCTTTCTTTTGAAAAACAGAAAAATTACAGTCACCCAAGAGAGGCAGGAATACCTCCACTCTTGTGTCTCCTGGATGGCCCTGAGGAAGGCACTGGGCAAAGGGTCAGTGTGAAGTCTAGAGCGAAACAGAATGATCTAGAAGAGTCTAGATCAACTGATCGTTGGTTAAGAAGTCTACAACCCCAAAGGTGGCCACACAACAGAAAACTGCAGATTCACCTGCAGACTCCGGGGGAAGAAGGAAGAAAACCAGATGTTGCATTTACAGAGGTCAACATTTAGTGAGCGCTTGTCCTGGGGCAGGTGAGGTGCTGGGTCCAGCAGGGGGATCAGACATGGCGGCGGGATTGGGATGGACCAGGAAGACCCAGCTGGGAGAGGGGCCTCTGCGTGGTGGTGGACTCCTGCCTGGGACCAAGAGGACTGAGAAATAAGCTGGGAAGTGGGGGCTCCTGCCTCTACTACGTGCGGGACCCTCCATCCTCAAATGAAGTCATGGCAATCAGAGCCAGACCGACAGCGGGAGGCCCGTTTGTCAATATGGAGTCACACGATGATGACAGCCCCTCCTGGCAGGACCAGACCCGCTGTGCTGAGGCTTTACCCAGCTGTCTCTGATTCTGATAACCCTGCGAGGTGTATACTAACCCTTCCGTTTCACACGTAAGGAAACTGAGGCCCAGAAAGGTAAGCAACTTTTCAAGGTCGCCGGTCTATCTCTGCTCTTGGACCCAGCACAGCTGGCATCTCATTTACCCTGTCCAGAGCCCCGGACACGCAGAAGTGGAAGGTCGGCTTTCTGGTTTGAGAATTCTTCAAAGCACATCCCGTATAGGCTGCCTCGAAGCACTGTCCTGTGTGACCCAGACGTCTTGTGTCTGGAGTACAGGAAGGGGGATGCTGCCTGGGTGCCACACAGGAAGTGCTGGCGGTGCCTCAGTGATGGGACTGGAGGGCACCAGCTGCCCACCGTGTGCCAGGCATCCTGCTAAGCACACGACAGCCACTGCCTCGGTGAGACCTCACAACAACCCAAGAAGTGTTATCCCCACTTTACAGATGAGTAAACTGAGGTTCAGAGAGCTTCAACACATACCTCAAGACCCACACCTTGGAAGTGGTGGGGCCCAGATTCGACCCTGGTGGTCCAGTTCTGGAGCATCGGTCTTCAGCCCCAAGCTGGTGACACCGCGCTGAATCCCCCTTTAGCCGACCCGCCCTTGTGACCTCAGTCATTGCCATCTGGAATAGCCTGGAGCACACAGGCTGATCTATAGCCCCGATCCACCTCGAGGGGCAAGAATGGCTTCTGGGTACATGGAAGTCACCTGGGCAATGATTAGTGAACTAAATTCTTAGGAAGCTCTGATTAAATTCCCTTCCTAAAGTTGCTAAGAGAGTAGATCTTAAAAGTTCTCATCCGAGGAAAAAAAATTGTAACTGTGTGGTGATGGATGTAACTAGACTTATTGTGGTGATCATTTTGCAATATATACAAATATCGAATCATTATGTTGTATACCTGCAACTAATATGTTATATGTCAATTATATCTCATTAAAAAAAAAAAAGAATTCCCGTCCTGAAGTTGTTATGGATTTAAAAAATTCTCATGACTAATTAATTCAGTAGCATAACCCATAAAGATCATCTATAAATGGTGTTAAAGGGAAACCAAATTTTCCTCTCAAAGATATTACTGGTTTCAATTCTGTAAGCCATGGGTGCGGTTGGGGGTAGGTTGTGCCTTCTTGTCCCCTGGAGCCATATTTTGTTTCTACAAAGATCTGCCATGAGGATGCCCCACACAGTGGAGGGACCCATTTCTCCTTGGCTTTCATAAATCGGGTTTTCGGAGTGGTTTACACTGACTTCCAGCGCATCTACAGTTCTCCTTAGGGAACTTAAGGGGGCCCGAAGGACCCCTGCCTTCCATGGGCACCGGGCCAAGTTCAGAACTGAACCAGTCTCTGAAAGGGCTGCTCTATGAGGCCTGGCTCAGCCAGCCCAGGGCAAAGGGAAGCCTTCACAGGCACGCAGTGGCCCCAAGGGCATCCCCACGGGCTTCCCCAGCCGCCCCTGACGTGGGGCCCAGCCCACACCCACCCTGCCTCTCTGGGCTCTGCTATAGCACAGCTGGCCTGGGTGCTCTTCAAACAGGCCAGAATCAGAAGGGTGGGGCACTTTCTCTGAGTTTTATAGGAACTGCTAACCAGAAACATCTGGAAATACATGAGACTAAGTTGGATGCCTCAGGGTGAAGCTCCAGCTCAGCCAGGCCGGGCATTTGCTGTGTGAGCTTGGGAGCCACTGGCCTCCCCCAGCAGCCTCCTCTCACCACGGCCCTCCCCACTCTCACTGAACACAACACACTCATTTCATTCTTGGGGTGGCTGATGCTCCTGTCCCACCCGCATGGGGCGCTCATTCCCAGAGCTTTCAGACCCAAGGATGGCCTTCTAGAGGGAGGACTCGGGGGGAGGCGGGACTCGGGGGGAGGCAGGAAGCCTGGCCTCACTTTCCTGTTGGTCATCACCCCGTAAGGAACCACAAACTCAAAATATCTGAAAGTGAGTTGCCACCTGCCTCTTCCCACTTTAGGGAATGGCCCTGCCCTCTGCACAGGTGCCCTGCGAGACCCCTGGACACCCACTCCCCGCAGCCCGGCCACTTCTCCTCATCCTGGCAACCTTGGTACAAATGCATCACCTCTAGTCGGATGCTCGTGGGGCTCCAAGCAGGGTGCCCTCCAGATCAGAACAGTCCCTCTAAGGGCAGCTTTCACTCTGCTCTCCCTGCCTTTTCAGTCCCCAGTGAGTCTCTGCTGCCTTCCACGGGGGGTCCAGCCTCCTACGTGCTCTGGCCCCATCCCCCAGCAGCCCCATCGTGCAGGGAGGCCCCATGGGCATGACAGACCACTGTGGTTTCTCCAGAAGTGCTGCATTTTCTTGCACCTACAGGCTCCCCTTACACGTCGGATCTTGGATCTACTCAGCCATCTTTTCCCTGTGGGATCTGGACATCTTACATCAAGCAAAAAACAAAGTCTGGCCGCATGCCCTCTCTACCTACGTGCAAGACACTTCTCACCAACATCATCTTCCAGTTACGGAGCCCGAGGCAGCACAGCATTGCAGAGGGCCCCCTCTCTGGAGACAAGAGGCATGGGTGGGAATCCCAGCTGTGTGACCCTGGACAAGTCACTTAACCGGCCTGGGCCTTGGTTTCCCCATCTCTAATAGGGCTGGTAATACCTACCACACGAGAGTGCCCAGGGAGGATTAAATGAGATGGTACAGTGTCAAATTCAAAGCACAGGGCTGAGAGCCTCTTTGTGGATTATGTGTCTGGAAATAAGTGCTTAGAGAATACTTAATAAATACTTAATTTCAGAATGAAAGAAAGATTCTGATTGCTTATGTCACTGTAAAATAAATCACCATTTGTTTTGCCATCTGGTCTCATAAGTGATTAGCAAACCGGGATGGAAGATGCCAAAAAGACCCTGGAGACGGAGGGCATCGATAGATGACGTCAACTGCCCAGATCTGGCAAATGCCCAGTGACCCTGGCACACTGATGTGAACGGGATTTGCCTGACTGAGCTCAGGTTTTGATCTGGCCACTTGGACATGAAGGACATTGGGACCAGGTGATTTCAGGCAGCTAAACACCAAAAGGTGTTTTATTACCCAGTAATGCGGATGACAGGCACTCCCGCCCATCACTGCATCCTGGCGGCTCTCATCGTCACCCCTGGGAGGGTGGGGCTGGGGAGGGATAAGAGATGGGAGGAGACGCAGAGAGGGGACAAGAAGAGCAACTTCGAATGTGATAGGTGAATTTTTGAAAAGTAAGTGAAAGTCCACTGATTTGGTTTCAGGCCACATACAAATGCCCTTGGGGTTAAGACAGCCATGAAAACAGGCCACAATCTAGATTTCCTCCCAGGCCTCGGTCAAGGACCAGGGCAGGGGGTTCGGAGGGGAACAGGGGTCATCGCCTTCCATCTTTCCACAGTATGCACGTGCAGGAGAAGCGCTGCTGGCTTCTGGCACGTGGGCTAACGCAGGACGTGCCACTGGCAGAGCTGGGTCCACAGGAGCGGAACTCACTGCCCCTGGGAGGCCATACAGGGCATGGCTACAGCCCACCACTCCCTGGCCCCCCGACACATGAGGTGCCACCAGTGGTTCAATTCCCTCTCCCGGAGGAACAGAGCCTAGCTGTGGAGCCAGCTCCAGTTTCTCCTGCCTTGTGCCCGAGTGGGGATGGCGAGGCAGCCAAGGCCATCTGTCGGCTGGAGGCCCAGGGGCAGGGTCCCTGTCTGTCTCATTCACAGCTGCATCCTCCAGGTCCAGCACCACACCAGGCACTCAAACTACCGGGTGAGTGAGCGCTCCTCGGAGAAGGCCAGTTTCATTCGAAACCACATTGTGGAATCTCCACACCCACGGACAGCGTCCCAGGGACAGAAGAGGAGCTGACATTTCGGAAACCTTTACTTGGTGCTGGAAACCTGACATGTTATTTCTTGAAAGCCCTCAACACTGAGAGGTGGGTAAGCGCATCTCCAGTTTACAGATGAGGACGCTAGGACTCAGAGGGGGACAAGTCTTGGTCCCGAGTCTCGGGGCTGGCAGGGCGGGGTGCCAGCTCGCTGGACTTCTGCTATAACATGTGGCTTCAGAGCCACAGCTCAGAAGTCCATTTACAGGACGGGAGGTACCGGAGGCTGCCCCCCTCTGCTCCCCATCTGCCCCGGATATAACCCGGAGAAGCCTCCTTTCAGGTCTGTTTTCTTCCCACTTCCACCCCAAGGGGGACTTACTCTCCGAGCTCGGAGGGTGGCATGCGCTGGAGAAGGAGGAAATCTCTTTGGCACACTCATCTGGGCTTTGGTTTGCTTATGGATGGAGCTTCCTGTTTTGTTTGCTGGCGGGAGAGTAACCGTTGGGGCTGCGCTTGTTTTCCAGACTGGGGGTCAGCTGAGTCTGGGTGCTGGCTGTGCCCACCCTCTGCTCCTCCAAAGCCTGTTGGAGCAGCGAACCAGCCCTCCAAGGAAGGTTCCGGTCAGTCTGTGCTTTTTGGCTTGGAATGCCGGAGGAGACAGTCTCTGTCAAGGCACACGGATAAACAGGACGGAAAGGGGCAGGCAGCAAAGACTGGCCCCAGGAGGCCAGCGTGTGAGCGGAGAGCGGACGGCCATGTTCAGAGGACGCGGAGAGCTGGGCAGCTCAGGTGAGCAGATGCTCATCCTGGCACCGGCACTGACATCGAGGAGCTGAGAGGTGCTTCCGAGGTTAACTACCCGACGTCTGGAATGGGTGCCTGCGGGTGGGACCCTTCCAGGCAGCTGAGCCCAGGAGCCAGGAGAGCCCCTCTGGGGACCTGGTGCACCTTCCCTCTGCTCCAAGGTGGCCTTGGATTCAATTGTCGGCCTCCCAAAGAGACAGAGGGTGAAGGGTCAAGAGGACTCCTGCTCCCACTTCTTTGCAAAGCAGAGCATACAACAAGTGAGGATGTTACACCCTGGACCGGAGTCTTCACACACTCTTCCCTCTACCTGGAATGCCCCCCACCCCCATTCTGCCCTCTCTTGTTTCAAGGCCCAACCCAAGCGTCTCTTCCTCTGGGGGCCAATCCATGAGGCAGCTGTTCGTGCTTTGAGCCACCTGTGTCCTAGACACACTGCTGTTATCACCCTGTGTCACAAGAAGCTGTTTCACACCTGTTCGGGCCCCAGACCATAAGCTCCTTGTGCTCCAAGCCCCTCCTCTGTACCTAGCATAATAGGTGTTCAATAAATGGTTGTTGAGTGAACAACTGATCGTCGTCATCAGTAGCTGACAATTACGGAGGCCTTGCTCTGTGCCAAGCCCTGCAACAAGGCTTTTCTGTGGATTGCCTCAGGGAAATTCCTGATGACGCCCCTCTGTGGCCGGAGCCATTCTTGTCCCCATTTGACACAAGAGGCCAAGCAGAGGAGCCTTCAGAATCTACTGGAAGCAAACCAGTGATTCAAGGCCCAAGAGGCAGGCCCTGTGCTGCCTTTGTTTTCGGGGTGGCTCTGCTGTCATCTCACACTAGCCAGCCCAGTGCGTTAGGGGACCAGGGCGCCAGTTTGCACAGCCAGTCTATGCCCCGAGTCATGGGGGCAGGTGGAGATGGGGGAACAGAGATTGCAAAGTCACCCTGCCCACCACCCCAGCAGCCTGACACACACATCCAGGGACGGAGGCCAGGAGAGGGGAGGACCTGGGCCCCTGCTCCTCAGTCACATGCCCCACGCCTCCCCTCCTTGCAGTCTTTCTAAAGCCAGCCTACCCTTTGTGGATCCCTCTTCCCCAGCCTCAAGGGGCTTCCTCTGAACTCATGAGCACACATCTCATCTGACCGTGAACCACGCACACCGGACGGTTCTGCACATCCATTTCTCACGTTCCTGCCATGATGCCGTTTGCTTTAAATGCCTGGATCTCAGACTTTAATGAACACAAGGATCCACGGGGCAGATGAAAGGGCATGTACACGCTCGTTAAAATGCAGACCCTGGGGCCCCACTCCCAGAGATCTGATCTGTGCCACAGGCCCGGGAATGTGCATTCTTAACAAATCATTCGGGTGACCCACCCGCGGAGAAACACTATGTAAGTCCACAGTACCTATTCACCGGATGAGAACAATCCTTGACGTGTACACAACCTCCCATAACTTCCTAGGTCCCCATACTTCTTCTCACTGAGCATCACAACTGATAAGACGGTCTGGACAGGAGGCAAGTTCAGATGCCTCTGGTCTATTCTAGGTCATTCCAGCCGTGTGTCTGTCTCTGCCAGCTTCTCATGGCCTCTTTGTCTCTGTTTCTGGCTTTCTTTTTTCTTTCTTGCTATAATTCTTAAAACAATTCTAGAAACTAGAGGTAATAATTAAAGGTAAACAAGAGGAAAATAAAGATCCCCCAAACTCCATTAACCGGATATAATTATTACTAATGTTTTGGTGTATTTTCCCAGCTTCGCTCTTATGCTTTAATTACTATTGCACTGTTTTGTAAGCCACATTTTTCTTTCTGACAATTAACCAGGAACAAGGGTGGTATTGCTTTAACTGGCCCTTGAAGGGGGCGGGAGGTCGGGCTGTCTACCCTCTCTGTCCCTCTCTGCCCACCACCTTCCTCGGTGGCCGCTGCCCCATCCTCCTCTCCCCCTCACCTCCAGCAATTGTAGGAGCAGGTGGTGCCGGGAGGGCAGGGCGGGGAGCAGGCCTTTCTGGGCAAGGATGGGGCCTCTGGACGGTCAGGGCATTAGGGACGGGACTTCAGGGGACTTTAAGGGTCCCCACTGTTTTCTTGAGTGGCACCAGGGGACAATAGCACACCATAGCCAGCACTTTCCACAGGGACCTTGCAAAATGCACAGCACTATGAGCAATTCGTTTTAAAACAGTGGCCTGCAGACTCGGAAATCCATCACAACCTCGGACGGACGGATGGCTGTGTCTGAGATTCAACTCCTGACGCCCGACTCCTCGCTTCTTAAAGAGAACAAACTCACAGCCGATGCAGACTGACTCTAAAAAAGAGGAGTTTGGAGGTGAAGATAGTGTGCTTATTCCAGATGCTTCTGAATCGAGACAAGAAACCGTGTGTGCTGGTGTGTATGCTGACTGTGGGCATGTCTGACTTCCCCTTTTCTCTGTCTGAAATCCAGCCTGTTCTCCAGGGCTTCGGCTTACACACAGTCACAGCTTTGGGGAAGTTTGAAGGCCAAGCCTGAGGAGACTTGCAAATTAGTTCTGAATAGTAACTGATTACCGTCTCTAATTATTTCTAAAGGGACCACTTACCCAATTAGAGCCACAGCGAAGATTCTCTTGATGGAGAGCATTGAGAAATCGCAGCTATTATTATTTTTATTATTATTACTGCTTTCTAAAATCATGTGATGTCTAGAGGCTGTCAACTCTTTCAATACTGGATTTTACCCCAACACGTTCCAGAAGACACAGCTGTCTGTCTGGGTCCACTTCTCCCTCCCCTTTGCCTGCCAACCCTTGAACTCATTTGTCAGGCCTCAGCTGAAATGTGTGATGGAACTTTCCAGAGGAGGTTAGGGCCCCTGCATCCTTCACAGCCCTTCTCATGATTCTGCGACCATTCGCTGGTCCTCCCACCATGCAGTCAAGGAGCTTGCTGGTCATGTTCGCTGTTGTGTCCCCAGCACCCAGAATACTGCCCGGCACACAGGAGATGCCCAATGACCTACTGAATGAGACCATATGAAAGAGACTAGAGAGCAAAATATTTCCTTCTTGGGTTCTGAGGATAGACTTCTGTCTAAGCTCGATTATAAAAGCACATTGACTCATTCATTGATTCAGCAAACATTTAGGAACATTTGCAGCATGTCAGATGGCGGACTGGTTGGCCCAATTTCATCACCTCCACTCCACCACCATCCCAGACACCACTCCAGGGTGTGGTGAAGCTGCTTCCCTGGGCCTGCACTCCTGGGCCCCTCCCACTCCCACTGGCCCTTCAGTTGGCCCTACAGCCCTGCAGTGTCGGGCTCTGAGGAGCGAACCTCTGTTTGGATCGGTATAACCTCAGTCACCTGGGCAGATGGACCGCTTCCCCGGCCTCGATGTCCGCTCTTGGCTAGGTTAACACATCTACTGCTCCTCAAAGGGTTGAACAGGATAAGTTAGGAACAAGGTTTGACCTTAAAGTGTCTCAAACGTAGGACTCCAAGGAGGTATAACACAAAATTTGACCAATCAAGATCCTAGCAACCCCTAACGATTGGCAGGGGGTAGGCACCATTCTTTCTAGAAGGTTCTAATAATGTAAGTTGTCATTGCCACGATGATAGCATCACTTGGGGGGTGGCCAAATAAATGCCTGTTTCCTTCTTCCTCTCTAGAAATCTACCTGTCACAATTACACTGGTGACCTAAGGCAGCTTGGTGGACCGAAGAAAACTGTCAAGTGGGCAAAATCATCCTTCCTAATTGTAGTAACCATTTGACATGGCCTCGACTTCTCCCTAATAGCTTCCCTATTCCGTCCACCAAAATTTATCTGTCCCACATCCTACACTTTGAGAGCCCTGAGTTCTGCTAGACCGATAATGAGATCATTCAGATCGAGCAAACCTTGCTAATGGGTTCCTTAGACAGTGTTTAATGAATCACATTTTATACTCCCATATCAAAACCCAGTTAAGAGGCACTTGTGTAGAAAATTCTTGAGAAACGACATTCCAATGTCTCAGCCCTACAGCAGGTTTACAGCAGCCCTTGATGCCCCTCAAATCCTAGCACACCCCATCGCAGCCCCTGACACCAAAATACCGGGCTGGTGCTTTCTAGAAAATCCCATTTGGGAGGCAGGGTTAGTGAGCTCCTTTGTCTGAGGTAGGGAGGGGTGTGTGGAGATGGGAGGGCAGATGCTCTCTGCCTCTCTTGTTTCCGACCCCCGGGGGCCCATTGTCCCTGGGACTCTCCTGTGTGCTTTGCAGAAAGGTCTACTTTCAGTTGGCAGTAGCAGGGACTCATCCCAGGGCTCTGGTGTACGCCACAGCCTCTTAATTACAAGCCCCTTCGATCTCCATTTTAATCCAGCTGCTGTGGTTTCCTTTTAGAGCATACTGAGGGGCAGGTCCAGCGTCTACTTTTAAGCTCGGATCTGCACCTGGGGGGCGGAAAATATGGTCTTCACTGGTCAGCAGAGACCACCCAAAATCCAACTTCTTATTGTCTGTCCGATAATGAAAAGGACAGAAACTCCTTTGAACTTTCAAGCTGGACCTAAAGCAAAGGATTAAACAGCCTCTGGTTATATAACTTGCTAAGAATTCTGGATGAGACACTAAGAAGCCCTTACGAAATATGCAGCTATTTCTCTCCAGGGTGTGGGAAGGGGGCGGGTTTGTTTTCTCTCCTGTCTTCGGGTTGACAGAGGCCCAGCTAAGAATACCATTATCACAGGCTCTGTTCTCGCCAGTCCTGCTTCACTGGTTTAAGGGATGGACAAAAGGGATCAATGACGTAAAGACCCGGGAGATAGATCTCTTGTCAGTTACATCTGGATTATTCAAGATGGCGGCAGCAAAGCCAATCCAAACACATTTCCATTGGCCTTGGGGAAATCATGCAGACTGCCCCACCTAGATTAGTTTGAGTATGGTGAGAGGCAAACCCGTCCAGGGATAATCCATCCTGGGGCTGTGGCTGTGGGACCCTGCCCACTGTACACAACCTCCAAAGAAATCCATGCCTGGCCTGTAGAGGACGGTAAGAATGCGAGTACCAGAAGGCCAGGGTTGGAAGCCAGGCTCTGCCACATAACAGCTGTGTGACCCTGAACACGTTACTTAGCTTTTCTGAGCGCTGAGACTCATTAGCCAAGTGGGGAAAAGAACACCTACTTCTCACAGTTTCCAATGTTGCCACTAATCGAAGCCTTATTATGCTAAGCGCTTCCCGGGTACCATCATTTCATCCTTTCCCATTTCATGAGGAAGGTGCTATCACCCATATTTTAAGATGACCGAGGCTCAGAGAGCTGAGTCTCTCGCCCAAGGTCACACAGATATCAGGTGAGCCTGACACCAGAACTTGTGCTCCCAACGCTGACACCACCACCAACCTCTAGCCCCAAATGCGAGCCTGGGTTGCCTCTAACACAGGCTTGCCAGATTTAGCAAAGAAAATACAAAATGCTAGTGAAATTAGAATTTCAGATAATTTTGGTATAGTATGTCCGAAATAGGGCATGGGACATACTCACTTACACTAAAACATTATTCTCTGTTTATCTGAAATTTGACTTTAACTGGCATCCTGCATTTTATCTGTCAGCCCTACTGTAATATGCTGTGTGACTTTAGGCAAGCTGCATTGCCTCTCGGGTCTCCGTGTCTCTCCTGTAAAATGGCAGGACTGACCACAGCTCATCTCAACGGCTCTGCAGCTCCCCTCCACCAGAGGAGGGGAGGACGGGGCGACTTCTCCAGCGACTGTTCTGAGCAAAAACCACCAGCCCATGAAACCTACACTGAGGCCTTGAAGGTGCAGGGGGAGGCCCGAGGGCACATCCGTCTGTCCTAACACCCTGACAGCGGCCCCCTCACCCTGCAGAACAAATGCCTCCCTGTGGCACGAGCTCCGTGGGCAGTAACACGGGCAGAAAACCATCCAGGGGTTGGTTGGCTGGTTTGAACTGTGGTACAATATACACAACCCAAAATTAATCATTTTAACCCTTTTTAAGTGTTCGGTTCAGAGTCATCAAGTACATTCACACTGTTGTGCAACCATCACCACCATCCATCGCCAGAGCTTTTCATCTTCCCCGACAGACACTCGGTCCCCATTAAACAACTCCCCATCCTCTGCCCCAGCCCTGGCACCACCACTCTACCTTCTGTCTATGAAGCTGACTATTCTGGGGGCCTCTTGTAAGAGGACTCACACAGTACTTGTCCTTTTGTGTCTGGCTTATTGCACTCAGCAGAACATCTTCAGGGTCCATCCAGCTTGTAGGATGTGCCAGAACCTCCTTCCTTTTGAAGGCTGAACAGGGTTCATTTTACGTAACTTTCTCTGGGAAGAGGTGCAGAAAACACCCTGATCTACTCTGTCTTCTGGGCTCTAAGGGGACAGGACAGAGCCCCCTTCCAGAGAGGGCTGCCCAAGCTTGCTGCAACCAGGGGCCCCAGGGGGTGGATGGAGGTAGCCCCCTCCCCAGAGTCTAACTCGCACCCCCACAGCTTACAGGACTCGCCACCTCCTGGGGTCACTTCTCCCAGTGCGAAAGCCCCAGCCGTACCCAGAGGCAGAATCACAGGGCACTCCAAGCGGGTTTTATTTTTGCTCTCACAATACGCCTAAACCAGGGAGTGATTTACGGCGGGTGAGCGTGGTGGGGGGGAGAAGAGTCAAGCCCCCTTGGCCGCAGCCACAGATGGAGTGAGCCTTTGGCATCATTGGGCATCACAGCAGAGTCCGGAGCAGGCCCAGGGGCTCCCCGAATGCACGTGCCGTGCAGCCTCTCCGTGCCTCAGTTGCACTGTTGGTAATGGGGCTAAGAGGGCGGTACCCACAGGGTGGGAGTGAGGCTCTGTCAACCATGCAGCACAGTCCCCGGCACACAGTAGGTGCTCACGAGAGACAGCTGTTTTCCAGAAGGTGGGGGTCACGTGGCAGTACTCAGAAGACTAAACCTGACTGGAGGGGTGTCGGCACAGGATTGGTCTAGATTTGAAAAAATGAGTGATTTTGCAAAAAAATGAAAAAAGAATTAAAAGAGAGAGTCAGACAAGCCCTCTGCTCCAGGTCGTTTTCTCTGGTAAGATGCCCACAGGTCACTTTCTGAGCAGGTGGGGTGCCCTGTCCCTCTCCGGGGGGGCCCAGGAAACATGCGGCTGTTCTGAGGAGGAAAGTGGCCCCAGGTTCAAAGGGCTTGACCCCACCATGTCTGGTCGGAGGCGAGCACTGCGTTTCCTAACCACTTGAGGTTTTTTAAACAAAGTGCCCGTGTCTCCAACACCTGTCTCAAGGTCCCTCCGAGCCCCGTGGGCAGCACCAGGGGAAATTACCAGCTAACCACTGGGTTGTTAAAGAAAAATACAAAGGGTGGAGGGTGGAAGGGGTCAGAGAAAGAGGAACAAGGGGAAGCAGTGACCTTCCGCTGGCGGCAAATGTTACCCCACAGGGAAGACAGGCTGCTGGCCTCGCAGTCCCCAGGGAAGAGAAGAGACACGAGGATGCTGCCTGAGCACCCACGGCACGCGATGGTCTGAGCTAGTGCCTTCCATTCATCTTTGAGTCCTGCCTCTGCTGCGTCCTTGCTGTGTGACCCTGGGCAAGTTGTTAACCTCTCTGTTTTCTCGCAGGCTAGGGTAAGAAATTAAGGAGTTAAAACACACAAAGTGCTGACCACATCCTCTGGGATACAGTTAAACATTCAGTGAGCGTTAGCTCTTACTATCTCACTGTAAATAAAGTCCTGATGCGTGTCAGCTGCCCTTGTTATCACTGTTATTAATGCTGCTGGCTGCTACCACAACTCCCGTGGGAGGTGAGGCTACCCTCATGTGACAGATAAGGAAACTGAGGCTCAGGGAGGTTTGCACAGGGCCGGAGGCCAGACTCAGGCCAGGTGTGTGTGGTTCCCGTCTGGGGAGAGGGGAACTGTGGAGGGAACCGGAACCTCGTGGTGAGACGTCTGCGGCAACAAGGTCTGACCAGGCACCCCAACATCATCCCCTGAGAACTGAGGGACAAAGGGCAAGACAGTCATCGGTCCCCACCCAGAGACACATCAACCCCTCCCGAGAGGCACTTTGGTTTGCGGGCGGCACGTTTCGAATCCTCGCGGGGCTGACGCTGATTTAGAACTCTGGAAAGTGGCCATCCCCAGCGCGGGCTCCGACACGTCTTGGCCAGCTCGTGACATCGCTTCACTGCCAGGATTTGAGCAGAGTCCCCCCCAGATAGCAGAGGGAGGCAGGGAGACGGCCTGAGGAGGAGGGAGGGACCCTCCATTCTTTGGAAAGAGACTGACAAAGACTCCTGATACGGAGGCTGGAAAAGAGATCCAGATGGCAGGAAGGCCATGGTTCCTGGCTGCACCCACCAGAGTATGTCCTCTCTTACGAACAGAAAGGACGATGTTTTAGAAGTAAAGTTCATCCTCGCCACTTCTGTAATGTACTGGGAAGACAGGATGTATCCACTTGAAGTAGACGCACTTGTGCTGTGTTCTAAAAAGCCAATCTACCATATCTAAGTACTAATGTTGATTACAATATAAGAAATATACCAACCACCATGCCTAGGAGAGTGATGAGTTTGTGTACTGCACTTAGCTTGAGCTTCCTAGCAGCCAAGGTATAAAGGGAAGTAAGATAGGTCATGAACTCTTCTACCTCTGAAGAAGCTGAAAACACACAGGAATTAGAGTTGAGACCCAGGTGTCACCTGCAGACCGTGTGACCTCAGGCACTAGTTTAACCTCTCAATTTCTCGGTTTCCTCGCTTATTAAACAGTCTTAATAATACCTCGGAATATTAGGGGAATCAAATGCGACATGAATTGGCAATGCTTTGAAAACTATAAAATATCCTACACAGATCTTATCATGACACAGTTATATTAGTTCTTCAGGAGAAAATTTTTTTCTGTGCCAGTTGTTTTCTCTGAGGTCGTTTTGAAAACACTTGATCACATGACTCCTTATATAAGGACCACTGAATAACTGAAAGGTCAGCAGTAATAGTCACCATTTTGAGCGCTAATGATGTACCAGGCACGGAGTTACACGTGTTTGATTTTAAATGAGTTGAGCAACACTGTCGAACTCATTTTACTTTCACAGAAATTCTAGTTATGGGTACTATTAGTATTCCTATTTTTGCAGAAACAGAGGCATGGAGACACATGGACCAATCATATTCTCTTTCCCATGCATGTGGAGCTGATGATCAGAGGGACAGTGTGAGCCAGTGGGGGGCACACGTGGAAACGAAGGCTCTAGGCTGAAGGCACCATTCTGAGCTGGCCATGTGGCCTGTGTGTGTGTGTGTGTGAGAGTGTGTGAGTGAGAAAGAGAGAGGGAGGGAAGAAAAGAGGGAGGAATGATGATGGGGAGGGAGAGAGAGAGGGAGGGAGGGAGGGAGGCAAGAAAAGAGGGAGAGAAGATGGCGGGGGGAGAGATGCAGAGACACAGAAATAAGCTGCAGCAGAGACTCAGGGCGAGAAAGAGCTGGAGAGTCACGGCATGACACTCGATGCCCGAGACGGGGTGCAGACTGGGGTGAGGGCCGGGGCAAACCCAATCCTTCCTGCCCTGGAGTTTGCCCTCCATAAATCCCCCTTTGTTGTCACAGGACACAGTGCGTTTCTGTCCTTCACAGCAAACATTTCCAGGGAAGACATGAATAGTCGGAGGGCTGAGGAGCCCCCGGGGATGAAGAGTGAGGGGTGCCCCAGATGCCACTTCTCGCCGTCCCTTATCCCCACCACTCAGCTCTGCCCCTGTGCCCCCAGAATGCTAAGCCCAGAAGCCAGCTGATTAGGGGAAGCCTGAGGAGACATGCGCCGGCCTAGAACACGTCCAGTCGTTTTGCAAAGCCACCAGCGAAGCAGCAGCTGACCGGCCACCAGCCACCACGCTTCCTGTTTGTGTGAACTTGGTCTGATTTTTTCAAATTAGATTTCTACTCACTGATCCTCTCCAATGTTTTTTTCTCTTTTAATTGAATAGCAAATCAAAAGGAAAGTGCAGGAAAGCTCGCCGCGTTCTCCTAGCTCAAAGGCCAAGCATCTGCTGCCTTTGTCCAGCCTTGGCTGCTGACCGAGGCGCGTCATACCGCTTGGGATAAGTAGCTGCGACAATACATCCTCAGGGGAAATGGGCGTTAGATGGCCGCGGGCCTGGGGAGACCCTGGGGAGCCTCGCCCAGCTAATGGGTGAGACCCTGGAAACGGAAGCTGCTTTGCAGCCCTCAGGGGACAAGGGGCACAGAACTGAAGACAAACATTATTTCCCCAAAACAGGGCAGTGACGATGGCCAAGTCCCCAGAAACTTGAGTCAAGTGTCTGTCCTCGTTTGACACCATGAATCCTGGCTCTGCCCCTCACTTTTGTAAGGCCATGGGCAAGCTGACTGAGCCTTCCTTGGTTCCATCTCCCTCACTGGTAAGAAGGGAAAGGTCATGGTACCCACCCGCTAGGATGGTTGGGAGGCTAAAATCAGGTCTCGCGGATAAAACGCCTGCATACAGTGGGCCTTGAAGAAATGGGAGCTGGAACAATATTCCAAGCGCCATCCTGCCCGGTCTGCGGCCATGATTCAGGAGACGGTGTGTTTCCTGGGGCCCTGGATGCTTCCAGCAATGTTTACGGAACCGGAGAAGTCCACTCACTCAATTTACAAAAAGCAACATATTCACAAGACCACAACAGTGTCAGACTCAAAAGGGTAGAAGAGTCTGGAAGGCAGACACGGTCTAGAGAGAGGGATTCATTCCCAGGGGCTATGGAGCAGGGACCAGCTTCTGAGCCATTTTCACTTCTAGTCCAGAAAATGGGTGTGAGGAAAGAAAGCTGAGACGGGGACTGTTGCGTAGGAAGTGGCCTGGGCCCCATGGTTCCTGGGGCTTCTGGAGGAATCGAGAGCCTGTGTCACCCTGGCCACCCCTCCCCGTGCATCTCCAGGTGCCGGCGACTTCTCTGGCCAGCTCATCCTCTGTGCCACCTCCCCGGGCCTGCTGGCCACCCGGGAGCTCTCCATTCTGAAGAACACTTATAAATAAGGTGTCGCAGCCGAAAGGGGGAGTTTATAACTCAAAAAGTGCTGATATGCCAACCCGTCGTTTGCCCTGAAGTAGGTACTAGCTAAGCAGCATTTTTTAGAATCAAAAAAGAACTATGAATAGACTGTTATATGCTGTGTCTGCACTTGGGGCCCCCAATTAAGGGCAGGAAGCCTATATTCCTGTCGGACTGCAACCAGCGCTGTGTGTGTGTGTGTGTGTGTGTGTGTGCGTGTGTGAGAGAGAGAATGAACGAACGAATGATGGTGAGCAAGGGGACAGGAAAGGGATGTAGTTGACTATACAATAAAAACGACGGCTGGCATGGTAACTTCCAGAACAAATGCAGTGGGTTGCTCTGGATCCCAGGTGGTCATCCAGAGAGCCAATGGATGGCCTAGAAGACAGCGCACCAGGGGGTGGGCGGGCACTGGGGTCTCCCCATTCCGGAACCACCGCAGCCGGGTCAGATCCTGGGGCCAGGCTCGCAGCCCAGCTCTCACCGAGCGAGAGAGAGGACAGGAGAGGGGGAGGCTGGAGTCACAGCTGCACCCACCATACCCTCGACCTCAGAGGAGGTCGACCCTCCAAAGGAGAAACGCACTGGGTCCCAGGCACCCGGAAAGTCCAAGACCCTTCCCGGACAGGAGCATGCCCCCCGCAGCTTGTTCTGCAAGGCTTCAGTCACGCTTGCCTTTTCTCAGGAGCCTCCCCTGTCTTCTCTAATTTAGACATGGGCGTTTCCGAGGCCTGTGGCTACTCCATGCTTGTGCACAGGAGGGAAGTTCTTCATAAGGAGCTCCTGCGGGACCAGCCACGCGGCCTCCTCCAAGTGTCGCCTCTGCCTGTTCCTTGTCTGCAGGCTGGCCGGCTAAATGAAAGCCCAGGAGGCAGGCAGGAGGCCCAGCCAATTCTCCGAAACAGTAGCACTCACTTACCTGTAAGGATCAGGGGCGAGGGGCAGACAGACGAAAAATAGCCCACAGTCCTGAAAGGGACGGCGGGCGCAGGTGGGGTGTGTTGTGAAAATACTCATTTAAAAAATCAGTCCTCCATCAGGAACACACAGGGAGGCAGCTCGATTCAGAAAAGAGCCCAAGCAGGGCTCTCGGTGGCTGGGTAACGTGGGGCTGGCCACGCAATCGTTCTTGGCCTCAGTTTCCTAACCTACGCAATGGGGATGCAAAAGAAATCCTGCCCTCATAAGGCGGTTGTGCAACTGAAGTGAGAGAGGGTTTGTGAACGGGAGAGAAGCAGGAGAGCAAATCAGGGGAGAGCAGGGGCTCCAGAGTCCAATTCTCTGGGTTCAAATCCCACTTCTGCCATGGATAGGCTGTGTGATCCAGGGCAAGTCACTAAACCTCTCTGTGCCAGTTTCCTGATCTGTCAAATGGGGTGACAACTGTACCTACTCCAAGGGTCTGCTGTGAGAATTCAGTGAGGAACGGGCATGCCGTGCCTGGTAGAGTGTCTTTCCACGGTAAGTGCTCAATAAAGACTGGCTCTGAAGAGCAGGAATGCATCTCACGCTGGCACAGGGAGGGGCCCTGTGAACACTGCCTGGTTCCGAGTCAGGGCTGCTACACTTTACGAAGGCTGGTCTTACTGGCACCTATTACGGGCCCCAGAGAATCACCACGGCACAGATGCCCGGCGCCGTGCATTTCAGGAAGAGCCAACATGAAGGAGGTACTGGTTCCAAGACCTTTATCCTCCAAAAATGTTTGGGGGCAGTTACACAGAGAGTTTCTGCACTAGCTTTCCCATCTTGCAGAATAACTGAAAGTCCCTGTGATGGGCAGAATAATGGTTCCCAAAGATGTCCTCGTCCTACCCCCCAGAACCTGTGAGTATGTTTTGTTACCTGGCAAAGGGGGAAGGAATTAAAGTGGCAGATGGAATTAAGGTTGCGAATCATCTGCCTCAAGATAAGGAGATTATCCTGGATTATCCGGGTGGGCCCAAGGGTCCCATAAGTCGGAAGAGCTAAGACTCAATATTGGCTGTGATGCGACAGGAGGAAGACTCGACCAGCCATTGCTGGCTCTGAGATGGCAGGGGGCCATGAGCCAAGGAATGCAGGTGGCTCCTAGAAGCTAAAATCCCCTTCATTGTAGCCAGGTGAGACCCATGTCGGACTTCTGCCCTCCACGATTGTAAGATACAAATTTGTGTTGTTTCAAGCCGCTAAGTGTATAGGAACTGGTTACCGTAGCAGTAGGAAAGGACACCGTCCCAGATGTTTCCTTCTAAGGTAACCTCTGGGCCTGTGAACCCCTAAATGGCTCGGCGGCACCCAGAGACCCCTCTGCCACCCTCCCCATCACGTTTGGGGCGGTAACATTTGCATTCCCTCGCTCATCATTTCAGCACATACTTTCTGAGAACTCGCCATACGTCAGACCAGCACGGGGTAGTGGGGACACGGCAGTGAAGAGGACAGACAGGCTCCCTGCCCTCATGGGGCTCCGGGACAAGAGTGGACATGGTCTGTAACAGGTACGCACAGAGGTCGGTAACAGAAACACTTTCATAGTGCTCACTATGCGCGTGGCCCCGAGCCAGCCCTTGACATATATTAACTCGTTTAATCCTCACAAGCGCCCACGAGCGAGGTCCTGGAGTGCTGGTTATCACCCCCATTTCACAGATGAGGGAACTGAGGCACAGAGCATTTGGATGATATGCCCAAGGTCACACAGCTGGCGGGGGCAGACCAGATTTGGAATCCAGGCAGTCTTTAGACACCATTCTACACAGCATCTAAAATGACGGGGACTGGGGACAGATCTAGAGAAGACGTAGGGGTGACCGTGAGCCCCAAGGTGTCCCTCTGGCCCAAAGGATGGCAAGTCCCCATTTAAAGCAGGTGTCTGACACTGGCTCTGGGCACTGATCTTGAGAGGGTGTGTGTGAAAGTAAACGCTAAATAGGGTCACGGAGCCCTTGGCACCCCCTGTGCAAAATAAGCCCCCCCAGATCCGCTGGAGCCTGGGGCTGGGGCTGCACCCTTCTCGGGCTTGGCAGGGACCCCACGTCTGCGCCAGCGCAGGGCCGGGCCGGCCAACAGTCAACAGGCCTTTATTGACTGTCCATGCTCAGCGAGCACAAGGCCGTCCATTTAAACGCTGACTCAATATTGCCATACGCTGGGGAAGCTCATCGAGAATTCATAGGGTGATGCTCATGGCCAAGAGACAGGCTTGACACACACAAGCTCTTTTATTCCAGCCACAGCCTGCAGGCCCGGACCCACTCATCCCGCAGCGATACTCCCTGAGGGGTGGGGCCAGCGAGATGGCAAGGCCTCCTGTTGGGGTGGGGGCCAGGGGGGTGGGCACACAGCCTAAGTGAGCAGAGAGGGGGCTGGGGGGGCGGGGGCTGCCCTGGGAGCCAGAGCAGCAGCCTTCCTCACCTGGATTCACTGCCTCGATCTGCACCTTCAACACGCTCCTTAACCTCCGGGGCTGAGTGTCCACATCCACAGAGTAAGGAACAATCATACCTGCCTGAGGCGTCAAGGAGGACTAAGGGAGACAATATCAAGTGTTTCCCTCAGCGGCTGGCACCGAATGACCACGGGCTCAGCATGAGCTGTGATGTCACGCAGAGCCTTATTTAGTCCCTCAAATGGCTCTGAGAGAAGCAACCGTTACTGTCTCCATTTTACAGATGAGCAATCTATGGCTCCCAGAGGGGCCAGAACTTGCCCAGGGACTCCTGGCACACCAAGGGCCTGGGCAGGATTCGCACCCAGGACTGGAGACTGGGTTCTTCCCGCTGCTCTGCTCCCAGGTCAGATCCTCCAGGTTTGCACGGGGTCTGGATCTGAACGTCAGGTCTCGAGTCCCAGCCCACGGTCTTTGAGACCGATTACTCTGCGGGGGAGGTACTGTTATCACCCCATTTTACAGGTGTGGAAACTGAGGCACAGAGTTCTAGTGATGTGCCCCAGGTCACAGAGCTGGGTGGTAGTGGACTCAGATGTGGAACCCAGACAGTCTTTTCATCGCTATACTATGCTGTAGCTGAGATCCACGCTATGCCATGACACATCCGTACACTATGGAGCGCTCCCCGCTGCCACCACCGCAGCTGCTCTGAAGCCTTTGGAAGCTGCGCCAGGGTCGAATGCGAAACAGCAGCCGCTTCGGCAGTGTCACCACCATCAGCGTATCACCATCGTCATCAAAGCAAACCCGATTCCTGACATTTATCAAGCGCCTTTTCTAGGGGAAAGCCCTTTCCCATCCATCCGTTGCCCTCTGACCTCACCTCAGCCCTGGCAGAGCGCAAAGGCAGGGGCAGCGGGAGGAACTGCCCGGGACCCCAGTTACAGGGAGCAGGAGCGGAAGAGGCTTTGTGCTCAGCTTCACGACCTCCCATGGGGGGCCTTTGCCCCAGTCCCTCAATCTGCTCATCCTCTGGCATTTGTGGGAGAGGCAGCAGGAAGCCCCCTAAAAGGGGGCCTGGGGGATGGGGACCTGGGTCAGTGTGCTCAGCGGGATGGGGCTGCCCTCAGTGGGTCTCTCCTGTGCTCCTCCTTCATGGGCGTTGACCCTTCAGAATATATGTAAACATCCATGTGTGTGTGCACCCCCACGATAGTGGACCTGAAATGGTCAGATCGCAATGCTCCAAGCCAGGCTTGGGGGGCACGTGGGGGTCACAGTACTGCCCTCAAAGCATCTTGATAGCACATGACAGATCTGGCGAGACTTGGGAGCAGCTCTTTCTGCCCAGCTTCCCGGAACAGCAGGGTGTCCTGACCCCAAGGAGAACCTGCTGCCGGAAGGAACACCAACAGCTCGCAAGGGCGGACTGACAAGAATGCAGCCACGATGTGTCCACTCCCCAGGCTCGTCCACGGGGTTCTCGGGCAGCCTCCGCTCAGCCCCAGGCGCTGGCGCGGAGGGAAACCTGTTAGCAAAACCTGCAATGAGAGAGCCCGCACTGCAGCATCCACCGAGTGGTGAGGACAAAAGGCCTTGAATCAGGAAACAAACACCCTGGTGTGACCATCCCCAGGGAATCAGCCACGTGGGACAAACAGAGAAGGGTCTAGGACGGAATCCTTGACCTGTGGGGCTCCTGGGGGCACCTGTCACAGACCCCTCACCTGCCATTAGGACCCCTGGAGAGGAAACGGCACAGAATGTGGGGTTAGCCCTCTTGTCTTCACACAGCTGAGTTTAAAAGCTCCCTGCCATATGGCTACGTCCCTGGAAGAGGCGGCCCCTCCTGGGTTTTGTAGGTACCCCTATAGTGCTCAGAGTGCGCAAAGCCACGTAAGAGGCCCCGTTCACAGGATGCTGTCCTAACTGGCTGATTTCCACCTGGGAGGGCTCCATCTCACAGATACGCATGCGCCCACCATCCCTTCTGTGCTAAAGAGGGTTAGAAAGCAGCCCAAGCAGAATAAATGTGGTTCTACCACATCCTCGAATACCTGCTGGAGGAGAGCCTGGTGGGGGGACTAACCACAGCCTGGCCTGTCTGCAGAGGCTGCGCTCCCAGGACGGCAGGGCCCGGCGGGTTGACAAGGCACGATTTGTCCTCCGCAGCCACCAGGAGAATCTCAAGAATGCATTCTCCCTGTGTCTTCCCAGGCCAGCCCGCGACGGAGGGGCTGGAGTCCTACGTGTCGAGGGCACTTTCTTACTTATCTTGGGGATCCTGCCGGGGAAAGGAGGAAGGAGTTTGGGGGCGTGCTTGCAAGAACGATAGGAGACTGTCCCCTAAAATAACAATCCTCTTGTCCCCGCCAAATAAGGGAAGGCTACAAGTGGCGAGGGTCAGGGCGGACCAGAACCAACCAACCACGCTGCTCAGAGCTCGGACGGGCATCACCCTATTAGGTGGGGGAAGCGGCCCCATCCACTCAGCCCGGGCAGAAGGGCATTGGTGCTCGTGAGGACAGAGGGAAGGTTCAAAGAGAGATGCCGTGGGCTTTAGGAATCTACATGCAGGGTCAGGGGGACTGTGGAGGGAGAGGTTCTGGCTAACCAGGATGCCTCTTGGCTGGTACTTCTGAGGGTTAACAGCTGATCAGTGCAGACTTGCCCAGCTGTCTTCACACCAAATGCCTTTCCAAAGGACTCTGGAGTTTAGTGGCTCCTGAAGAAAGTGGCTGCTTGGGCTTTGGGACCAGACAGACGTGGATTTTTATCTCAGCTCCACTACTTTCTAGCTGTGTGACCTAAGACACATTACCTAACCTCTCTGGTCCGAATTTGCCCATCTGTAAAGAGGAAGTAGGGCTAAGAGGGGAGGTTACTGTGAGGAGCTCTATATCAGGCACACAGTAAATGCACAACCAAAATGAATCATCTCTTCCTTTTGCTTCTTAGCTCACCACAAAGAAAAGGAGTAAAAGGGATACTGAAGGCAGACTCCACATTCTCGTTTTACCTCTCAGTGGGTTGTGGACCTTGGCAGGAAGCTGTGCTTCTCTGTGCCTCAGTTTCCTCAGGTGTAAAATGAGAGTAATAATAACAGTATCCACCTCATAAAAACCAAATAACACAATTGGTATAAAATGCTCACACAGCGCCATACACGCAGTGAACGCTCGATACACAGTGGTGTGACTTTTCCATCCTAACAACTCATTCCTGACCCACCCAGCCCACCCTGACTTTGCTCTCCCCCAGTCAACACATTTCCAAGGAGATTCAGCTCTTCCTGAGCATATTCCTTTCCTACCTCCGTCTGCTGCCCCCAACTCCGTCCCCCCCCATAAAGTTAATGCTTTGGGAACAGAGAAAGTGTGCGGTGGACCCGCTGAGGCCGTAAGGAAGATTTTCCCGTGGCTTCTCATTTTTCCCTGTTGGGCTGAGACGGCAAATTTGTAAGCTACTGAGCCTAAAGTGAGCTTGAAACCAAATGATCCAAGATTCATCACGGTCCTGTGTTTCAGTTATTTCCTTTGAAAGTGGTTTTATTTTTCAAAAGTTTCCAAAGCATCCTTCATCTTCAGGGTCTGGCTGCCAACACGATTTGCCCTCTGAAGCCTGTTTTAATGCATCCTTGAAGGCACTGCTTAAAAAATGACACTGCACATGGCTGACAAGAGAATCAACTTCCCGGTGCCCCCACCCCCCCTAATTTGGATTCAATTATAAATTGGCTGATGTCGTCCTTGGATCTTTCCCAAGATTAATTGGGAAATCAACCTTAAGAGCATTTTTAAAAACATGAGCCTGGCTGTTTATTCGCAGAGCCAGGAAAGAGGGGATCATTTCTAATGCTGTTTTCTACTGTCTTCTTGTGACATCCCTGCCAGGGGCTTCAGGGTAAACGTGCCAGTGAACAGACCAAAACTCCAGCACAAGCCTGCAACGTCAACTTCCTCTTCTATTTTTTTTTAGAGCACTTGTTATCTATTTGGATATATAAACTATTCCAGTGGAGTCTTGGTGGGGCAAGAAAACACTGGGACCCCCACAAAAGGAAGCTCACCTCTAAACTAGTGGAAAAATCAAATCCATCTGGGAACTTCAGGCACCGTTTTAATGGGGATTTCTTTAAAACGCATTGACGGGGCATCTCCAGAAATATACTCAGTGGACAAGCCCATCTCGGCATGAATACGGTTTTACTGGACACGACACGGTTGCTCCAGGGACGATGCGAGAATACGACCCCTCCCAAATACTTTACAATTGTATCAGGATATTAAAATGCAACTTTCTGCTGAACCACCTAGCTACAGGATACATGAGCTGTGTCCATCCAAAGGAGGGGATGGACTCAGGCAGCCTTTGCAAAGGAGGTACTAAGGACTGAGTTACCTGACTCGTAACTCAGACCCACAATCCCACCCCAGCTTGCCCACATCCACACAAAAGGGTGGAGTTTTAGGAGATGGGAGAGGAGTCTTAGAGAGGTTTACTGGAGAGAGCTGTTGAAGAGTCACAAATCAATTGCACCTGGCCACACACCCAAAGGAGAAGGCTGGGAGGTTTCCTCCTTCATCTTAAATTGAGACAGGGGGGCTTTGAAAATCACTGAAGGATTTAGTATATGTGCCTCTACTGTTTGAGGGGCCACGACTACCCAATGTCTGTGGCTCAGATCTGCCACTTACTAGCAGCTTTGACAATAAGAACGTTCGCTCAGCTGGAGGGCAGCCTGCCCTCTCAGACCTTGTCAGGGAAGGAATGGGACGGGTGTGGCTTCCCAAGGACCAGACAGGAGCCTCAATCAAGAGAAGTCTGCCAAGGGTCATCTTGAGCCCGTCCAGGAGGGGCTGCCCAGACGGGTAACTATGGGATTCCCAGTCCTCCGGGTTACAGAAGGAGCTGAGAGAGGAACGAGGTGGAAACAACAAGCTGGAACAGAGCCTTAAGGAAACGGAAGCTGAGAGATCCCCAGGGACTGAGAAGTCCCCAAAGAACCCAGAAAAGTGCAACAAAAGAACGAACCCGCTGGAAACATCTGCCCAGAGAGCCAAACCCACTCAGGACTGCGTCAGCCGCGCAAGAATTTTCTTGCATCTCTTCCGCTCCTCCCACCCTCCTCACTTAAAAGCTCAAGGCAGAGAGAGAGAGAAAGAGAGAGAGATAGAGAGCGAGAGAGAGAGAGAGAGAGAGCTCAGAAGCAGACCCAGCTGTTCCCCAGCTGCAGGGACAGCCCAGCTGAGAGAGTAACAGGGCTCGATGAACAGCTTTCTTGGGAAAGAATTCACATGCCACACCATTCTCCCATTGATAAAGTGTACTCTTCAGTGGGTTTCCGTATATTCTCTGAGTTGGGCCTCCAGCATCACAGTCAATCTTAGAACATTTCATTATCTCAAAAAGAAACCTCGTACCTATCACCCCCGTCCCTACCTATCACCCCGCATCCTCCATCCCCCCGGCTCGACGCAATCCTTAATCTACTCTCTGTCTCCACGGATTTGGACATTCCATAGGAAGGGAATCACAGGACATGTGTGGTTCTCTGTGACGGGCTTCTCAAGGAAAGAACCATAAAGCGTCGACCGGACATCCCAGCTCTGCTGCATCCTAGTCTTGGGTTCTTTGGTGGGGCCACCGTGGTCCCTTCCTCAAAGGGAAGCGGCAAGGATTAAACGAGATGTCCCCAGTTCGCCACTTCATTTGAACAAATTCACTCAACCTCCTTGCTCTGCCCTGAGCTGGCAGTGGCACCAATCCCCCTGCACACCCACTTTGCAGCACGCCTGGTGTGCGTCGGTCATTATGTGGATAACGTCCGATCTTCCACCAGAGGAAAACCTCTCTCAGGGCCGTGTCTGCCTGCCTCACCTTCCTGTCCCCAGAGGCACCTGGCACATGCCTGGCACATCTCAGAGCCTCAATAAACATTTCTTTGCTGGCTGACAACGAGGGCAAGCAGAGAAGAGAGAGGGAAGGGCCTGGAGGGCACAGGGTGGGTGCGGGTGAGTCTGTGGGCAGAGCAGTTCATGACTCCCCCACATGTGGACGCCCGCTGGGGGCGCACCAGATGGCAGACAAACTCTGTTGCTTTTTGGTTAAGGTTTATGCGTTTCTTTGTTTTTTAGTGTCTTTGTCAGTGACATCTGCTCCTCTGTACCGTTCTGGAGGCAAAATGTAAAGCAGAAAATGTGTCTGGGATGCGTTGTTCTGCCCTATTTGGAGGGGCCTAGCCCCTGGCCCTAGGACTGCTGACCCCCACTCCCTGCTCTGGTGACCCTTCTTTTTCCCTGGACTCACCACTCTTGTCATCTCCTCCCCTTAAAGCCAGACACCACAAGACTGCGGAGGTGAAAATGACACAATCTTTTCAACTGACGTGCATTAGGGTACCCCAGGGAGACCCCAAGGGGCCCCTGCCCCAAAGCAGGTAACACAGGATCATTATGCCAGAGCCTTCTGGGGGTAGAGGAAGCTGATTTGTATAATGCAGGAGCGAGAGTGGATCCATCCAAGAAATTACAGATGTCGTTTCAAAGGGTCATCTCTAAACAGCAGAGAGTGTTTTCCAGGAAGAGCCCAGCCTGGCTACGTGTGGCCCCAGAGATGGTGAGGACAGCATGAGGTGGTGTGGGCTAGGAGGGAGCCCAGGGTGAAGACGCAGCCTTGGGGGACGGCCATGTGATGGGCACTGAGCACCGCCCCCCCAGCTTCGCCTGCCACTGTGCTGGCATCCTCCCACAGACCCCAATTCCTCTTCTCAAGGATCCTGCCCAAGATGGGAGACTCCTCATTTTACAGGAGAATTACCCAGGGCCAGGGAGCTGGTCCACCGTCACACAGCTAGAGAGAGGCACAGTGGGTCCCGGCACTCCTGCTGGGACAGCTGGCGAGCACGACGTCCTGTTCTCAGCTCATCCCCACAGCTGCCCACTCCCGTGATGCAGGCATGACCTCCATCATCCCCAGTTCCCAGGGGAGGAATGGGGCTCCAGGAAACGGAGGAACCTGACCGAGGTCACTCAGCCAGTCAGTGCAAATCCAAACCAAGTCCGCCTGAGTGCAAACCTGTGGACTCACCCAGCGCACGCACACTGTGCATGCCGGCAGGAGCCAGGCTGCCCAGGCGCCTCCACAGGGAGGGGCCAACGGTACCCCAAACGGAAGAAGCAAGGATATTCTTGAGTGGACACACGTATCTGTGTGTGCACGCATGCGTGTGTCTATAACTGTCTGCTGTGTTATGTGTCTATTTGCACATGAATGTCGGTGAGTGTGTCTATGTTGTGTGTGTCCATGTCCATGTGCGCTTCTGTGATGGTGGGTCCATGAGCACATATTCATGTATCTGCGTGTTTGTGTATATTTGTACATGAGTGTGTAAATAACCCCACGCCTGTCAGTGGAGACCCGGGAGGCTGGGTTCCCTCTATAGTGGAAAGTTATTCATTTTTTTCAGTTAACAGGAAACAAAAGAATCTTTTCTTAAAGTTCTGCTTTGGGGCCCCAGAATATAAACTTTATGTGACTAGGTTTATAGTCTCTGAGGGAAGAATGTGCCTTTTGAAGATGGAGCCTAAGAAAACTTAGAATTCACTGTTGAGTTTCAGACTTTTTTGACTACTCCACAGTGAGAAATAAAGTATGTCATTCCATATATATGGAATATATAGGTATATACATATTTTTTCTTAAAACAATACTTACCCTTACCATGTGTAATGTGCCCTGATATTTTGAATTATTTTCTATTTCATTTTTTAAAACGCTAGCTGTGAGCCACTACACTGATTCATGACCTACTAATGGGACATAACTTATAGTTTGGAAAACACTGGTTTGGGGGGACCCCTCCCTCAGCGCTACAGGAAGGGGTTTCATCCACCCATTTAACAAACGTTGAGCAGCTGTTATGCGCCAACTGCTTTTCTAGGTTCTTGGGAAACAAGCGTCCTGCCCTCCTGGCCCTTTCATTCTAAAACACTTCAGATAATTTCAGATGGTGACAAGGTTTATCATGGTAATTCAATGGGCTGGTGGGGGAGGACTTCCCGGAGGAGGTGACGTTTGCCCTGAGAGCTGAATGTTGAGAAGGACCTGGCCATGGCAAGAGGCGGCAGAGAAGGGCTGTCCTGTATTTTGTCTCCAGTCTCCACAGTCAAAGGTTAGAAATTGATCTTGATTCAGACTCTGGCAATGATTCTGTCCCTCCCCTCCAGCCCTCCCCTCCTCTCCCCTTTCAGCTACACATTGCCCCAAGTACTCCACATTAAAATTTGGCAGCCCTACAGTGGCACATATTCATTCTTTCCCTGGAACATTTAAAAATAACATTTGGTCTCATTAATTCCATTATTAAGACAAACTCCCTGAAGACACAGGCGATTCTGTGGAGGGTGATTCCATTAGTCAGTAGGGCTCAGGAACGAAGGGGCCGAGGCCAGGCGACGGGGCCCGGAAATCCACGTGCGGGCGAAGCTCAAGTCAAAAGATGCAAAGACAACTGGCGAGCCTCCCCTTCGAGGCTGTTCCGCAGCCGGGCACTGCTTCTCCAGGGGCATCTGTGTGGCCAGCGCCCTCGCCGCCTTCGCCTTCTCGCTCAGGCACCATCTTCTCAGCGAGCCTTTGTTACCCACACTGTTTACATGGCAGCCCTCCCTCCCGACTTCTTGGCTGTTTTACTTGTCCATCTGTTCATCTTCTGGCTCCCCACCTGAAATGTGAACTCCACAAGGACAGAGATTTTCGTTTGTCTTGTTCCCCATCCAGGACACAGTTGGTGCTCAATAATAGCTATTGCATGGGTCAATGAAAAACAGCTGCCATTTCCTGAGCACCCACGATGTGCTGGACTCTCCACATACACGGCCCCTACTGCTCACAGCAATCCTGCAAGGTGGTTACTATCAGTCCCATTTTACAGATGATAAAATGAAGGCTCAGAGAGGTGAAGTGGAGGCAACGAGTAAGCGATGGATTCAGAGCTGAAACCTGGGTCCGCCTGACGTCAAATCCACCGGGCCACGATGCTCCCACTCACAGAATAAAAACGTTGTATAAACCGGATGATCCAAACCAAGATCTTTCCAAAAGCCTGCTCCGTAGGCACAGAGCGTTCCTCTTTGTTTTGCCTACAGGAGGGCAAGGAGTATGGTGTTACTCAACAGAGATGCTGCTCTGCCAAACAGCTGGGTCGTCCCCTCGGAGTGGAAGGAGAGTTCCGTGTTGTGTTCTTATTCATTAGAAGTTTTCATACTTCTGGCTTTTCAACACACTGAGACACATGGAAGACGACAGGCAGAGAGACACGCTACCAGATAACTAAAATTTCAAGGTTGAAACTCTCATTGCTGCGGGGATGTTCCTAGGGGCCAACGTGGCCCAGGAAGGCAGGACACACCACCTTCCTTTCCCTCTGCACTCAGGGACAAATGGCTGAGGTTGAATTAACGAAGGGAGACCTCTGGAGGCTGGGGTTCTGGGACACCAAGAAAGTGGTTTTGCTTGGGGACAGCAGCTGCTTCAAATTATGAGCCACTCTAAACAGAGAGGGGATTAACAAGGTTTTTCTGCCCTGGAAAGAGACCAAGGGACATGAGCCACAGGCTTCATCTTCAGACTCTTCTGGGCGAAAGCTTCCAGCTGAGAAGCCAAGAAAGAAAGGCCAGGAGCTGTGACAGCAGAGGTGGAAGGTCCCCCCTCCCTTCCCCGACTAGCAGCAATTTCTGGAATGCCTGCGCAGAGCCTGAGCACAAAGGGGAGGATGGCAGAACCCAACATTAAGGGTCATCTCTGCAGGGGAAGCTGCCTCCAGCCAACATCGCCCCTCTCCCCGCCCCCAGCCACCCCATAAGCCTGGCCAGGAGCTCAGTTCCACTAGGAGACCACGTCCCTGGCTTTCCTGATAGCCTTGAGCTTGGAGCCAAGAAGCGAGGGTTAGGCCCTAGGGAAGCGACCCAGGCAGGGGTAGTTCCCCAGGCTGGTGGACGGAGGGGCAAGCAGGATGTAGAAATGAAGGGCTCTCATCCTCTTCTCCAACTGTAAAGTTCTCACGGCCTGCACCAGACAGGGTGTGCGTTGCCCCACACAGTTCATCTCCACACCTTCCGTCTGATGAACTTGGGGCCAGGCAACGGGCCAGGCCCCCGACACGTCGCCCATTCACCAACCCGAGTGTCTGCTACGAATTAGGCCCCAGGATCCATGCTAGGAATACAGCAATGACTAACAGCGATGGAGCTGGACACTGTGCCAAATGCCTTTCACATGTTAACTCATTAATCCTCAGAACATCAAAAGTGATTTCTGAGCAGAGGCCTGAGGAAGTGAGGACGCAAACCACGTGTGTATCTGGGGACGCAGGACAAAGGCCGAGTTGGGTGTGTGCCTGGCGTGTACGAGGGACCACAGGGAGCCTGGAACCGGGGTGGTGAGCGCCAGGTGAGCTAGAGGTGTGAGTACAGGGGTGACATGATCCGTCTTACATTCTAGATTAGCTCTGGCTGCAGTACTAGAATGTTCTTTGGTGGGAAAAGGGGTGGAAACTGGGCTAATACAGGCGAGACCGGAGGAGAGAGCTGCAGTGGGGTGGGGAGAAGCTGTGCATTCCTCATCTATTTTAAAGGCAGAGCTGAAAGGATCCGTGTATGGGCTGAATGTGTGGCATGGAAAAAGAGGGTGTTGAAGCGGGCTCTGAGGATTTTGCCCTGAGCAGCTGGAAAGCGGGGTGCGTGCCACCTGCTGAAGTGGGAGACACGAGACAGCGGCCTCAGGCATGTTAAATTTGCCCTGTCAAATGAAGATGTCCAGCAAAAGGATGGGGAGACAAGTCTGGAGTCCAGAGGGCCCACGTGTTGGTTGAATATCATGAACAGGAACTACGAATGCTTCATTCAACAAATACACTATCGTGTGCCTACTACAATAGGCTGGCACAGTTCTAGGTACAGTGGACACAGCAGGGAAGAAAAAGGCCGTCCCAGCCCTCGTGACTTTCCACGAACCAGAAGGCACGAGACGGCACGATGACAAGGAAGGATGCTGGGAGAGCCTGAGCGGCCAGCATTTCTTGTTATGAGTCCCAGAGGGGTGCGGGTGTGGGCTCAGGGGCCACAAGGTCAGCCGTGACCACCCGCCTCCAGGCCGCCTCGCAGCCAAAGCCCTTCCCGGAGGCACAGCCAGCAGCCACTGATGCACTAGGAGGACTCGGCCGCCAGGCTCGCATTAGATCTGAACGCCATCCAACCTGCTGGAATCCATCACCGGCTCTCGCTGACCTGCTGTCCGCCCCTGGAGGCACGTCTACGCGGTGCTTTCTGAGCCAACACCAGCTAAGACCAATAGCAGGGGACGAGTTAACGTTTCCAATGTGCTGTGAGACGCTGCTGGGGGCAGGCAGGGTGGAAGCTGGGAAGGTGAGGAGGGCGCTGGGGGGACGGCTGATCCACTGCAGTGGGCTGGGGCCGTTTGACCACCTGGGACAAAGGGCCGTCTGTTCCCTTCCTGAAGCTTCCTATGGAATCACCATAGGTCCTCCAATGCCCCACAAGTCTGCATCCTCTTGTCGACGTTCAGAGAGTAGATTCGGGGCCACCCAGGGTTTCTGACCTTGCTATCTGTGTGACTCGGGGCACAGGACTCAACCCCGCCGTGCCTCAGTTTCCACATCTATAAATTAGGGCTACTGTGACATCTCACAGAATTATTGAGAGGATTCAATGGAACAGCACAGAGCGTGAACTAGAACGATGTCTGCCATCGGGTAAGGGCTCACTAATTGTTAGCGATGATCATTTACTGAGCACTTACAATGTGCAGGCATTAGGGGTTTCTTCCAAATGGGCATTGGACAACTTGCAAGACTGCAAGGGGAATTAAACACTACCGTGAGTCACCCAAGGTAGAGAAAGGCTCTCCAACGGTCTCTGAAAATGGAATAGAGCAGAATTTCTCAGGCTGCTTGTCGAATGAATAAAAGATGGGGTTTTAGACTCCAAGGTGATCTTGGCGGCCACATGACCATGTGCCTGGAGTAGCACATGACCCTGAATCCTGCCCTCCACAGCACAGCACGGCTGCCAGGACTGAGTGCCTGCTGAGGCCACCCAGACACCCTGGGGGAGGGGCATGTGGGACAGTCTGCAGCCAGGTCACACTGTGCCTCTGCCATGTTCCAGCACCCAAGCAGGCAACAGGCTCCATCTTCCCTGTCCAGTCTCACTGGAACTGAACACACTGGCCTTGGGGTGGCCCAGGTCTTGGCTTGCCATGTAATTCTCTGACTTCCCATCCTGAAGGCTCACCTGGAGGGACCGTGCTGGTCTTTCCAACCCAAACATTCCTGAATGCTGCACCTTTAGCCGCTGCTCGACTCCTGTACTGATAGGGAGCTCCAAACACCCAGGCAGCCCACCCCACCATCCCAGCTTTACTCATCACCAGCCTGCTCTTATACTGCGAGGACAGCCCACCCACCCATGCAGTGTGCCAGAGAGGTACATTTCACAGAGGGCAGGGACATTCTGGTTTTAACCTCAGTGATTTTTTTTTTCCAGTGAGGAAGATTGGCCCTGAGCTAACATCTGTGCCAATCTCCCTCTATTTTATGTGGAACGCCACCACAGCATGGCTAGACAAGTGGTGCTAGGTCCACACGGAGGATCCGAACCTGAGAACCCCAGGCCACAGAAGCAGAGCATGCGAACTTAACTACCACGCCCCTGGGCTGGCCCCCTTAACCTCAGTGGTGTTCTACCTGGTCTTCAATAACGTTGGGGATGGAAATGTCTTACTTCAGGAAAAGAAGATTTTCAGACCCATTGAAAGTATTGATCCCATCACCTTAATAGAGAGAACTATGAGGCAGCAGAAAGAGCAGAGGCTTCGTGGGCAGGAAGACTTGAGTTCGGATACAGCTCGGCCACTTAGTAACAGGTTAACCCTGGACTCAGCCTCTGTGAGGCTCAGCTTCTCCATCTGTATAGAATGGCGTAGTTATAAAGAGGAGATGAGAACACCCTGTAACGAACACGTAATGGGACTGAACTACGGCAGGCGTTCAGCATTGTTATTACTGTTTACTTTTGTTGTTATATTTTGCCTGGCAGCTCAGCTCCTACGACTTTTCTTTTCTGAATCTTATGGCTGCTTATACCCCTAAATCTTTTCACTATGCCCTTTTCCCTAAAAGCTACTGTAATGGAGGAAAACTTCCTTTCTCTGGGATATTGGGTGATATCCCGATAATGTCTGGCCTCGAGTGAGTGCAGAATAAAGCTTTTTGAAACTACAATCAATAACATAATCAATAATAATATATGACCAGGTGCCAGGTATGCTAATTGCTTTATATACATTATTCTCATGTAACCCTCTCCCATCTTACATATGAGTTAACTACTAGCATTATCCCCATTTTACACATGAGGAAACTGACATACTGGGTTAATTTGCCCAAAGTTACATAACTGGTAAGATGTGGGGGACGGAATTTGAACCCAGATGATCTGACTGTGGAAACTGCCCTATTGACCACCACATTGCCTCAGGAATACATAATTTTCAGAGCAAATGCAGAAGGAAAAAAAAAAAAACCCATTGATGTTTAATCTGGTATTTCCAGAGCTGAGTCATGAACTGTGGGTGATGGGATAAAAATGAATAATAAATTCCAGAAGTTGTGTTGGGACAGCTGTAAGAAAGATGGGCATGGCAGCTTACAAGAGTGGGCAGGACTAGTCCTGGTTCGAAGTGAAACAAAGAGGAGGTCTGGGAAGGATTGCAACAGAAGATGAAATTGTAGAGGGTTCCCAGAGAGGCTCGTGCCCTCCCCTCTTCAGGGGGGGAGGGACAGCGTCACCTCCTGCACCCCCCGAGCGATGCTTTATAGTCGCTGCAAGAGAAGGACTAAGATGCTTTCTCCAAATCATTAAAGGCAGCCAAGCGGAAGTGGATAAGAGGCCTCGGGTTACTCTGCTTACTTTACCGATGAGAAAACTGAGGCCCAGGGAAGTGAAACAGCTTGTCCCAGCACCGTAGGTAAGAGGAAGCCATGTGTTACTGATCAACCTCATTCATTCATTCATTCATTCATTCATCCAATAGACACTTTATGAATACCAACTATCTGAAATTCACCAGGAGACAAGCACCATGTTCTCAGGGACCCAACAATCCAGACCAGCACTGTCCAGTAGAGAGAGAACGCATGCCACACTTGGAATTTAAAATAGTCTATGCAGCCACATTAAAAAAAGTGGAAAAAAAAAAAGGTGAAATTAATAATTTATTTAACTCAATATATCCAAACAATATTGGATATTATTATCCAATAATATATTATTGTTTTAACATGTCATCAATATTTAACAGATATTAATGAGATAATTTCCCTTTTTGGGGTACTAAGTCTTTGAAATCTGGCATATATTTTACATTTACAGCACATCTCAGTCTGGACTGATCACACTTCAACAGCCACATGTGACTAGCGGCTACCATATTGGACAGCACGGTCTGAACCATGGCTCTCAGTCGCACTGTGTATTGGGATCGCATGACGAGCTGGTCAAAAATACAGAGTTCCAGGCCCACCCAGAGACTCGATTCGTTAGGTCCAGGGCAAGGCAGAGGTATGCGTATTTTAACCAGCATTCTAGGGGATTCCAAAGCAGGGGTCATTCGGGAACCAGGGAGCTGATAACATGCAGCCCGGTCATTTACTGCGCCTGAGAGAGACTGGCCACACAGCCAGCGAGCACTCTTCCCTAATTCATATTGATTAGGAAAAGCTTGATCTTAATTAGCAAAAGCCGAATTCAAGGCAACACTCGATCACATTCAGTTGAATTACTTTTAAGAATAAAGAGTAAACTCTAAAGAATTTTCAAGTAGACGGTGTTTGCTTTTGATTAAAAATAAAGAACATTCATTGGCACAAGCCATGTTAAACTCCTCAAAAACCAATTAATTTTCTTAAGATTAAACAATCCTGCAATCATGCCTCCAGTACTAATCTGCTCAAAGGAAAAACTTCCTGAACAGATAACGGACACCTGGGGACTGGTGCTGCCTATGCTCCACCGGTAAGTGCAGCTATGAAGGAGTTGGGAGATGTTCATCAAAAACTTTAATTAAGCACCTTCTGTATGCCAGGCACAGTCCTCAGCCCAGAGGCTACAGAGGTGAATGAGAACCGGTCATGCTCTGGAAGAGGTCACACCATGGCTAGCAAGACAGATAAGGATGCGCAAAGCTCTATGGGAGCATAGAAAGGAAAAGATCAGTTCTGCCTTGGAGCACAGGGAAATCTCCTCAGATAAGACCGAGCTGAGCCTCTAGTGACAATAAAGAGACAGGGAACAATGGCAAAGGAAGCAAGAACATTATTACTGCGTGTTTGGAGAACTGTAGGCAAGGAGATTGGATGCCTGGGTGGAGAGGGAAGAGATGATGCTGAAGAAACAGGCGGGAGTTGGGATGCTGAAATGCCCTGAAGGCCAGGCTAAGGCATCTGGATTTGGTCCAGCAGGTAACGAGGGCTCCTAACTGTAGCCACAGGGATGCATACAGCAGGGCTTCAGTCAACGATGGATGAATAAATGAGTTGAGAAATGATTGCATGAAGTGAGTGGAAGCATTAAAATGGGGGAAATTGAAGCAAGGAGGCCAGTGAGAATGAGAGGCAGCTGCCTGCCTGTCAATGAGACTTGGACCAAGTGCTGACAGTAGATGGGAGATGAGGCACAGAGCTTTTCAGATGACCCAGAGTAAGAAAAGCAAGATTGCTGACACTGCTGTCAGGAATTGCCCTTCACTTGGGTAGGGCCAAAATGAGGGGCTGTTGTGCCAAGCGTCCCAGGAAGGGAAGAGAGGAGGCTCATGAAGCCAGAATCTCCAAGGGAAGGAAGATGCCAAACCCTGGGACTTACAAAGCATTCCTTTTCATGGGCAGGCTTGCGACACTTGGGTGCAAACTCCTCATTTTTTCTACTTTATAATTTTTTCGATGGAGAGGCCATTCGGTGCTAAGAAAGGCAAAACATCTGCCCAAATCAAGTGGCTGGGGGGATACAGGACAGCAGGAGTGCTCGTCCACTGCTGGCGGCTGTCTTGACACACACATTGTAGGGAAACTCTTGCATGTGCTCATTGGAGGCGGACACGCACCAGAATGTTCAAATCACTGTTGTTTGTGCTGACCAAAAGCAAACTCTATGTCTATCTATAGGGAGATGGATAAATAAAAGGTGGTATAGTCATATGATAGGAAACAAGATAGCAATTACGCTCACAGATCCACGGGGCTGGACCTGAAAACACAAGGTGGAGAGGAAGAGGCAAATTGAAGACCAACATCTTCAGGAGGATAGCACCTGTAGGAATCATGAAAACACAAACCCGACTGCATACTGTACACGGTTACACACAGTAGAAGTTAAAGGTAAATACACAGACTGGAATTTACACAGTAAATTCATAACAAGAGGTTGAGAGGAGGGAGATGAAGAGGAGATTGAAAAGAGATTTCTCCCCTGGAGACGATTTATTTCTACTATATACGCAGACCCATAAAAGAGCTGGAACAAACACACCAAGGTGTTCTATTTGTTAATTTGCGATGATAAAAGAGTGTTTTTGACATCATTTGCCACACTTTTCGTTAATCTTCAGAAATTTCCCAAATTGAAAAAAGGAAAAAAGGTGGAGCGGATGGGAGCCAAACAGAAGGCTTGGAAACTGTTCACTGAGCCCCACCAGCAAAGAGCACGCTGAGGGTTATTTAACATCCCCGGGAGGGTCCCCCGGCGTCTAATGTTGCATTGTGGACACTCAGAATGACTAGCTCGGCAGAGGCAAAATAAACACATTTCCTTGCTTCCCTTTCTCAGGCCTGCACCAAAATGGGGGTGGGGGTGTCACATCATTTATTTACACAAGGTCCCCTTTATACGTACACCTCCAATAATGTTATTCATCTGGCTGGCTCCCCCCGGGCTGTCCCACTGTTCTCGGCAGACCAGGAGCATGACTTCACCGCGAAGCATCACAGCCAAGTTACCTCTGTATGCGGCAACCCCAGATCCACACAAGGAAGGAGAGAGCCCCCACGGGAGGAGCTTGGGCTGCTTCTGCAGAATGGACGTCCTCCCCCATTTTTGGCAAAGAGCTCTGTGGTCACAGAATTTTAAAAACTAATAGTAAGTTAAAGCACATGACGGGTGGAATTGAAAGCAAGGAAGCATTCTTCTCGCTAGTTCTGTAATAAGATAAAAAATGTCTGTCTGGAAGCTCCCTCCTTGCAGCCAGGAACCGAGCCTTAGTCATCTTTCTATCTCCAGGGCTTTGCACAGAATAGGTGTCTAGGAAATGATTGCGAACCATGAGGACATACACAACACACACACCCTTTTGAGAACCGTGTTTTGTTTTTGTGAGTTTTCTCTCTCTTGATGGGGCAGTGTCACCTAATGGTTAAGGATGTTGATGCTGGGACCAAATTGCCTAAGTTCTTAGAACAGACAGACTCTCTCTTTGAATTGGTACCTTCACCTGCTAGCATCTTGACGAGGGCAAGATGAGGCCCTTTGCACAACAGCTGGCACATAAGAAGCACTTGCTAAATGATAGCAATTTTCACTAACAGTCCTCAGGGCAAGCCAGGCAGATGGGCAGCACCACATCCATTTTACAGATGGGAAAGCTGAGGTCCAAAGAAGTCCGTTACTTATTCAAGGTCACACGCGTCACTGGTAAGTGACGATGCCAGGATGTCCGCAGAACTCCCCAGTGACCCTCGCTGTGGCTGACTCAAGGAGTGACTTCTAGAATCTTCTCTGGCTGCTTTGTTTTCCACCAAAGGGTGGGTGGGAACTCCCTCAGCCAACTGGAAACTCCCGACTTCTGCAGGGCCAGCCTGGAGTCTGACTCAGGCCCGGGGAACTCTAATTCCCACATCAAAGCTGAGAACTCGAAGTTACTCTGGCTAAGCAGAGAAGACAGAGATGCAGAAGCAGGCGGGGGAGCCTCCGACGGGCTTTAGTCACTCCCCTCACCCCAGGACGGACGGCCAGTGATGAACAGCTCCAGTGACAGCTCGGCCTTTTCATCCCAGGAGTTCAAAGAATTTGGATCACATGTTCTCCAAGAAGCGCACGGCCCTTCTGCCACCTTCAGGTTCTTTTCATTGAAGCGAACGTGATTGCAGGTGGACTCCTGGCCGGTGGCCAAGGGGAAGGCAGGCTCTATATCACTCATTCCCTCCACGGAAGCAGGGTCAGAATGGGGGCTTGTGCTCCTGACCACGGGCCCAGACTTTTCACGGAAATGACCACCAAAAACACACTAAAAAACACCTGTGAATGAAGTCGTGGCTAGCGGGCACACCTCTGAACTCCCGGAGCCTGGTACAGTGCCTGGCACAGAAGATGTGCTTTTCACGTCGAACGGGAAGGAAGCTAACAGATGGATTCTCGCTGCGTCTTTCCAGCAGCCCTGAGAAGAAAGGGGTTATCGCCCATTTTTACAGACGGAGGAAACGGAGATCTGGTGGGTTAAGCAGCTTGTCTGGGTCCCCCTGTGTATGTCCCTGATGCTAAGCTGTCACCCCACTGTCTCTATAACACACAGCGATGCTCTCTGAGGAAAAGATAAGCAAGCTGAAGCTGGGCAAGAGCTAGCCTCTACCACAAACCCACCAAATCCAACCAGCTGCCTGCTTTTCTAGGGTTCTAGAGCAAAGAATGATTTCATTGTTTTAAATGGTTACATTTTAAATAGTTATACACATTCTCAGGCAATATCCTGCATTTTGCCTCTTGACCCACAAAGCCTGAAATAGTTACAATCTGGCCCATTAAGAAAAAGTTTGCAGACCCCTGATATAAACGACATCTCACTTTATTTGAGGTCCCGGGGTGGGGGTGGGGGTGCCTGAAGCCAGAGCCAGAGACACCCCTCTAGACTCAGACCTCGGTATGCCTGGAGCGTCAGCTCTCACCACCACACACTCTGCTTTGCCTGGCTAACTCCTGCTTATCCCTCAGTCTCAGTTCAGGCGTCCCTTCCTCCAGGAAGCCCTCCCTGACTGACCCCCAGAGACCAAATCAGGGGCTCTTCTCTGTGCTCCCATTTTCTCCTAGTCCCCTGAACCCCCACTTCCTGGCACTTGGCACATGGCATTCACACTGCCACTTTCTTATCTCCCACCCCTGAACGGCAGACACTACAAGAGCAGGCACCATTCCTTCTGCCAGGGTGAGAAGCAGTATAGTTTAGGTGACCGCACATCCTGGTTTGGCCAAGACAGCCCCAGCTTACGCTTGATGAGCTGCTTAAATATTAATGACGGCCCCCTTCTCTCTCAAAAGCAGCCCAGTCTGGAGGATGAATCATATCATCATCCTATGTCTTGAAAAGTAGCTGAAGAGCGTGGGCTCTGGGTTCAAATCCCAGTTCCTCCACTTTCTAGTGCTATGACAATGCGTAAGTCACTTGACCTCTCTGCGCCTCGATTTCCTCTTCTGTAAAATGGGAATAACAATGGTTTACATCACAGGTTGGTTGTGAGGATTCATGGAGTTAATATACATAAAACGCTTCAAACGTACCCGGCAAATGGCAAGTGCTGTGTAAAGGTTAGCTATTATTGTTGGTCACGCCGAGTCCCGGTGCCTAATGCAATGTCTCTACGTGGCAGAGAGTCGGACACTCCGCCTGGACGAACACCCTCACCTCAGAGCGGGGACAAAGCCAGCCCCAACGCCCGGCCTGCCAGAGCCGGTCAGGGAGCCTGCCGTGGGAGCAGCTTCGTTCCCGAGCCTCCCACTCTGAGGACTGAGGCTCACGCCACGGGCGTAACTGCTCACAGCTCTATTCCTGGTCCTCTCTACCTTTCCAGTCATAGCCACTGATTCCAGTTTGAGGAGTCCTCCAGACCATTTTCTATATGTCCATATGCCTCTATCGTAAGTGCACACATAGAAAATATACTGCAATTTTCTTAAGGTAGATGCTATCGTACTCAGAGTGTCTTTTAGCGACTTGCTTTTTTTCTTCAACTGTAAGATAGGAATTTATTTTATCAGACTTAGGTCTACCTTGTTCTTCCTAATTGTGGCATAGCATTTCACAGCTTAGATATACACAGTTTCCTTGGTCATCTAAACAATTCCCCATTATAAAGAGTGCCACAATGAACATCTTTGTGGGGCCTCTTCATGCTCTGGAGAAATTCTCCAAGATGTTCGTCTCTCTTTTAAAGCAGGCGGTTTCTAACTGTTTTCTCTACAACTGGCCAGAGGAAGGCTCCAGATGTTGGTCTTAATGCTTCCATTTTTCATGTGAGCTGAAGGCTGAAACCAATTTTTATTCCTACCCAACAAGGGAACAGTAAGCGAAGACCAAAAAAAAAAAAAAAATAGCAATTGTTTCAGCTAATTGAAAAGAGAAACACAAATGAAGTGATTCAACCCTCAGAAAGCAGAGAAGATGCTGTGACAGGAAAGGAATGTCTGAATCCTCAAGGTCTCCCCACGTGAAGGTTCACGAACGTCCATCTTCCCATCAACTCCACTTCACTACAAACCTACGAACCAGATCCTCCCCTTATTTCCAGCTACTGTGTTATTTTAAGGAAAATGAGATCTTGCTTGCTCTTTCTTTTCAATCCTTTCTCCAACCAATTGATTTCTTGTGGTTACAAGAGAAAAATTTATATTTAAATCTTCGCATTAGTCACAAGAGTTTGAGCCCTCCTGAATGGGGAGACGATTGCTCTTAGACAAATGAAAAATACTCAAGAACCTCATGTAAACTCGGGCAGCTCTTCACACTGAATCCAGCCAGTTTTTATCTAAACTGTGATTTTTGCCCAGTGGTTTTAAATAAAAAAATACACACTAGCATTTTGGGGAAGAGGTGGCTGGAGGGGACGTGGGGGCCACGACACTGGATTTTTCTCAAGTTAAGCACATGGCGCCTGTGCTGGTCTCTATTTCCTGGTGGTTTTCCTGGGGCTATGCCTCTCCCAGGACAGCCCCAAACTCTCTACAGTGTTAAAAACCATGTGCTCCCCTACCCAGTCTCTAACCTCGGGCAGGCACCCAGTACGTCTGGGGCACTACTGCAAGACAGCCCCAACCCTGTGCCCAGCACAGAGAAGCGTCAAATAAATGTAGTTACTATTATTCATCATATAATTATAGCAGGTGCTCAATAAAAGGTTGTTGAATGAATGCATGAAAGAGAACCCTGGACGGACCATGCTCACCTTTCCTCAGCTTCACAGATGCTGGAGGAGAGTCTTGTCCAGTGTTAATCAGGGCACAACACACAAACGAGGGCGTCCTGTGTCTGCTTGATATGTGACAGGACAGTCATTGGGCTCCACCCTCGGCAAAGGGAGAAGCTTATAATGTAGCTCTAGCTGAAGGAAGCATGTGTCTCACAGGAGGCAGCAGGCCATGAAGTTGCAGGTTGGGTAGGAAGTCATTTCAGCCAGGACTACACCAAGGACCAGGACGAGAGCTCCAGGAATCTTTCTGAAACCACTCTCCTAAGAGCAAACTTTTCATCTACTGTTGAAACCCAGCTGAATCAGTCACCTGAATGCTCGCATCTCATTTGCAAAATGTGAGGATGGGACCAGTAGGTCTCTAAAGTTCTCCTCTGCTATAACAGCCTCAAAGCATACAGGGGGCCCCCCGTTTTCAATATGTAAGAAACGGCCAAATTGTGATCTAAATTGGCCCTACCCAAGAGTGTTCCCACCAACAATGTAGGAGAGCTCCTGTTCCTCCATGTTCTGCCAGAGTTGGTATTGTTAGTCATTTTTTTTGCTGAGGCAGACTGGCCCTGAGCTAACATCCATGCCCATCTTCCTGTACTTTATATGTGGGTACCATCTCAGCATGGCTCGATAAGTGGTACGTAGGTCCGCACCTGGGATCTGAACTGGCGAACCCCAGGTCGCTGAAGCAAAATGTGTGAGCTTAACTGCTGCGCCACTGGGCTGGCCCCATGTCAGTCTTTTTAATGGTAGCTATTTTTATAGGGGAACTCCGGGCAACTCACTGTGGTTTTAATTCCAGTTCTCTGACGTTTTGTGATGATGAGCTTTTTTTGTGTGTTTATTTGCCACTTATATATCTTCCTTAAGAAAATAACTGTTAATACCATTTATTTATTTTTAAATGGATGTTGGCTGATATTTCCCTTTTGATTAATAACTAAAAAGACATATGTATAACAACGATACATGTTGGAACTTCAAAAAAAAAACAAAAAACCCAAAACCACACCTTTGTGTTTTCTGAGAATTCTAGGGCCCATCTGATGCCACGCTGGGAAGTGACGAATAGAACAACGTGACCACACGGGTTGCCAAATTCAAGTGTGAACTCTTACCCTCTACAGATTGGCCAAAAGCAGGAAATAGAGAATGACAACCCCGCCCCCTACCCAACAGCACTGAACAGTATGCAATGCGGGGATGGTATGACAACAGGGCTTCAGTCCCAGAAGACAGCATCTGGGCTATTCCTCCACGGGAATAGTCACTAAAATCTGAAGCTGTGAAGAAAATTTTTCTTTGAAGCTATCTGGAATACGCTAATTCTGGGATGAAAAGGCCATTTCTTTAAAAGGAATCTTGAGCTAAACTGACCTTGGCATCTTTCTTCCCATCTCAACTCAGCATCTGTTCACTTCTGAGAAGTTGTCTAAAGCCCACCCCGGGACTGAATCCTTTCCCTGCTTTCCAGCTATGACTGTGGGCAAATTCTTCAGCTCTTCAGCCTCAGTTTCTTCATCTGTAAAGTGGGGACTGTCACTGCATCTACTCAATGGGGTGGATGGAAGGTAAAATGTGATAATCTGAGTAAAGCACTTAGCATGGTATGTGGTACATAGTAAGTGCTCAATAAATGCGAGCCAATATTATTAATCACTATTACTGTCGTGCTATCTAGGATGTACATACATTCACTCAGTACCTCTAATGTGCAAGGTGCTTTTGAGAATTCAGTCAACAACCATTGGCTTGAACACCCAAATGAGAAGAAGACAAGGCATCAAGCACTTGGATGCTAAAATGATGGCCCCAGAAGTGCTGGTGACTGGCATGGGCCCTGCTGACCTCCCAACGCGACTCGTGAACCCTAGGTCCTATCACAACCCCTCTTAGTACCCGGCAACATGGAGACGGTGCTGCATTAACTGTGGGTTTGCGACATCTCTACAGGAGAAGGACCACATACCTTGGAAGTTGGGACCTACACAAATAAGTCTCAAACCAACCCCTATAGAGAGACAGAGGGAAAACAATTCACAATATGAAACCTTAAAACAAAACAAAACCAAGATCAACAATAACAAAAAAACCAAACAGCTCTACTTAGTGGCTCCTTCCTTTTGATATAGCAGCATCCACAGATGTGGGCCTTGTCGAGAAGCCCTACAGTTCTAAATCAAGAGCCCAGAGGGAGCGCCACATAGGAACTGAATTTGCGTGGACCCAGTACCAGAATCAAGTTGCCCATATGTTATGGCAGCAAGCATCAACCAACTGCCTGGTCTTCTCTATACCCGGACGAGAGAGGAATTCAGAGGTCTACCTCTTAGAGCACAGCTGTCCCACAGTCTGGCACCTGGGGACAGCCAGCCAAGCCCTGCGCCGTGGCAAGAGAGATTGAGCGGCCATCCATTTGACTTTAAGGAAAAGTCAGGTCAAGCGTATGAATCGCTGTGCAGAAATGTTCTGAATGAATTTCTGGAGCCACCAGAAAACACCAGCACGTCTGCCTGAGAAATCCCCCAATAGCACAAGAGCAATGGTGCGAATCACTCACGACTTAGGGAGTGCGCGGGCGAGAGCAGAGGCCACCAGCACTGGCAGGGTGAGGACCTGTCATTTGGATCGAACTTGCTGCAAATGAAAGTCCAGGTCCAATTTCTCACACAAAATCCTTCATCAGCTCAACCACAGCAGTGCTACCTGATAGCATTTATTAATGCTATGATATGCCAGGCACTCCACATACATTATCACATTTAATCGTCCCAGTCATCCTGCAAGCAGGGGTTCACCCAGGTCACAAAAATGGAGCTCAGCTGGGCTGAGAGACTTGCCTGAGGTCACACAGCTAATTCGTATGTGAATCCGTGGTCGCTAACTGATATATTATGCCTTAATAGTTAAAGCTTAAAAAGAAGGGTTTGAAATTTATCATTGGATGATAAATCAGATTTATTTTTCTTAATACAAACCAACGCTAAGTAATTTGAGACAAGCATATGTATTAAGAGTCATAAAATAAGCTTGGGTTTTTTTTATACCAAACAACCTAATTTGCTTATATGTAAATATCAAGGGAGAGAAAAGCAGAATTTCAAGCCAAGTTAAATAAAAAGCGTGCAGTAACATCATACCTCAGCCCTTTGAGGAGGCTATATATTAAGTTTTGTTTAGGCCTTAGACCTATTGCTTCTGGAGCAATAAGACAGATGAGGTTTTGCAGATTTATTTCAGCATAAATTAATGCTAACCATCTGGATGGATAAGATAACCAAATAGCCATAAAATCTTGGCAACCTCCAATGTAAGAAAAATTGCTTGGGAGCTGAGAGGAGAAAAAAAAAATCCATGCAGAGTTTGTTGGAGGAATTCCAAAACGATCAGAGTTTACCAAGATTTTGACTGACTCTTCCATTTTCATCATAATATATCTGCAGTAGGGAGATCCAGAGGCAGTTTTTGGAGGGAAGAAGTTATGCAGATAACAATTCCTTACAGCTTCAGAGCACCTTAACTGAACAAAGGTGTCTGGTTTTTATTTTCCGCTTTCTGATGGCTCTTGGAGCTGGGGGCGGGGAAGGGGGACCAGGGTTTTTCTTTTACAGGTGACAGAACTGGGCTCAGAGAGGGACCTGGCTGAGTGGTTCTGCCATTCAAGACCAATGCTCTTTTCACTACCCTATGTTGATGCCCATCCACCCATCCATCCATCCACCAATCCATGTACCCATCCACCCATCCATCCATTCATCCACCCATCCATCCATTCATTCACCCATCCATGCACCCACCCACCCATCCCTCCATCCATCCATGCACCCACCCACCGATCCATCCATCCATTCATCCATGCATCCATCCATCCATGCACCCATCCATCCATGTACCCACCCACCCACCCACCGATCCATTCATCCATCCATGCACCCATCCATCCATCCATGCACCCATGCATGCACCCCCACCCACCCATCCATCCATCCATCCATGCACCCATCCATGCACCCATTCATCCATCCATCCATCCACCCATCCATGCACCCACCCACCCATCCATCCATGCACCCATCCACCCACCCATCCACGCACCCACCCACCCACCCATCCATCCACCCACCCACCCATCCATCCATCTACCCATCCATGCACCCATCCATCCATCAATCCATGCACCCACCCACCCATCCACCCATCCACCCACTCACCATCCATCTGTTTTTCCTACCAATTCCTATTTATTCTGGAATCTTTCAAGAAAGAAAGAGAGGAAAGGCTCCTTTGGGGAGAAGCCACACCCACGTGTCTGGGCACAGTTTTGCAGGAAGAGTCTTTTTTTGCCAACAATGCCATCAGCTTGGGGATTTGGAGCGCTGCCCTCCTCCTTGTTCTGCATCTCCTCGCTGCTCCCTCATTTCCACTGCTGATTACTCTTCTGCCAGCAGTGTGCACTTACAGTCAAGTGCTAACCATTACGGGAACATTCTTTCACCTCTCTGCCCTTCTGCTAATCCACTGGATTGGTAGGACTCCAGGCCTCTCCAGGCTGCCTCCCCAGCTTGGGTTACGAGGCTAAGAAACATTAGCGTGATGGAACTGAAGCCAGGGGTGAATAGCCAACAGTAGTGCATTTTCCCATAGGTGTAAATGCATGCGTTCATTCATTCACTCACTTACTCCTTCATTCATTCAACAAACAGCTATGAAGCATCTACTAACTGCCAACCCATGTGCCAAGGGATCTAGCAATGAACAAGATTCAAATGTCAAATAAAAATGTTCAAATACCAATTAAAATTTTCCCTTGGGGGGTGACAATATGTTGTTGGCAAATCAAGGATGGACCCTACTGAAGTTGTAAGGTCTCGGTGGGTGGTAGACTCTCACAGTATCTTACTGTTTCCTGAGGACAGTCAGTCCATGCCACATGTTCTGATTGACTTATTTCGACTCCACTGAGCTGCCCCCTTCAGTTACGTACAAATTGCTCAATGTCACCACAGCTGGGTTTACACCTCGAGAGGCCCCAAGCCCTGACAACACCATAGGACCCCCCCAAAAATGGGATTCTAAGTGAAAACAAGGTTAAACCACAAAGTAAGTATAAGTCCAACCCATTTCTGATTTTTCCCATGATGACTACATTGATGATTTTATTGTCAAAAATGTCCCCATCTCTCTCTCTTTTCTTGGGGGAAGGGAGCGGGGTTGGGAGCACATTCCCAGCGTTGCTGAAGCCTCAATTGGTGTCGTCTGTCTGCTGAGTCATCCCTCACTGGGCAGGGCTCCAGTTTCGAGCCAGAAGGCGTTTTGAACCCCTGCTGTTGATGACCTTCTCCTACTCCCTAGCCAACCTCCGTTCCAGCTTCTGCCCATGACGCTCCTCTCTGCCTCTCCCGCTCTCCTCCTTCCTGCCAAATGTCAGCTGCTCTTTGAGACACACAGCACATCTTTAAGTGGATTCACAGCTGTCCGTGAAGACAGGTACAGTTTATCCCCGTTAGACAGGTTTGGAGATGGAGACACAGAGCGCCAGGCATCTGGCACAGGGTTGGTACTTTGGGACTGACCAGGTTGGTACTCTGGGACTGACCAGGTTGGTACTCTGGGATTGATCAGGTTGGTACTCTGGGATTGACCAGGTTGGTACTTTGGGACCGACCAGATTGGTACTCTGGGATTGACCGGGTTGGTACTTTGGGACCGACCAGATTGGTACTCTGGGATTGACCGGGTTGGTACTCTGGGATTGACCGGGTTGGTACTCTGGGACTGACAGAGTTGGTACTGTTGGACTGATTGCCGTGGCTACGGTATCTAGCCTGGTAGGGCCAGGAACAGCATATCAAATCCAGAGCCCGACTCTGTGGGATTCTGGCTACATTTCACTGCTCACGGTGGGCTAAGCGTCTGTTACCGCAGGGGCCGTCTTCATGCCCTAATGAGGTGCCTTCCTGTGGGAAATCAGACAGCATAAAGGTTAGATCCTTAGACTATGGTGAGGGTACCATTACTCGCTCTAGTCTGTCTGTCAACGTCAGTTTGGTGAAAAACAAGACCACAAGTTCCAGAAAGATGCCAACCTTCAGTACGAAGATCCGGGCCAAGACGTCACGGATGTTACCAAGACTGGGGTAGGCAGAACTGCAATCAAGGGCCCACTTGTGCCGGTGGTCAGCACGGGTTTCTTGTCACCGAGGACAGAACTAAAACACCACCAGAGCAAATGCTGCTGCTGTTCCTCTAGGCAGGGAAAAGCCAACAGAATATTCTAGATCTTTTGCATGCTGCTGCTTCTACCTAGATCACCTTACTCAGCCAGATGAACGCTGCTTATTCCTCAACACCACGCTCAGGTGAAACCTCCTCTAGAAAGTCTGCCTGATCCTCTTCTTTCCTCATCTGGTCCCACTCACAGAATTCACTGTTCCCAGCGCCATGAAATACGGACACTTCCAGTATGACCTAATCCTACATTATATTATTTCAGCATTTGACAAAATAGTCTGTGATACACCAATTTCTTAAAGAAAAATCAAAACAAACAAATTTAAAAAGAAAAAGAGGTGTATAAGTGTTTCAGACAGATCCGATTGAGAAACAGTGGGTTAAACAGGTTTCCTTTCACTGCAGGACTTGTCAGGGCCTTTGGTTTGCAAGTAGGCACTTTGAATTCCCAAAGACCGTGGGATGCAGTACTTCCCAACTCTTCCAGGAACTCTGGGGGGTGAGAAGATGTCTCACTGAACTGAGGTGATGATTACTTTTATATGTCAACTTGACTGAGCCACAGGGTGCCCCGACAATTCAGTCGAACATTATTCTGGGTGAGTCTGTGAGGGTGTTGCTGGATGAGGTTAACATTTGAATCCATAGGCTGAGTAAAGCAGACTGCCCTCCCGAATGTGGGTGGGCCTCGTCCAATCAGTTGAAGGCCTGAATCAAACAAAAAGGCTGACCCTCCCCTGAGTAAGAGGGAGCTAACTCCTGCCTGACTGCCTGTGAGCTGGGACATCAGTTTTTTTCCTCCTTTGGGCTCAAACTGAAACATCAGCTCTCCCGGGTCTCCAGCTTGCCAACTGCAAATCTTGGGACTTGTTAGTCTCTATAATCACGTGAGCTGATTCCTTACAACAGATCTCTTTCTATATATACACACACGTCCTGGCGGTTCTGTTTCTCTCGAGAACTCTGACTAATACGGCTGGTATCCTGAGCAACACCCTTTGGGAAGTGAGCCTGTATTTTCAGGGCCCCACTGGAAATCCTTGAAGACAGCCACCGTGCCTAGTTCCCACTCAGCATTCAGGACAAGTGCCAGACACACAGCGGTTCTCAAGCTGTACGTCTGAACTGACGCTAATGAAGTCCAGCGTAGCATTAGGAACCACTTCTATTTCTGTGATCCTTTAGGGCCTTACACTGAAAAGCACTGGAAACCAACCCTCACAAAATCAAGGATTCCGTTACTGACTTCATTCCAATCTTTTCCTCTAATGCCCTGTGGGTGGGGGGTGGGAGGCAGGGGGAACAGAGGCACATCATAAATGGTCATCTCCTCGGATAATTGTTGCATTTTTGTATTAGCACCTAGTATGTCTTATTTTTAAACTGTGTATTATTCCTAAAAGTAATGAAACTACATCTTTTTAAAAACTGCTTTGGGGGCTGGCCAGGTGGCATGCTGGTTAAGTTTGCATGCTCCGCTTCGGCAGCCCGGGATTCATGCATTCAGATCCTGAGCGTGGACCTACACACGACTCATCAAGCCATGCTGTGGTGGCATCCCACATACAAACAGAGGAAGATTGGCACGGATGTTAGCTCAGGGACAATCTTCCTCAAGCAAAAGAAAAAAAAGAAAGAGGAAGATTGTCAACAGATGCTAGCTCAAGGCCAATCTTCCTCACCAAAAAAACGAAACAAACAAAAAACATAGCTTTATTGAGATATAATTTTATACCACAAAATTCACTCATTTAAAGCATACAGTTCAATGGTTTTTGGTATATATATTTTTTTGCAACCATCCTCATAATCTAATTCTAGAATGTATTTATTGCTCTGGAAAGAAACCCGGTCCCAATAGCAGTTACCTCTCGTCTCCCCCTCCCCAAGCCCCACACAACCACTAATCTACCTTCTGTCAGTATGGATTTACCTGTTCTGGACATTTCCCATAAGTGAAATGAACTCGGACAGTCTGTGGTCTTTCGTGACTGGCTCCTTCCACTTAGCCCACCGCTTTTGAGGCTCCTCTGCTGTAGCACGAACAGGACCTCACTCCTTTCTACGGATGACCTCTTTGTAGTTGCGCTGTCATCGAGACGGGAAACGACACGTGGCCCACGCCCACTCATTTGCAGTGTCTCACTAGGGGCGTCCTGGCCCCGTGCGCCTAAGCACACACGACAGACCCGTGAGAGGACGGGAGAAGAGGAAACCTCAAGACTGAGCGAGTGCTTAGCCCTGCACCAGAGGTTTGCATTTATTATCTATCGTCACCGTCACTGAGGTTCAGAAACTTTAAGGGACTTGTCGGAGACCACGGCCATTAAGCGGCAAGATGAAGTGAACATGGACGTGTCTGACTCTAACATCTATGGACTTTCCACCCAAATCCTCGCCCTCGGCAGGAAGGTGGGGCTTAGCACTCAGAACGGGGGGCCTGGCAGGCCCAGCTTTCCTCCACTTGAAGAGCAGAAGGGGGTGCAGTATTCATTAAAGGTCGGAGGATGCCATGATTTAAAAATCAGGGTGAGCACTAACCAGAGGAGAAAGGAGTGCGAGGGACTTAACTAGATCCACAGAAATCCAGGCAGAGCCTCCCTTTCCGTCCTACCTGGGGCTGGCGCGGGAGCTGAATCATTGCCTCAATGAGCAGAAATAAACCCTCCAAGGAGAGGACACCAGTGAGAGACTCCACACTTGTGCCCAGCAGTCCAAAGCGATGGTGTTTCCTAGTCAAACATCCTTATTTCTGTGGCCCAACCAGGCTCCACCGATTGGCCCCTGCCAGGCAGCCTGATCACATTTCCCAGCTCTCCCCACATTCACTAAGTCTAGCCTCACTGTCTTTGTTTTGTGTTCTTCAAACCACCAAGCTTGCTTCTGCCACAGGGCCTTTGCACATGCTCTTCTTTCTGCTAGAAAGTTTCCCCCAGATGTCCCCACGGCTGGTTCCTTCCTCTCATTCACATGTCACTCAGTTTACACGTCCCTGCCTTAGTGAGGCCTTCCTTGACCACCCACTCCACTGTCCCATCATCTTACTCTGCTTTCTTTATTGCATTCTATTACCACCTGGCATTTTCTTATTTAGTTATTTGGTATTGCCTGTCTCCCCTCAACTACATTCTTGCCCCTCTGGAGAATAAGAATCAGATGGTCTTGTGCCCTGCTATATCCCAGAGCCTGGCGCAAACCTGGTGCATACGAGGAGCCCCATCAATGCTCAGTGAGTGAACGAATGCCCAACAAGCTCAAGACACCGCAACGGAAGCAGACGGGTGGGTGGGGCTTCACCAGCTGAAGCATGGTCCAGCAGAGAACCCTGACTCCTGGGGGGACACAAACAACAACAACCACACAACAGAGAGCTGTGGGTGAGGCCTCTTCCCCTGCACAGTCAGACTGCCTTGTGGCCGGAGCCGGTCATGGGTGTCATGAGTGGACAGTGACTGTGGCAGCACTTCCAGAAGCTGATTGAGATTTTCCTTGGGGGGGGGGGGGCCTCTGTCTCATCTTTTCCCATGTTCTGTTGTGAATGACACAGGCGTAGGTTCCAGAAGAGAAAAAGAGGTGCCGCTCACTCTCCCAGGGCGATGTCCGTGCTGGTCCTGCCTGAGGCCGGGCTAAGCTGCCAGGCTCTGGTCACTTCGCCACTCCCGCTCAACATCCACACAGCCCTGGCCTTGCCATCTGCTGGGGGCCCGAGGCAGGTGGCTTTGTTTAGAGGGCTCTCTCCGTTCCCAAGCTCTCGGCCCCGAGCCACGCACGGGCCGGGGCCAAAGAAGAATCCCGCTCCGGAGCTCGGCCCCCAGGAGCCTGCGGCCCAGGGAGATGGGCCTCCAGGGCCTGAGTCGACTCTGGGGTTTACACAAACGGATCTACCCTTGTTCTCGCCCTGCCTCTCTCCTGACGGGGGACCTAGACTATGGAGGAGGCGTGCTGGGCCCCGAATTCCACCCCACGCAGACTGCACTGGCTTGAGGAACGGGAATTGTCCAGGCTGGAATCGTGACTCATAGACGGGTGACCTGGATCCGAATCTCTGAATTTCCACGTCCTCATCTGTAAGATGAAGGCTGGTGTCCTTTCCTCCCTCATGCCTTTGGCCAACGCTGATGGAGCATCCGCCCTGTCTAGGGCACTGTGCTCGGGGCGGCGCCTTCACCTGGAGAATCTTGGGAGAAATACAGAGACCTCCGCTAGGTGATTGAGTGATTTCACCCCCATGGCCTCTGTTTCCCAAAGTGAACAAAAGGGTCTAATGCCCCACTTCTCAGGCCGGCTTGGAGTATTTAAAAAGAAACTGTATCCAACTCTGGAGAATTGCATTCGGGCAAAATAAAGTAACAAACAAAAATAAAACAGAATGTAGCAGGGTGCCCAACACAGGGTGGATACTCACTAATGTTTATTGCAACTCCCTGAAAATGCAAACCACAGCTTCTATCTCCCACCCTGTAGAAAAATAAAAACCCTTGTTCATTCTGTTCCTTGGCACCCTTGACAACTAGTGTGAAGAAACAGGGGTTTTGTTACACCGAATTCTTGTAGCAATAGATAACTGATACAGGCGCTAAGTGAATTCCGGAACACCTCAAGTATGGCTGAATAGTCTATTAATTTGATTTTTCTCATTCAAACTCTGCCTCGGTTTCCTCATCCGTCAAATGGGTTAGTCGAGAGGAATTGAATTAATGTGGGTAAGATATTGAGAACGGGATGTTGCACAAAAGATGTGCTCTGTAAATGTTAGCAATTATTATCATAAACACCCTCTAGGTGCCTAGGCGTGTCCCAGCTCTGGGGCGATGGCAGTAAATACGAGACCAGGTCCCTGTTCGCTTAGGGATTATATCCAGAGGTGGCGAGGGATCCCAGACAAACAAACAAATGGCAAGATCATTTCCGACCACGAGAAGCGCTGTGAAGGCTATAAATAGCAAGACGAGGCAACAAGGAGCGAATGGGAGTTCGGGAAGCCCTCCTGGGGGGAGGTGATGTTTCATCTGAGACCTGATCGGCCAACCAGGTGGAGACCTACGGGGAAGTGTGTTCCGGGAGCGGGGACAGTAAATGCCAACTCCCGCGGTGGGAGCACATTTGACATGTTTTCGGAACGCAGCCTGCGGGCAGGGTGATAAGGGACGAGGTTGGTGGACGTCTAATTTGCACCCTGACCCTCTCCCTGGGATCCCATCCCTCCTGTTGTTCCTACTCAATGGATCAGCCCGGATAGGAGGGTTAATCAATTCAAGAGGCCCTTCACCGCACCTGAAATCCGGGGACGACCCAAAGGGACTGGCCGTCCCTTCCTCTCTCTCTGCTCTACTCCTCTCAAATTTCCACTGGCTTCTCCCACTTTCAAATGGACACCCTGCAAGATTTATACCCAATCCCTCCTGGGAACATCATACAACCTGTGAAAAAGGCTGATCAAACAGCGTTGCTATTTAGGCTCTGGGCCCGATAGGAGCATAAAGTATCTGGTGCCTCTGTGAATACAAACGCTGTTGCCCGAGGCCGCCTTGATCTGCAGGTTTCACAATAAAATACTGTTTGACCGACTAACCTGCGCTCCCCTCCCCCGGCTGGGTCACACCTATCATCTGAGCAGCTGAATGACCCTTTTGTTCCCCAGCGAGGCCGGTTCTGGTGAGCTGGAACCAGGTTGGGTTTTTTCTGCTTTTTGGAGGCCATTATCAGGGACCCGCACGCTAAGACCCTTGTTCATTTTTTACCAAGACCCTGGGCTCTGTTTGTTGTTCCAGAAGCATTAAAAATAATTTAAAAGTCATCATGGTGAGAATAATGGCTCCCATTTTGGAGAGCCCTTTAGGACCAGGAGCTTTATACACATTCCTTCATTTTGTGCTCGCCACAGCCCTGAGAAACTGGTCCCGAAGCCTCAATTTTTCAGATGAGGAAAGGAGAAAACAGGGCACAAAGAAATGAAAGGCCCAGCCCGAGGCTCCGGGGTCAGTAAGGGAGAGGCTCGGGGTGGGACGAAATCTGCCTCGCCCCGAAGCCAACACCACGTGGCACCTCGTGCAGTGAGAATGTGGCCAGCATTGGGGCAAGATGAGAATGACCATCTGCAGTGGACAGAAGGACGGCCACCAAAGAGGGCCACGTCCTTCTCCTGGAACCTGGGGACAAGTGACCTTACAGGGCAGAAGGAGACTGTGAAGTTGGGATCTGCAGATGGGAAGTTTATCCCAGATTATTCAGTTTTAACGACAAGAGTCTTTATGAGAGGAAGGCAGGAGGAGGATGTGACCGTGGGAGCACAGGGTGACACGATGAGCCCCCAGCCAAGGAACACAGGCGGCCTCTAGAAGCTGGAAAAGGAAAGGAACATTCTCCCTAGAACCTCCACAAGGAACTCAGACCCGCCAACACCTCGATTTTAGCCCCCAAGACCCACTGCAGACTTCTGACCTTCAGAACGCAGAATGACACACTTGTGCTGTTTTAAGCTCCTCATTTGTGGTAATCTGTCACAGCAGCAACAGGAAACTAATACACCCGTCACACACTGAAGGCTGGTCTCCCGCCCAGATGAGAGAACGGCTCAAAAATCCAACTGGTATAAAAAGGGAATCATTCTGCAGTTTCCCCCTTGTGCAGACAATATTTCCCGAGATGACCGGTGGAGCCGTGCGAGCGGATAGGGTGTGAGCCCCGAGTCTGGAGTCCCCGCTGGGCTCAAGCCCCCGCCTCCCAACCAAGCACATGTGACCCTGAACAAGCCCCCAGGCCTCTCGGAGTCCAAGTTCCTAACCCACAGAAAGTCCCTCCACCAGGAAGTTCTTCAAGGAACTCACAGTAATTAACCCGAGCCAGTGCTCACAGCCCGCCAGAAGCGTGCTGTGTACCTAACACGCGTTCTATCATCCAAACCTCAAAACAACCCTGGAAGAAGGCCAACGTTATTAATTCCATTCTACAGGAGGGGAAACCGAGGCACAGAGAAGTCAGCTGTTCAAGTACACAGCTTAGGATCAGGACTCAGACTTGAGAGCTGGTGGTTCTTCGACCACTATGGTGAGTCAAGTCTTAACCCAGCACATCTGACACTGAGGAAGCACTCAGCTCATAATAGCAGTTGTTATTGTTCAAATTATTATTATTATTATTACTACTATTATTATTCTTGGTCCCAGTTAACTTCTTGGATCCTGAAGATAAGTAATGCGTCCTCCTGACATTACATAGCTAAGAAAAAAAGAGAGAAGAAAAACAAAAGATTGGAAAGCCAGGACTCCTTATCATCCAGGTGGAAAGGGGCAAGGCTTTGTAGGAGGCAATTCGAGACCATTCTTCACTGTGAGGGGGCAGAAGAGTGGTCACAGCTCGCACCGAGGAGGGAGCATGAGAGAAGCCAGAGTAATCGATGTCTCTCTTATAGCGTCTTTTTTTTTTTTTTTTTGAGGAAGATTAGCCCTGAGCTAACTGCTGCCAATCCTCCTCTCTTTTTTTTTTTGTTTTTTTTGCTGAGGAAGACTGGCCCTGAGCTAACATCATTTGTGGCCATCTTCCTCTACTTTATACGTGGGACACCTGCCACAGCATGGCTTGACAAGCGGTGCCATGTCAGCACCCGGGATTCGAACCGGCGAACCCTGGGCCACCAAAGCAGAATGTGCAAACTTAACCACTGCACCACTGGGCCTCTTATAGTGTCTTAATTAGAATTTCAACAGGAAATTATTCTGTTTCATAAATACGACGATGATCATCATCCATTTCTGGTTCAACTTTAAAAGCATTTCTTTATTAACTCTTCACTTGGCGGAATATTTCAATATAAATAACTGATTAGAGGGATCTCCACTAAAAAGTGTGTTATTAGAATAGAGATAACTATACTAGATTTATCTGGGCAACAAAATATAGTTAAAAACATATCTTGAGAGTTACGCAGCACCGTGATTCAGAAAAACGCAAAGTATTTTATATTTTACTTTTCAAGTTACTGTGTATTGAGACCTCCTGTTGTGCCTGGTGCTTTATTTCTCCTTAGCACACTTAATGTGTTAAATGTTATTAACTGCACAAAATTGAGGCTCAGAGAGGTTATATGGCTTGCCCAGGTCACACAGCATCTGGGTTTGAAAGACCATCTTTTTACACCACACACAAGTAAGAAGACGAGGGGACTATATCCTGGATGAGAAAACCAATGAGAGAAAAAGGTGCTCTAGTCTCAAGCCAGGGGGGACCAAGAAAATGTTCTAATCTGTTAGCAATGACTGAGCTTCCTTTCATTAACAGGAAAAGCCATTCAACATTCAATCAATTCTATAAAACATTTATGGACCTCTGTGCCTCCTGGAAATCATCGCAGACATTTAATGAGAGGCAGTCCTGTGAGGCTCGGAGCACGGCTGCTGGACTCCGAACACAGGGGTGAATTCCAGCTCCGCCACCTATAAACTGGGTGATACTGGCAAGAAGGGACCGAAGCTCTTTGGGTCTCACCTGCTTCCTCACTTGTAAAATGGGGACTTTTTACAAAAGTAAAAGTAATGGGACCGTCCTCATTCGGATGGGAGGATGGAATGTCAAGTGCTGAGAACAGCGCCTGGCGCAGAGGAAGCACGATCTAAGAGTGGCCATCGTTACAGAAATATTAGCTACTGTAGGATCTATGATCTGGTTCCTGAGGAAATGATGCAGCGTTTTCATGAAAGGTTAGGAGTTTTAAGCACACCAGGTTATGATTTACCTGGAAATCTTTTAACTAATAGAACAGCTAAGATTTGATTAGATATTCACAAAATTCCTTCCCAAACATGTCGGCAAAAAACTGCTGGCGGACAGCAATCTGGAACGCACAGCCTCGTCTGCGCTGGACACGGAAGAAAAATTGGGCTCAGAGGAGGAAACGGACTAAAAGGAACTGCAAGGCATTCCCTACAGGCTGGGCGAGCCGACAGCAGGGAAGACCAAGCAGCCGTCAAGACACAGGCAGGGAAGAAAGATGCCACTGGTGTTTATGGAGAAACAGCAAACTGTACATGGGCTGTTTTCTCACTGTTCAGCTGATGTAGATGGATGTAAACCATGTGTCACACGACTGACCACTATTAATCTTTCAGCGGCCTTTCCAGGGGAAGTCCTACCAGATTCAGAAAGGTCAAGGAACTTGCCCAAGGTCACACAGCAACAAATTCCAAGTATTCTCATGAAGCCAGGAAGTGGAGACTGTAAAAGGCCAGTACACTAGAATACACTGAGTGTTAAGTGAGTGGTGTAGGAAAGGCCCATCGTCTGGGGTAGTTCCAATGTGATTACGATGCCATGATGATAATCGCCATAAGAATGGCTAATATTTAGAGAGTACTTGTGCCAGATGGCACTCCAAGCATTGTACTTATGTGAATTCATTTAATCCTCACAGCAAGCCAATGGGTTGACACTGTTATTATTATTCCCATTTTATGGGTGAAGAAACTGAGGCCCAAAGAGGTGAAGCAACTTGTTCAAGTCAAACAGCTGGAGACAGATAACACCAGATGTTTATTCTTGAGAACACGCTTTAGGCTCACGTAGAAAACCTCCTCCGTAGAACTAACTTTTCCTACAAGGGGCGATAGGTTGACGCGGTCCCCGACAGATATGTCCACGTCCGAATTCCTAGATCGTGTGAATGACATCTCATTTGGACGAAGGGTCTTTGCCGATGGGACGAAGGGTCTTGAGATGAGAAGATCATCCTGGACTCCCAGGGTGGGCCCGAAATCCAATGACAAGTGTCTTTATACGAGAGACAGAAGATGAGGTGGCAACGTGAAGACAGAGTGGAGAGATGTGGCCCCACGTCGAAGCAGCCAGCAACCACGAGAAGCTGGACGAGGCAAAGAGCGCATTCGCCCCTCGAGCCTGCAGACACCTGGATGGCATACTTCTGGCGTCCAGAACGGCAAGAGGATGCAGTGCTGTTGTTCTAAGCCCATCTGGTTTGCAGTAATTCGTTATGGCAGCCCCAGGAAAGTCATGGGGAAGGTATGGCCTGTATCAGGGGTTCAGGCTAATCTTCAGGCCTGGATGTCTGGGTGGAAGCAGTGGGAGGACGGAGTGCCATGTTAGTGGCACGGGAAACCTGGGGGAAGGTCCCCATCTGGGGGCAGGTGGACTCGCAGTCAACATAATGAGGCAGTTTTCCAGCCAGGAGAGCTGCCTAGCTGTGTGTGCACTCCTCGTCATGTACTGAGCTGCCCATCACAGGGAGTAATCTTGCCCCATTGGGAAGCCAACCACACTCGCATGTTCTACTACGGAAGGAGGCCAGGGCCAGGCAGGCGGCCAGCTCTCAGAAACTCTCGCTCACAGAATCAATGAACACAAGTCACGGGATGGCTCAGAAAGCGGTTTTCCTTTAAAGGTTTTCATTCATTGGAGTATTTCGGCAGAGTTTTCCAGGAAGCAGAAAGCAACAATCTTTCTTGTCCGTTTCTGGAGCTGTCTGCTCCTTCCCACCCTCTCTGCATGGACATCTGCAGTAAGACAGCTGGACAGCTGGGACCCTGAGCGAGTCACACGTCACTCATACGAGCTGTTATTCCGTGTGCCAGAGCCGACCTTGAAGACCATTCCACGGCCCCCGGGGAGCCTGTAGACACCAAGCACATCCCTCGCTCACCATGCTTCTAGAAACAACCTCCCTTGTACTGCCCTGGCCTGCGCAGGTATTTTCACAGTCAGGAATCAAAACCCTGGGCTACCTAAATATATCAAAACATCTAAAGTCGGAGCAGAACCTTTAGCATTCTCTCCTCCAGGGTTGATAATTAAAATAGTTTCTAACCAGTAAGACGTGGTCACTGACCAGTCAGAAGAAATGCTGGTGGCGACCCCAGGTGCAGAGAGGAAATCTCTGGGTCCCGGCCCAGTGTGCCAGCTTCCCACTGCCACACACCTGTGAGGAACACCGGGGCTTCCACTGCGCTGTCGATAGACTCTCCTCACCTTATGCAATATGGAAAAAGAGGGCGAGGGGTGAGAGAAAGAAGAGAAAAAAAGCAAGTCCGGTGAAATGTCTAAAACTTGAACGTGAGATAAAGAGAGCTCTTCCATAAGTCAAGGGATCTTTTGTACACAAAGTATCACCTGCATGGGACACTGGCCTCTTCTACATCATCATTGTTCTCTGGAATTGAACAAGATAGTTCTGGCTCTTAATTTGCTGCCAGACCCTTCGGGGAAGCAGACAAGCAAATCACTGACTACAGTCCAGTCTAAGAAGTGTTTCTGTGATGAAAATAATAATACTAGTTATAGTAATGATACGTGGCAGACATGCTAAGCACCTCATATGGACCATCTTACTGAATATTCACGACAACCCTATGAAATAGAGGCTCATATCGGCCTCCTTCTGCAAATGAGGAAACTGAGGCACAGCAAAGGCAAACCACTTGCAGACTCAAGATTTCCATCAAGCCGCCTGGCTCTTACCCCCCGCCCCCTGCATCCCTTGGTTTGGCTCATGGGAGCACAAAACCGCAGTGTCCAATCAGAGTAGAGATCACGAGAGGCTTCCTGGAGGAGGGGATGGATGCAGGCCAGCAGACCAGATGTAAGCTAAGGGGAAAGATCCTCTGCCCTCACCCGGTGTTAAGGAGAAAGATGAAACTGGCCATTCACCACTGTTTCGATTCAAGCCTTCCAAGCCAGTGATTATCTTGTCCTCTCCATACACGGTCTCAGGGCTCTCTCATCCGCCATCGCCTTCAGAAGGCAGGGCAGGAAAACCAGCCTGGTTTTGGGGTAATCCAACATGGGAAGTCAAAGTAACTGAAAAGGCTGAGGGAGAAACACTAAGCTGGGAGTGTGTGTATGTGTGTGTGTGTGTACGTGTGTGTGGTGTACGTGTGTGCGAGATCCATGAAGGAGGCCGAGTTGCGGAGCCAGGGGAGAGGGAAGCAGTCCATGGAGAGACTGGAAGGGAAAAGGGAGGAGGGAGGAATGACCGCTCTGGCCTAGGGCGACGGCAGGGCAGACACTGCTTGTAGATCCTGAGCCTTGGTTCTGGGCACTGTCTCTGCCGCAGGCCCCTCGAGAGGGTCTCCCTTAGCAGCCCAAAGACAGAGGGGAGTCAGCAGGCCAAGGGGGCCTTCTTTGGGCTGTTGCGGCCGGAGTGCACCTGGCCAGGGGACACCCACCTCCTTTGTCTCCCTGTTAGGTCAGTAAGACCTCAGCAAGCTGAGTGCAAAGGACAGCTGCTTCCAACTTCTTTGCAAGCTTCCACCACTGTCCAGCTATTGGCTCATTTGGGTTTTAGGAAAGGAAGGAGAGCGAGAGAAACTCAGATTTATCAAGTGCCTCTTGCTGCGAGAGGATGCTTGTGTGTGTGTGCGTGTGTGTGTGTGTATGTACGTATGTATTCTCTCTCTCTCTCTCAGCTAACATTGGTTGCATTGAGCACTCTCTACGTGCCAGGCATGAGCACTTTATATGCATTAACTCATTTTGTCCTCTCATGACCTTTTGAGGACTCCCTGTCATCCCTAACTTAAAGATAAGTTAACTCAGAACAAAGAAGCTAAGATCACAGAATGAGAAGTGGCAGAGGGGGGATTTGAACCCAGGTCGTCTGATTTCCAGAGCAATAAAGTAGGAGCTGTTATCACAACCATTTTACAGACAAAACATAGAGTTCCAGAGAAGCTGAGAGCTGCGCCCAGGGTCATACAGCTAGTTGGCAGAGCATGGCTTGACCTCAGGGTCAGCCTGGATGCAAGGCCCACGCTCTCTGACCTCTACTCTGCTGCTCCAGGTGTTAGAAACACTCACAGGCCAGCACTGGAAGGGAAAGCAGTCTGCAAACAGAAGTCTGGCCTGGAACGAGAAGGTGCCCAATTAATGTTTACAGAGAAGGAACAAAACCTTCGCAGATGCGCCCAGGTCTGGGGGCTGCATTCAGAACCCAGCCTCAGGGGCAGCGGAAGGACTCAGAAGCATCCTTTTCAGAGAAAAAAAAAATAATCATTTGCACCATATCTGAAAGCTGGAGGGGGAATGGATTCAAAACAAGCAAAGCTCTCCAAATAGCGATAAATACCTTAAATTACCCAGCAAGTTTAAAAGCCTTCATGCTGCTCTTTTTCCCAGCACAGAAACAGGCTCCTGATTGTGGCTGTTGAGAATGGAACATTCAGGAGGGCGTGGAGCCAGAGGGACAGGAGAAGGGGAGGGAGGGACGGGGGGAGGAAGAAGGCTGCGGGTGCCCAGGCCCCCTCGGCCCAGCTGGCTGGCAAGAGACAGAGCGGGCAATTGTGAGGCTCGCGCTTGCAGAGGGGTGCACGGGTCCAAGGCGGCTGGACCTGGGAACCTCCTTAGTTCCTGGGGGCAATTTTCCTTGCCATAGAAATGGGGAGAGGGAAAAGTCAGGGCTACAATGGCTGCCTGAGGACACCCTCATTTCAGGAACCTAGCATTGCCTGGGGCTTCTCTATGCTCTTATAGGAAACAACTGTATTGACTCCAAAGAGAACAGTTCATGGAAGGCTGTAAATTCGCAGAAGCCAGTTCCCTCCGAAAAGCAAGGGTCTGGGCTGAGTTCTCCCTCTTCCCCCATGAGCCCCACCCCTAGGGGGCTGCTGCCATCAGACTGGTATGAGTTAGTGCCATTTGCGGAGCCTGCATTCAGGGCCCACTTGTGCGGCCAGCTGCAGCTCCTGGACCAGGCAATCGCGGTCGTTCAGCGGGGCTGACTCCCCGGCAGGTCACTATGGCGCGTCCTGTGCTGTCTCATGGTGAGGAGCCCGGTGTCTGGGGGAGCGGTTCTGAACACCTGTGACCTTAGAGAAGTTACATAAACGCCTTGTGTCTTTGTTTTCACATAGGCAAAATGCGGATAATGATAGATAACCTACTACCTAGGGTTGTTACGAAGATTAAATTAGTTAAGAGACATAAAGTTCTTACCGCTTACTGGGGGCTTACTCTGTACCAGGCACTTCCTAAGACTTGACAGGTATTATCTCAGTTAATCTCTATATGAGCTAAGGGGGGGTGCTAACGTTGCCCTCATTTTCTTGTTGAGTAAACTGACTTCCAGGGAAATTCAGTCATTGGCTCAAGGTCAATGATGAATGGTTGCGGGGGGGGGGGGGGGGGTGGGATGCCGGGCTTGGGACTCAAGTATTCTGACTCCAGCTCCTATGGGTTGGTTGTCCCGGCTACACAGCCTCCCAAAGAGAAGACCCCGTGAATCCAGTTCCTTTAGAATCAGTAGTTTCAACCCTGATTGAGCACGCAAATCACCTCAAGCGATTTTAAAAAATACGAGCTCCTGGGCCCCCACCTTCAGAGATCCTGACTCGTAGGTCAGGGCATCTCAGGCGTTTGAAAAGCCCTTCAGGGGATGTGGATATGCTCCCACAATAACCAGGATCCCCTGAGCCAGGGGCGGCGCTGGGACGCTGACGTGCCTCATTCAATTCTCAGGGCCTTTTAAAGCAGGACCATGACTGCCCCTGCTTCACAGATGAGGAAACTGAGGCCCAGAGCAGTTTGTGATGCCCATAAATGAGTAGGAAGCAGAGCCTGGGTCGACGCTGGAGCTCCAACACCCTGCTTTGGATGGAAACAGGGATGAAGAGGTCAGGGCCGCGGGGCCCACACCACTCTGTCTTCCACTGGGTTCCTTCCAAAAGAAGAGCGAAATTCTGCCTCTGGTAGAGAGGCAAGGGAAGGCCTGGCATGAAACTCCAAGGGTTGAGAGCATGTGTGTTCATTACTGCACGACATTTATCTGGAGGCAGACCAGTGTTCTAGCAAGCCCCACGGAAAACACAGCCTTGGCGTGCGATCTATGAGCTGGAGGACCCTTGCGAGGTAAAGCCCCAAGTCACGGGTGCATGACTTTCACATCTTATTACAAAAATAGTGGTCGGGGCGGGAACACCTGCAGGCCTCCGTGGCACGAAGATGCTGTCACCGTCTCAGGAGGGAGGCTGGAAGAGCTCGAATGTTTACGGTCAATAGTTTAGGCCAAACGACCGTTAAGAACTAGAGACTCTGCTGGACCAAACTCCCCGAACTGAATGATCCTTGTGAACGAGTCAGGGCCACTTTCCTCTCAAAATATAGTCACATCATGTAACACGAGTTCAATCAATGAAAACGGCCACGTTCATTTAGAAACTGTCAGGTCAAAGGCATGTTTCATGCAACCAGCACTTTGAAGGCATCTCCTCTTTGCTGGGCCCCATGCCAGCCGCTGGCAGAAGGAATATGACCAAGAGAGTGCTCGCCAGCTACCCTCGGCACGGTTTTGGAGAACAGGATGGGGCAACAGTGGTCGTTCTGGCTCTGTCCAGACCCCACCACACAGAGGGCTGGAGAATGTGGACACGGGGGTTATCTGACGTCGCCCTGCCTCTCTGAGGAGGGTCCCTGACCCCAGCCTACTATAATGCACTGGGCTCCTCTCTCTGCCGCTCCTTCTCTCTTTTCCCTTTCCTCCTCCCTTTCCTTCTTCGTCTAATCAAGAAACATTTGTTGGCAACCCATTGTATTTCACAGCAAAATCTGTATTTCAGGCATGTTGAGCCTTGAATACTGAATCTGAATACCAATGGAGCAGGACGCCCATATTATTCCATTCCATCTTATTTGTCCATAATCACACCCTCTTGGATTCAACATGCAGATCGATGCAAATGAGTTCCAAAAATGCAGAGTCCGAAGAACAACAGAAGGCAATGGGATAGTCTTATCTTAATAAAATGTCCCCTCAGCATGGCAGAATTCAAGGCAGAGGGGCCTGCGAAGATCGGCTTGTGCTTCACAATAACCCCGGATCTTCTGTATTGCAGTTTGGAAAAAACACCCCCAAATTTCCTTTATTAAATTTCTCTGTTCTTGCCTCCATCCCAAGTTGAACTCTTTTGGAAAGTTTGAGAGAAATGGCTCACGTGTTTTTCAAGGAAAGAGAACCTATCCTTGCCACATTTTGAAAATACTATATATATATTTAAGCCCTACCCAAACAGAACTTGCAATTGGTAGCTATTTAAATAAAGTATCCCAATGCCAATTCTATATATGTTGGTCTAAATACGCGAAGAAAGAAAGAAGGAAGACATAAAATGGGTATTTGCTCTGTGTCCTGAAAAAATTACAAATTTTCGTTTGAAATTTACATGCAGGGTTTTCAGTAGGCATAAAAAAGGACCACTACTACTTACATTTATTGAACAATATATCAGACACTGTGCAAGGCACTTCAGACTGATTATCGAAGGTGATCATCAGAACAACCCCATTGAGTAAAAATGATTATTATCCCAAGTTTATAGAGAGGAAATGGAGGCACAGAGAAGTTACGTAACTTGCCTAAAGCCACACACCAATTCCGCTGAGATTCACACCCAGGCACTGCGTGAGCTCAGAATCTGCACCTGTAACTTCCATACTCAACTCCCTCCACATAGATGGCACAGTTTGAAGCGAGGCTTTCCAGACTATGGTCAAATTTTAAATGATGGTAAGATGGTATTACCTCCTTTTCTTCCTATGCTGCCTCTTGCTCCCCCTTAAAGCTCTATTTTCCCAAAAATCCTAAGACGAGTGTTATTATTATGCCTGCCTTTTACAGATGTAGAAATAAGCCCAGAGTAGGATGGTAATCTAACCAATGCCACACAGCTAACAATAAATGGGGTCGGTACAGCCAGATCTCAGATTCAGGCCCTTCGACCCCAAATCCCAAGGTTGTTCCCATACATCAACTATCAACCCAAGAATGGCCAGACAGCCTACACAGACGATGGCAGGGAGGAGAAGAAGACCAGAGGGCTCGCGGAGGGAGCACCCTGCTGGACAGTCAGCGGAAGGTGTGTCTGCGGTACTGGGGCAGAGCAAGGAGCCACTGTCCCTGTCTGAATAGCTTGGGCGCTAGCCACCTTCGTTATTATAATTAACCTCCAAGGTTTGCCTCAGGGTTGGAGTTCTTAAAAATATTTTGGCATCTTTAAAAAACCACATACAGTGTAGTTCCATTCATGCAATAACCGGGCCTACATTGGTGACACGGAAATGTGTGCATGGAACGGTTCTAGCAATTTCGTAAGAGGCGCATGTAAAACTTTAGGATGTCACTAAGGCCCACTGGAGGAATTATTTCCTTATAAATCTATGGCAGTCTCAGGAAGTCGAAATGGCACCATAAAAAGAAAAAAACCCCACTTAGCTGGAAAAAGCGCAGCCTGCTCCGGCCGAGGGGGCGTGGGGGCTGTTCACACTTGTAACATTTGACACTAACTGCTCCAGCCTCCAGTGAGGTACTTCCTCCTGCCACGTGCATGCTGTTGCTGGGCTGGGCGCTGAGTTGGCAAAAATAAATCTTAGCTTTTTAGACAAAGCTGTGCTTCTCTAGGACACACCACGAGCGAGGGGAATGCTGTTTAAACCTAAACAGAACAGCCATGCAGTCTCTCAAAGACCCGAGAAGCCCACACTTAAAAAAAGAAAACCTAAAATAATTCAAAAGTTTTTTGTCACCATCCTCATTCTACTTTGGCAGATGAGACACATAACAGCCGTGTGGAGAAACAGCTTTTTAAAAACGTTGCTGCCGCCTCACCCTCCGCTCTGATGTTCAGTTCATCTTGTGGTCTCGACGAGCATTGGCCTGTAAGTGTAGTCGGCATTTAGAGATTTACAGAAGAGAGGCGATACAGAGTTTCTACCCTTCAGATGCCTCCGTGGTAAGGGAGGCATTACTTGCCATACCCCAAGTCATCTGTCAGGGAGCTGGCTGGAAGTGACTGATTTCATGGTGGAGAAATAAGATGGAGGTTACCATCCGATGTCCAGGGTACATGGAAGTCCTGGATAGAGAATGGAAACTCCTAGAGGGCAGGAGCCTGCATCATGTATCTCTGCATCCTTACCTCTAAACACAAGGTCTGGCACAGCTTAGTTGCTCAATACATTGGACAGATGGATGGATGGATGGATGGATGGATGGATACATGGATGGATACACGGATAGATGGATGGACATTTGGGTGGAAGGAAGGACAGATGGACAGTAAGATGGATGCATAGACGGGTGGATGTTTGGATGGAAGGAAGAATAGACAGACAGGAGGTTGGATGGATGGATGGATGTTTGGATGGAAGGCAGGACAGACAGTAGGTTGGATGGATGGATGCATGCATGCATGGATGAATGAATGGATAGAAGGAAGAAAGGAAGGGAACAAGAATAACAAAGTCATCCTTAGGAACTTGTTAAGAACGGTACTTTAAAAGGGCTAAGGAAAGGGAGAGGGGCATCTACATCACGTCAGTGCCCTTGAAATGACATTGAAGCAACCCAAACAGAAATGCACAGCTGCAGCCAATCTCGCCTCTCTTCAAGGGCACGAGACTCTTGGGCAAACCATTCCCAGTGAGCGACCTGTTGTTACGGTCAGTCTGCCCAAGCCCCTTTCTGAACACCAGTCTAAGCAAGGCTGTCGACTACGATGGAGAAAAACTGCTCCAAAGTGATGAGTGAATAAAACAGGTTACCAAAATCTATAGACTGTGTGCATCCATTTTTTAAAAAATACAAAGATGGAGACCAGAGAAAAAAGTCTGGAAGGATACTTATCAAAATTGTTAACAATGATTATTTCTGGAGGGTGGGTCTGCTGGTGATTCCTAGTTCATTCATTTGACTTGCGTGTATTTCCTATATTTTCTGTAATAAACAAATACCTCTCTCACATCAGAAAAAAAGGATTTTAGAAACTGCAAGAAATCTCTGATTGTGCCAGAGAAGAGAAAGGAATAGGCAAACAAACCCACTGAAATCAGCCTTAGGAAAGTCACAGAGTTAAGAGGGAATCACAAGGTTGGAAGAAATGTTAGAGGGATTCTCCTCCAGCTGGCATCTGAGGGTCAATCTGTTTATAGAGGTCCCACAGCTTCTCTGAAATGATGCGAGGATAACACATCCATCTTCCCCTCCATTCACTCAGATAAACCTCTTCGGACTTGCACAGAGGTGAGGGCAGAGTGGATTAAGGGCTTGCCCAGACCTCGAGAAGGAAGCCCTGCCCTCTGACCTACCCCAGGCCAGCTGGCCAGCCCTACCTGACGCTCTCTAGAGGCCTGACCCCCACCTCCCACCTCCCCCGCTCGCCCCCGGGCACCCCCTGCTCTGCTTGGGGGAACAGGCGATATTTGTTTTTCCTATGACTGTGGTGAGGAGCAGCTGCAGAAAGCAAATCGCGTTAAACAAATTAGTGGCTCCTGCGTGGGCTCCGTGGCACAATTTCTAATTCATGCAATGCCTCCAGTTTTGCTATTTCAGCTAAATCATTTATCAATCCCTTCACAGATGTCAGTAAATCTCAGCATCTGGGGACCTGTAAACATTAAAATAAGAAGCCATAAAAAATATCAGTAAACCAATGAAAAGCCCAAGGAGCAATAAACGCTCCTTGCATTACACCCAAAAACAAAAGCAGACCCTCCGCCTCTGAAATTAACAAACATTCTATATCTGCAGTTTTTCAGAGAGCTTTGTCTTTCTTCTCTAAAGAGCTCCTAGTCTTTCCATCTGGTACCTTGGCGAGCTGAGGCTCGCTTATGGATCAGGCAAAAAGGAAGAAAGGATGGAAGAAAACTAAGTTTCTGCGGCCAGAAAGCAAATATTATCAATATTTGGTTGCAAGAGTTGGGAAACGGCCTAGAAACTGTTATTTTAAAAAATCTGGTTTGAATCACTGCTGGGAATTGATTAATATTTATTCAAACCAAATTTTTAAAAAGGCACAATTATTATCATTAACCACAATAATAAGGACGGGAAGCTAACATTGTGTGTTTTCTCATGGATAAAGCACTTTCCTTTAGTTATTCAATCCTCACAATCGCCACATGAAGAAGGTGGAGTCGTGATTATTCTCAATTTTTAAGAGAGGAGGCTGCGACTCAGAGATGCCAAGTGGCTTGCTCGGGGGCACACAGCTAATGAGAGACAATGCTGACACGTGAACCCTGGTCTAGGACTCCAAGTGCTTTTCCTTTCCTCTACGACTTGCACTAGGCATCACCCCAAGGACAAGGGACTAACACACACTAAGATGCTACTGCAGGCCAGGTGCCATGTTCGCAATGGGTCCTCGACTTCAGTTAATCCCTGGGACCCTCCGAGTTTATATTTCTTTTAAAAATGACTTCCTGATCTCATTCTCCTCCACCCAGATGGAGCTCACTGAGTGATCCCCAAATGGGAAACGAGGCCCAGGATGTCTAATTAAAAGTAGCGTCTTCTCTTTGCCAAGATTCCTTGATCTAGTCCTGATACCAACAGGAAGAACAGGTGGCTTCTGAAAAGCAAAGACGTAGAAATACCAGGAATCTCCAACTTCCAGAATACTTTATCCAATAATTTCACATCTGCCATGGGAGAGAAATCTTCACGGGGTGTCATGAAGTTGGGTGAAAATCCTAGAGACCAGCCTCAGGGCCCGGGAGCCCTGCTCTGGCCTGTCCTGTCCAGAGGAGCGAAGGAGCTTAGCTCTAGCTGCCGAGAGCCAGGAGGCAGAGCAGGGTGAGATGGAGCAGCAAACGCTTAGGAACCAGCAGAGAAGGGCTCCTGCTTCCTAAATGTCTACCCCATGCTGGGTACTGTTTGCTGCCGTTTACATATTATCTCATTTAACCTCAACGACAAGTTAGGCAGGTGCTACCATTTCCATTTTTATAGATGAAGAAACCAAGTCTCAGAGAAGTTGTCACTCGCTCAAAGACAAAAGTCAAGTCACGCTGTCAGGATTTGGGTGGAGGTGAATCCAAGTTCATATAAATTCACTGACATCCCCCTGGCCCCTCAGAAGAGCGAATGGGATAGCCAGGCTCATGGCGATCTGAAAGGAGACATGAGGAGAAAGTGGGGTTGGTTAGCTGAGCTCTGGCTGTGGTCACCGGGGCCCACGTCTCCTGCATGGGGAGCCCTCACCAGCAGCAGAGATGTTTGGGGAGGATAAGAACCACAGGAATCCAAGATGGGGGAGACTGGACCAGACTCTTCTCTAGGACCCTTTCCAGCTCCCGCATTCTTTGGCCGAAATCCCTCTCCTGAGATGCCCCACTTGGTGGCCTAAAGTCTTGGAATGTGTCAGCATTTGGGGTGGAGCTAGTCTGTTACCACAGACCTGAGGTCAAAGAGGAATGTTGGGGACACACCCCCTCACAAGGGCTGTGTTTGGGGTTGCTTTTGGGAAGAAGGGGATGAGGAGGAGGAGGAACAGAGGTAGAAAGATTAAATTTCCTATCTTTACAAGACTCAATCTGAGAAGCCAAGTCCAGAAGAGGACCTCAAACTTGGTGGAAATTTCCTTCCGGCCATTCTCTCCTGCTCACCGTACACAGTGATCCTTTTCATGGGCCTCCTTTGGCCAATGAAGGGAGCTTTCATGTCCTCTGTGCAAAACTGGCTTTTCGAACATGCTGAAAATAGAAGAGACTTCCACAGCAGTGTTTTCCCTTGGGCCGAATAGCAAGGCAACCTCAACAGAGGCGGAAGCCGGCCATCAACCCAGCCATTTAGCGGGAGGCCAACCTGGGCCAAGCCCGAGGGGTAGTGACAACACCAGAGACCCAATGAGATGAAAACTCCAGTCTGCAGAGCCTCCCCAAGCTTGGGGAAGCGGGAGCTTTCCCCTGTTCCTGGCTTGGTACCCAATAGACCTTTCTGAGGCTAAGAACTGACCATCTGTCCAATTAAAACTGAACCAACAACTATATTTTTGAGCATCTCCTATGAGGCCAGGATCTGAGTGAGGTGCTGGGACACAGCAGTAAACAAAGCAGATGTGGTCCCTGAGCTTACAGTGTTCAGTATAGACCAGTACTGTCCGAAAGGAGTATATGTGATCTACAGGTGCCATTTTGGATTTTCTAGACGCCACATTAGAAAAAGTAAAAAGACACAAATGAAATTAATTTTAATAATATATTTTACTTAACCCAATATATCTAAAACATCACTTCAATGTATAATCAGTGTAAAAATTATGAATGAGACACTTTACATTTTGGGGGTCCTAAACCTGCAAAATATGGTATGTATCTAACCCTTACAGCACATCTCAGTTCACACTACCCATATTTCAAGGGTTCAACAGCCACCTGAGCTTAGGGCTACCATATGGGACGGTGCTGCTATGGACTGTAAAGATGGAGGATGGGTGGAGACAGTAATGGGTGATGGTTCGTTGAAGGAAATGGTGAAACAATGTTACCACCAATAATAATATTCATTAGGCAGTTACCATGTGCCAGCCACTCATCTGATCCTCCCTAAACAACCCTAAGAGATTGTCATATCTCTACCTTACAGATGAGGAAAGTAAGGCCCAAAGAGGTTAGTCATATCGCTTGTCCAACATCACACAGATGGTAAATGACAGCGCACAGATGCGGAACCCAGACCCTGTGCTCTTACCCAATGCATCCCAATTCTCGAGCATGGAGCTAGATGACCCTGGTGAGAACCCATCCCTCCTCAGCTCCTCCAATGTTGCTCTTTGTGATGGAGAGCAAGCGAGAGAACGTATCTGGAGCCCTTGGTAGGCTATGGAGGGCTACATGTCAAATATTGAGACTATTAAGTGAAATGGAAATGGTTTATAATGTATCTTCTGCAACCAGATGGCCTGGGTACAAATCTTGGCTCCATCACTTACTAGCTGTGTGACCTCGGGCAAACTACTTAACCTCCCTGTGCCCCAGTGCCCTTGTCTGTACAATGGGAATAATAACAGAGCCTCCCTCAAGAGTGATCATGAGGATTATATGAGTTAATATCAATAAAGAGCCTAGCACCTTGCTTGGTCCCTAAGGAGCAACCAGTAACAAGCAGCTCTAATTATTTTGGTACAAACAGGGTTCAGATGCTGTGGGGTTCTGACAAGTGTATCTAGAAGGACGAGGATGGAGGCAGAAGGCAGAAAGAAGGGCCAATCATCATTCCGTCATGATGTGCCAGAGTTAGGGACCCCTAGGGCTGCCTCCCCATCTCCAGAGAAACAAGATGGAATATAAGGTACAAGCTATTGTGGGGTGAACTGTGTCCCTCTGATCTTCATATGCTGGAGTCCTAACCTCCAGTACCTCAAATTGTGACCATCTTTGGAGATAGGGTCTTTAGCGAGATAATCAAGTTAAAGTGAGGTCATCAGGGTGCGCCACAGTCCATATAAGAAGAGGAAATTTGGACACAAGCAGCTGCACAGGGAGAACGCCATGTGAACACGCAGATGGCCATCTACAAGCCAAGGAGAGGTGCCTGGACCAGCTCCTGCCCTCACAGCCTCAGAATGAACCAACCCTGCCCACACCTTGATTTTGGACCTCCTCTGGCCTCCAGAACTGTGGGGACCATCAATTTCTGTCGGTTAAGCCACCCAGTTTGTGGCACCTTGTTCCTGCAGCCACAGGAAACGAACACGGACACAGGTCTTCCTCATCTCCTTGACCGAGAGATGCTGCAGCGGGGGGCACTGCAAAAGGGCCTGGAGGTCGGCGCCCGGGCCAGTGCCCACGGCATGCTCATAAACCTCTCGGTCTTCGCAGCCAGCTTGCTTCGGCGGTCGCAGTGGAAAACTACCCAGGAAGGTGGGCTGCGTCCCTGAACACTGCTCACTCTGTTTCCCCCGCTACCTTCAAAATCCCCCTCTGTCAACTGCAGGGGAAATAAAGCGTGTCTTTATTCGGGCCCAGGCTCCCTTGGACACCACGCTCCAGCCGGAGCCAAGACAGACACAGTGGCTCATTGAGCAAGGCTCTCTCTCTGAGTGTTCCCGACACACCACACCGGAGCCCTTGGACCCTCAAAAATGCATGGACGTCCACTGGGGTCCTGAGCAGCCATGGAGAGGAAGGTGGCAGGAGCCGCCCAGGTAGCCAGCGCCACGATCCCCTGTTTATTCAAACACACGGGGCACCTGGAATTTTATATCTTCTTTTCCTTCCCAAATCCCAGCGATTGGAGACAATTATTGCTAATTTTCCAAGCTGTGAAACGCATCGTGCCTTATTTCCCGCATGCTGCCCACAGACCGAACATGGGAGGGGGGCTGCCCTGCAAATGATTCTGGGGGCGTTTCTCGTCTGCCATGGAAGGAAGAGGGTGCCGAGACTTCCAGATCAATTCTCCAGAAAGCTGCTGCCGGAGAGGCGGGTTCCTGGAAGAGCTCACACTCTTCGTGAACAGCTTTTCCGTTTCTCATCCATCAGCCTCTCGCCCAGGAGAATTAGCAAAAGGTCGCAAGTCTTGTATTATAAAATGCAGACGGCAGACAATAATTTAAAGTGTAGACAAACGGTCATAGATGGTAAAGGATGTGAAACCTTTAAAGTTTATTCTTCTTGTTTCCCTTTCAGAGATGAGAAAGACCTGCAAATCGTGAGTTATAGATGCTTCCCAGGACAGCGAATACGACTGTGCTGGATTGTTCCGTAACTGGTAAAACAAACCGGTGTGGTCGCATGGGCCTGACGGTCCAGGGACCCAGATCTGAGACGGGCTTCACAAGCTTTACACGCTTTGTGGCCTTAAGTAACTCACGTCATTTGCCTGGGCCACACTTACTTCCCTCCTTCATCAATTAAAAAAAGAAGAAGTTCGATTAGGCAATGTCTAAAGGTCTTCGCCAGCATATGGTCCTTTTGCAAAGAATTCCACGTATCAGAAACACTGAAACTTCCCGAGTGTGGTCCAGAGGGAGCGATGTGGGCTGGGTCACCTCTGCGGCCTCAGTGTCCAGAAGGGGTCAGTGAATGCTTCTTAAACAGAAAGACAGTAAATAAGGACTTGGCCTTCCTTTCTCTTCCACTGTCTCCCCTCCAGCCCAACACACCCCCTGAGGCTGTGAAGATGGTTTGTGGGTGTGCCATCTTCTCCATCTCAGGGCTGGGGCACTCCAATGTCCCATGAGCAAAGCCTGCAGGGGCCACTTGTGTGTCAATGAGACCCATCAGTTAGCCTGGGGCTGGGGATGTCACGGGGTTCAAATTCCACAAAGGCCAATGAAAGGTCGCCCTGTACACCCTGACCTCCGCCAGCATCCCGCAGTTGGCCCCATAGTGGGTGATACAAGATGGCGGAGGTGCATCTAACAGTGGGCACTTGGTGAAATCTGTGCTGTGGCAGGGTCGGGGTACTCCCTTTAGTCTGTGAAGACAGACCCCAGACCTCAGTCCCAAGCTGACCACTTCCATCTCAGTGCTGGGGAGCCTCAAGCACGAGTTGGACAAGGGATAGGAAATAAAAAAGAGAAATGAGGAAAACTGGGTGGAGGTTATTGAAGCGGGCAGAATTTGATTTAATCCAAGAGAAGCGCTATAGCAGGACTGCTAATTCCTACCTGACATCTGGTTTCCCCTCTGTTCTTTACCAAGAGAAACCGATTTTATTGGGAGTGGATATAAAATTTCTTGACCTCCTTAGTGATAGCCATCTGACATAGTTCTGCCCAATAATTGTAACCAGAAATCTCTGGGATTTGTTCAAAAAGTTTTTGTTTCTAGCTCTAGGCATTGCCCCTTTTGTCTTGATCCCTTCATCCCTTCTGCTGCCTGGGACTTAGACACAATGACTGGAGCTGCAGCAGCTATCTTGCAACCACAAGGGAAAAGCTAGGAAAATCACAGAGACTTCAGCTCTGCCATTTTGGAGCTACTGACCCAACAAGAACAGCTCTAACTCTGCACTTCTCATGACAAGAGAGGAAAAAACCCACCTCTTAATTCATATAAGCCACTATATAGGGGTCTCCGTAATATATCTGAATGAGCCCCCCCTGCTTTAACATGTTTAACAGTACTCCTATCACACTGTGGAACTTTCTAACCCAAATGTGTTTCTTGGGTTCAAAATGGTTGCACTGCCACTCTTCTTTTTACCCAAATCTCTTCTCCATTTCCTGGAACATCGTTTCCCCATTAGGCTGGCTATCTAGTATATTCTGTCTGAGCAACAAGGTGGGAGGCAAGGCAGCCTGACCTTTGCCAGTGACCTCTGGCTGTGAAAACCAAGAAGGAGGCCCCTGCCTCCCACACCTTCGCCAGCCTCCGGGCGGCTCCGGTTCCCCAAATGCCAAGTCACAAACAAGAAGACAGTTGCCCCTCCCCTCCAGCCTTTGGCCCCGCCCCTCATCCTCTAGCCTGGGGCTTCTGGGCAAAGGCGTGAGGGATCTTCAGGCAGCGAGAACAGAGAAAGAACCCGTCCCTCGCCGTCCTGCTGGGGCTGGAGGGGCAGAGCTGCCTTCACACTGGCATCTCTCAAATCAATCAGGAAAGAATTAAAAGAAATGCCGTGAAATGAGGCCTGTGGCTCCAGCTCGAAGGTCAGCAGGATTTGTTCCGAGCAGCTGGAAGCCTGCTCAGAGCTCTGCAAAGTCGCTCACCCCTGAGCCACAAAAAGCAGGGCATGCAGAAACCTCCCCGTGTCTTCCACAAAGCCCCCTGCCATCTCCATCCACTGTTCCCAGCGTGAATGCACCACCACCAATTTATGAGCATTTCCCAGAAATTCATGAAGGGATAAGACAGAGAGAAAAACCCAAAGCACACCTGCCAGCAGGCAAAGGACAAGAGAAACGAGAGCTAACGGCATGTTCCTTATTCGCCTGACTGTGCGAAACGCCTCACATACACTTCATTCAGTCCTTACAGATGCCACGAACATCCCCATGGCGGGGCTGGTGATCTGATGACAAGGTCCATACTTTGGGGGAAGCTGGAAGTGGAGATTAACAGAAAGTAGGGATGGAAGGGGTGCGTGGTTACCCCATCCACTAGCATCTTTCTGGAAGTGACCTTGCATCACCCACCTTCAGCAGGGTGCTGGGGTCGTCTGGTATCCATCCCTGGCTCCTGGTGAGCAGACAAGCCAAAGTGCCCAGAGCCTTAGGCTGGGGGCAGGGGGTGCATGGGAGAAAAAACACCCATAGGAATGGTGAAGAAGCTTCCCCAGCAGGTGCTCCTTCTGTGCTCTCGCTCTGTGCAGGCTGTTATCCCCAGGCGGAATCCAGGGACCTGGACTGCTGCACCCCCAGGCAGGAGCACACTGTGATCATCCACTTTACAACCCTGTCGAGACAGGGCCACTTCCCCCCGAGTCTGTGGGCGTCTTTCTGTTGATCTCATCACGATCCTGCTGTGACAACCAGTCAGCTTCCCTCACACTCCTGGCCCCAAGACTTTATAGAGAACTCCACAGAGAGCAGCCAATGGAAAAGTCTTCAGACGCCGCCCAGGGCTCTGGTAAGGCTGGAGCATTCTGAATGTGGGGGTTATTCGTCCCAGACCCAGTGACTGCGGGCAGCCGGGAGGCTCCCTCCCCTCAAGTCCCTGGTACCAGTCTTCCAAAAGTCCCCCGCCCCGGTGAAGTCAGGCCCTCGTCTTCCGGATCGCCTTTGCATCCCCAGCCCCTAGCACATATTAGATGCTCCATAAATACTGTGAACTGAGTGTCGTAAACCTGGCACCCCTCACCGTATCACACGAAGGCAGCCAAAGGCTACAGAGGGCATCCAGCACACTGGGGCCCCCCTGGCCTCACACGGCACCCCACGCATTCCGCCACCTGGGAAATGACCCGCGCATCCATGAATTGCTCCCATCCATGGAACAGGTGGGGGCATTCAACTGCCCTGGGAGCAGCATGTTGGCCCCCTGCAGGTGCAAGGGACACTAAAACGTAAATATAGCACCCTCCTGAGGTTTTCCAGCTGGTCCCTGCAGCTCTTTTGGGGGAACTGGGCTGGGGACAAGGGTCTGGGGTGTCATTCATCAAGGCCGTGCAGGGGAACTGCCTGGGAAGCTTTTTCAGGCCACTCCTCAGTGCTTGGGCCTGACCCCACAGTCTGACTCTATACATCTACTGCGTAGGAATCGCAGGCCAGAGGCAGACTGCCCAGGTTTGAATCTGGTTCTGCCACAACCTGCTGTGTGTCCACGGGGAAGTCACTCCATCTCTCTGTTTCCTCACTGGAGATAATGCCAGCACCTACTTTATGGGGTTGTTGATATGATTAAATGAGATCATGGAAATGACGACATGAAGATAGACCTCAGACCAGGGCCTTGAGAAACATGGGTCGCCATGTTACACAGGTGCTGTGACAGGGGTCTATGTGTGGCTCTCCCTCAATGAGGGATGTCACTTTCTTTCTTGTCAGCTACCTGGACTCACACACACACTGCCCCTCCCACTCGGACACATTTTGGCACACGTAGGAGATACTGAGGTGGCAGCTGACAGGGTACCTACCACGTGGTAGGTGCTCAGTAAATATTTGTTTAAAAAGGGTAAATGCAAGTGGAAGCAACCCAAATACCCATCAACGGATGAATGCATAGAGAAAAGGTAGTATATACACACAATGGAATATCACTCAGCCTTGAAAAGGAAGGAAATTCTGACACATGCTATGAAATGGATGAAACTTGAGAACATTAGGCTAAGTGAAATAAGCCAGTCACCAAAAGATAAATAGTGTATGATCCCACTTACATGAGGGATCTAAAGGAATCAAGCTCATTGAAACAGGAAGTAGAAAAGTGGTTGCCGGGGCAGGCAGGGAGGGGGGATGGGGAGATGTTCAACGGGTAGAGTTTCCGTTGCGTAAGATGAAAACGTCAAGGCGGTCTGTTGCACAACAACGTGACCATACGTAACACTGCTGAACTGCGGACTTAGAATGGTTAAGATCGTAAATTTTATGTTATGTGTTTTTTACCACAATTTTTAAAAAAGGGTAAAGGCCTCCCTAGACAGAATATTCGGGTGGTTATTAGGCCCAGGGCAGAGTGGGATGGCCCATGGCGTGGGGAGGGAGTGCCATGAGTGCAGGACGGCAGCCCCCAGCCCTTGGGACTTGCTCCTGGAGGGGAGCACAGCTCAGGATCAAAACCAACAAGACTCATCGATTCGCAGCCTCCTTTCCCCCCTGGAGACGTGTCAGGGCTTCGATTCTTCCTTCAAGATGGACAGGGAGGCTCTTCCTAGCCTGTGACTGTAAATGATGGTCCCTGCCTTGGGTTTTAGGAATTTAACAGTTTCCCCACCAGGACGGGGCCAGTTAACAGTAAACACAGCAGTCGTAAAATATTTTCTAAGTCATCCCAAATGCATGCTCCGTTCTCCAGAGGCAGCCCGGTAGGATACACACCAGTGATCGTCTGCCGGAACTATTTCCCACTACAGAGATGCTGCTTCTGTCCCTGGCCCCTCGCCTCGTCTTGTTCCTTCCAGTCCTCGTGTAGCACCCAGACGTGGGACCCGCGTCAGCTGCTGCCTGCGGGGCTGACAGGCACGCTCCCCAGCGAGCTGCTCTCCTTCGTGTAATTAGATCAATTATCCTGCTGCTGACAATTACTGTCATTGCCCCGTGCCATTTTTAGCTTATTTGGCGATCATTCTTCTCCTTTCAATCAAACTGCAAGTTTGATTGCACCGAAAATGCAAACGACTGTTAAGGAACACTGAAAAATCTCTGCATTTTTCATGAATCTCTAAGAGTTGGGGCGGGCAGGAAGGATAGAACCGAACATGGAATGGGGACTGTGCTGGGTGCAGCCACACCTCCCTTGAGCCTGACAGCCCGACGAAGTGGGCTTCTTATCCCCACTCTACAGATAAAGAAACTGAGGCCCAGGGAAATAACTTTCCTTGTCTAATGTCACCTAATCAGTAAATCCAGGACTCGGTGGTCTCGCCCACGCAGAGAGGGAAAAAAAGAGAGGATGAAATGTTAACTTTGTATTAGAGAAAGGGAGAGTGGGGATAACCCAAGAAAACACCTACTAGAGCTTCTGGAAGCAAGATCCATGCCTGAGAAAAGAAATTAGGTCAGGTTAGCCAGAGCCGGGACCGCGAGGAATTAAGGGGCAGTGGAAAGAACAAGTAATTTTTTAAATTAGGAGCAAAGAGCAATAAAAGACTAAAAAGAGAAGAAATAAAGTGCCGGGCTGGGAGTCATGGGCTCAGCTTTTGTTTCATCCAGACCTCCCAGAATGGCCTTGGGCGGGTCACTTCTGGTCAGTTCTCCCACCGGCACAAAGAAGCAGGGACCGGGTCGGGGAGGTGGGGGGAGCAAAGCTGGGGAACCCCAAACAGGACTAGCTTGCAGATGAGAGGCTGGGCGGGGGCTCTGGGCTCCCCCAAGCCCCACCCCAAAGTGGAACCGTTCTCTTTCATCTAGGGTTCTAAGTTAATATTTGTTTAAAGTGTTTTTCTTCTCAAAAACATTACCAGGTGTGTGGGGGGCTGTTGAGACATTAACCATGAACAGCACAGCGCCTTGAAGAGAGTAGGTGTTCAATAAATGTTAATTAAATTATATGCATCCAAACATCCTCCGTTTCAAAATGAACAAACCAGGGTGTCACGTTCTTGGCTCACATTAAGGTTTTTCAGTGCGAAGCCACAGATCATTTTCACGCGAACGGACGCCAAACTGCCAATCAGGTTTCTTACATCCGGTATTAATTTTTTTAATGCAAATAAAGCCATGAGCACAAAGCTTTAGGTTAATTTAGAAATTAGCCTGATGGTGTTATGCTGGATAGCTTTGGACCAAGAGGGAAACTGGTGGCCCAATTTCAGGAGGTCCTGAAAGATCCAGATATAAAAGGCGATCTTAGCTATTTGAAAATAGGGCTAAAAATAAAGAAGAATAATAGTGACTAATAAATACTATGTACTAAGCTCTTCACAAGTATGCAATCATTCAACTCAGTAACAACCCCATGAGGTGGGGCTATTATTATCTGTGACTTGCCCAGGATCACAGAGTGTGGGATGGAAACCCAGGCCGTCTGGCTCCTGAGGCCCCATTCTTAATCACCCCTACACTGGCTAGGCTCTCAGCAACGCTGACTGAGGGAGCATCTACAGTGCGCAGAACCCTGGGTCAAAGTTCACCAAGCACTGCTGTGCCTCCCACATTTTACGCTCAAAGCAAATTCAATTTCAAATTCCAGTCCATGTTGAACTGTTCCATTGGCTGGCAAAGGCTTGGATGGGAACCTGGTCCTCTCTTTTCTGCCCTGGAGACTTCGTCAACATGTTGGCTGCCCATCCTCCCCATCATCTCCTCCCCATCATCTCCTCCCCATCATCTCCTCCCCATCACTGCATCTCCCAGAGACCCCTAGCACAGACTTGGCTTCCAACTAGAGGGATTAACTATGCAAAGGTCTGAGGACCCCAGGGTTGATCAGGTATTTCCATCATGGCACCCAGCCTTTAAAGTATAAACAGAAGATTCCCTGCTTGGAAGAGAAATGCAAACCCACCAGGGTCTGGCTGCAGCTCTAGGAGATCTTGACCAAAGCACTGGACCAAAATCCTCTCAAAAGCTCCAGCCCCTCCTCCACCGAGGTGACCTCCTCCGCCCAAGGTCATCAAGGCCACTCTACCCTTGCGGGAAGAATGAAGGATGTACACAAAAACAAAGCAGGGAAGTTCCTAAATTTTTTTACCACGTGTCCAGCACTGAGGACAGAGTGGGTAATTCTCATTATTGCAAAACGCTGGGTGCAAAGTAATGCCATTTCATTGCCTCTCTCTCTTCCTCCCCCCGCCACTGCCCTCCAAGCCTCTCGCACCCCTGCATCTACAGTGTGGGGGAAAGTTTCTTCTAGAACCAAGTCATTGATGGAGTGCCTCCTGGGTGCCCAGGGCTGCCAGGATACTGTTTTCAGGGGACGCCACTGTGCCTTGTCCATCAGCAGCAGTCTCCGCACAATTTATTAAGCTCTCAAAGGTGACCTCCACGATGTCAGCTTGCCACGCCAAGCGCTGCGCTCCTCACTCTGTTATTCCACGGGAGATCTTCTTTTTTCTTCCTTCTTGCCTACTTTGCATGCACTGGCACAAAACTCATAATTTGCCAAACACACAATACTCTAATTCCTGGGCAACTGTCCAGATGAGTTGGTGTGTTAAAGATTTTATTCTTTTTTTAAAAATTGCTCCACTGCAGAAGGAAGCCATTGAAGGCTTCTGCAGAAACCACACCGGTCCACCCCCCGAGGCTGGCCTTGGGAGAAAAGCACGTGAAACTGAGAGTAAAACAGATTCCAGTCCAATCCTAGCTCTGCAACTAACTTGGGAACCTCAGGCAGGGTCTCGAGGCTTTTCAAACCCGGCTTTCCTGGCCTGAAAGAGGCTCATAATAACATGTGCCTAACAGACTGGCCATAAAGATCGGAAATAGTACGTGTAAAATGCCCTGTAATGTAATACATTGCCCTGTACATGGAAAATACTTAACACGTTATAGCTGAATTGCTGTTAGGATTATTATTAATAATAAAATTACCCCACATCTACAAGGCAGGGTTTGGTTACCTCTGTTCTGATACATTGTTCTGTGCCCCATTAATGTTCCAAAAATATTGACTGACAATGTGCTGGTTATTCTCCGTTTCCTCTTCTTTCCATCCTCCCATCCATTCTTCACACTACTCTCTTCCCTGGGACACTGACCCCTGGACCACACCAACGGGGTTCCATGTTGGCTATTGGTTGACCTCTGTATCAGTTTGGCCAATAGGAGGAACCAGCAGAAGGGGAGAGAGGGAGAGACAGAGAGAGACAGAAAGACAGAGAGATACAGAGAGAAAAGAAAGGACAGAGGAGAGAGATCAGGGTGTATCTTCTCTGCTCAGGCCTCAGGGTGGCAATGGCTTCTCTCTGCTCCCAGTCTCAGAGTGCCTCTCGTCTTGTCGGTTTCCTCGTCCTTGCTCAAGTCTCTGTAAGTGGTTCCTTCATGAGAGTCTCTGGGTCGAATTCTGTTTCCGGTCAGACCCCGCTAACCACTGAATCACTATGGCGATCCCCTCAGGGGATCATCAGGAGGAAACCTAAGGGGAGTGACCCAAAGGGGGTCCAGCGTTGGGTATGGCCCCAAATGATGTTGCTCCTAGGGTGTCACTTTGAAATCTCGGCTGGACTAAGTGAAACCAAATGTGGACCAGGCACTGCTATCACATCAGATGTCTAAGGCATTCAGGAAATGTGTGTTCCATAGAATAGCAACACAGTGGAAACAAGAGAGATGCCCAACCACAGGGACTGGATAAGTAAGCGAAGGGGACAGAAATAGGACAGTGTGGCAGCCTCCATGATGCTCCAAAAGGTCCACCCTCCTGGAATTCCCATCCTCCCCAACTAAACAGGGCTGACCTGAGCGACAGATGGAATACCGCCCAAGTGACAGTGTGTGACCTCCGAGGCTGAGTCATAGAAAAGACACAGCTTCTGCCTGGCTCGCTGTCTGGGACCATTCACTCAAGGGGAAGCCAGCCACCACGTTGTGAGCACACCCAAGCCATCCAGCGGAAAGGCCATTTGGGAAAGTGCCACCTGCCAGCCACGAGAGTGAACACCTCGGAAGCAGGTCCTCAGCCCCAGTCCAGCCTTCAGATGAAAGCAGCCCCAGCCAGCACGTGACTGCAGCCCAAACCAGAACTGCCCAGCCAGTCACTTCAAATTCCTGCCCCACCAAAACTGTCAGACATAATGATTATTGTTGTTTTAAGCCATGAAGTTTTGGGGGTGATTTGTTATATCCCTAGATAACACGTAAATGGAAACATCATGCAGTTTACCTAAATCGTATTTTGGAACAATATTTAGTAAAGTAAAAAATGCTCATAATCTGTTAAGTGAAAAGAACAACATACAAGATGTGATCCCATTTTTTTTAAATGTTTATTTTTATACATTCATCAAAAAAGACTAGAAGAAAATAAATTTCAGTGTTTACAATGATCCTCTTTGGGTAGAGGAATTTAAGTCCATCCAATTTTCTTTCTCTTCCTGTGTTTTCCAAAATGATCACTTTTTATAATCCAAAAAAAAAATTGTACTTAAAAAACAGCTTTCACCACAACTAGAAGGACCTGCAAATAAGATATACAGCTATGTACCAGGGGGAATTTGGGGAGATAAAGCATTAAAAAAAAAAAAAAAAAGATTGGCAACAGTTGCTAGCTCAGGTGCCAATCTTTAAAAAAAAAAAAAAATAGCTTTCTTGGTATATTTTTAAAAAATGGAAATTTATTTCAGATAAAGTGAAAATGTCTGGCTCCAGCTTTCAAGAGGAGCCTGTTGACATCCATCAGGAGAACACGCAGACAATGTCTACCCTGCAGGCGGCCCTGGGCTGTTTTCCTGACCTTATCTTGCTGCCTCCCCATAGGTCTGGTCTGGCTGTGGTTTGACAGTTACGTAACAGGAGCCAGCCCAGGGTGTCCTTCAGAGAATCGAATAAGTTTGGAGGGCCAAGAGATCTTCAGGAGACTCCACTTGCTGCATCATAACAACGCATCGCCCAGGTTCTTCTTGAATACCTCCTGACGGGGAGCTCACCTCCACATGAAGCAACCCTTCCATTGGCAAGCAACTCTTGCTGTGAGAACCATCTCTGGGAGAATAAACGGGCCTTCTTCTTACTGTGGGTCACTTATCTAGCAAACACAGAGTGAGCCGCTGGTCTGTAGGCACGAGGACAGCAGGCACTCTGCTTTGTCCATTGGTGTATGCTTCACACTTAGCAGGGTACCTAGCACACAGGAGGCACTCAAGAAATATCTGTTGAATGAAGGACTGAATAAGTGAATGGGTGAATGGCTAAATTGTATTTGCCAGGCACCTAAGCATGGCAGCGTCCGATTCAATGCTGTGTCGGACACATCAGGTCCCAGCTTCACGGAGCTTAGAGTCCGGCAAGGGAGACGGCAGTAAAGAAATCACTAACTACCACTATGCTGAGTGCAAGGCTGGAGAACTTCAAGGGGCCACGAGAAACCTGGTTCAGGAAGGTCAGGGAAAGCATCCCCAAGAGAGCAACATTTAAGACAAGGTCGGAAGAAAAAGCAGGAGTTGGCCAAGAAACGGGGGAGTGAAAGGAATGAGCATTGCAGGCAGAGAGGAACACAGGTGGAAGCCACTAGAAGCTTGCGCAGTGGAGAAGCAGAAGAATGACAGTGGGGCAGGGGCACGGAGAGACGGGGGTGAGGCTAAAGGGATGAGGGGAATGGACCCCCCAGGGCTTCAGGGGGCCTGATACAGAGGAGCATGAGACAGAGCATCCCCTCACTGGAGGGCTAGGAAGCGTGCAGGCCATTAGCTGGATCCACCCCTGAAGCAGCTGGCCGAGCTGGCAGCATTCCGCGCAGGAGACGCAGGAGAAGGCCCACGGAGGGACTGACAGGAGCAAGGGCTGGAGAGCATGGCCCCACCATCCAAAGCCCCAGAGACCCCGTCTACTGGAACCACCGTAACAGCAGGTTTCACCGCGGCGGCCGCAGAGCGGGCGAGGGTGGGGAAGCCACACCCATCCGTGGGTACATGTTCACCCCTTTAGGACGAAGAACTGTGCTCAGTAAACTCGTCTGCTTGGCTGCTGCTGTTTTTCTCCTTTGGGACTTGTTTATCCTTTCCTTTCCTCCTTTAATTTCCTTTTCATAAGGCCCTAATCTTGTTTTGGCTCACCTAATGGGAAGAGAGATGAGTCCACAGGCAAGCCAGGTGGAGGGTGGAGAGGAGGGCTGGGCCCTGGAGGGCAGGCCCCGGGCGGGCAAGGCAGGGGCTGGGGACGCACCTCCTGAGCTCAGGCAGACAGACAGCAAACTCAGGAGGGGCCAAAATAAAGACAAACGCGGTGCCCCCCTCACACCTGTGGTCTACTCCTCCTCAGCTTGTGCCAGGCTTCCAACACAAATAAAACATCCCTCCCAAAACAGAAGCCAGGAGGCCTGAGCTCCAGTGCTGGCCTGGCCCCCCGCTCTGTGCTGGGCCAGCTCCTTAACCTCGCTGAGCCTCCGTGTCCTCACCTGTCTGATGGGGACAGTAATCAGAGTGTCGCCTCAGAGGATTACTGCAAGCACCTGGCACAGAGGGAGCACGCTGCAACCACAGAAACGACTACGGTCCATTTAAAAGGACGGGAAGTGCTGCTTTCGTGGATCTGTCCTCGGGCATTGGTGCATATAAGCCACGGGCCTACCCAGCACCCAGGCCCAGCCCCTGCAGCAACTCCTGCCAGCTCTGACCTCAGACTCTCTCCCGGACTCAGATGCCTAGGGGGTCTGGTCTCAACCCCACTTTCAAGGGACAGACCTGAGTAGCGGGTCCCGGTATTCTTCCCCCACCTACACTGAACAGCCCAGCCCCTTCCTCTGTGCCCCGACGCTGCTCCCGAGGCCTTTAAAACACAGGAGCAGGAAAACCCCTCAGGAAGGAAGGCAGACTCGCTTGCTGGGACACCCGGGCAGGGCCATGCCAGCTGCAGGGAGCACAGGTGTGCCTTCTGGCAATGTGCAAAGTCACTCTGCATTCTGGGAGCGGACTGGCCCCGTGTTAGTCACTGGAGGCAGGAAAGAGAATCTGGCCTTGATGGAGGGAACCACTTTACAGGTGACTGAGGAAAGATACCAGCAGGGGGCTGGCCGTTGCATGTATTTTTTTTATTTTTTGGTGAGGAAGATTGGCCCTGAGCTAACATCTAATGCCTATCTTCCTTTTTTTCTTCCCCTCCCCAAAGCCCCAGCTCGTAGTTGTATATCTGAGTCGTAGGTCATGCTAGTTCTTCTATGTGGGATGCCACCACAGCATGGCTTGATGACTGGTGTGTAGGTCTGCACCCAGAATCCAAACCAGTGAACCTCAGGCAGCCAAAGCAGAGCATGTGAACTTAACCACTCAGCCACGGGGCCAGCCCTCGTTGCATATAATTTTAAGGGGTGGAGAGTTGAAAGGCAATCTGAAGTGAATTGCAACAAGGGGAAGTGGGCGAAGGTGGGGAGGGGCCATCCTGGCGACGTCTGGAAACTTCCCCGGACAGATGCAGAAGTGTGTGTGCTGGGCGGGTGTCACGTGAAGGCTGCAGGACACATTCCCACCAGCCGCTAAGCAGAAGGAAGGAAGGCTTGATTAGCGAGCAGAATCCTCTGTCTCTCACAGGAAGCAGTTCTCCGTTCCATGAGTCACTCCAAATCATGCCAGACAGCTCCCTTGCAGATACCCTCCAAGAAAACCAGCCTCCACTAGCAGATGGCAAAGTTGAGGGCACCTAAGAGGTCCCTTTCCTTGCTAATTCCCTAACTCCAGGGGAAATAAGGAAATTGACATTGCTTCCTCCTGGTACCAGAGGAATAAAGGATGACAGCCTGATGATGAGATGACAGCCGAGAAATGTGCTAATATACGCCCTTCTCGCCCTGGGTTGAGACAATGATGTCTTTGCTTTATGGGAACCAGTAAACACATTCAAGAGACTCAGTTCAGACTGTTAAGCACAACTGCCATTTCCGTGCCAGATCTAGAATGAGCTATTCCAGGCAAAGGAATTTTCCAGATAAGAAAAAGCTCTCCAAGTGCCACTAACCAACAAACAAAAAAGGAGTAATGAAAACTTTTTGTGTGTATGAATAGAAATTCTCTGAACAGTTCTCTAAATTCTCAAAACGGAAATTCCCTAAACGTGTTAGGGTTCCTGAAAAGAGCATATGGAAGAAAAGCTAACTTGTTACTGACGATCCCACATCAGCAGGTGACCGTGCCCTGTGGCCCTCCTGTGGGAGAGTCTGGGAGGGAGGGTATGACGCTGGGGTTGGCAAACTGGGGAACAATCCCAAGGCTGCTGTTGACTCAGGCAACCTTCTGAGCTTTCCCTTCCTTCTTTATAAAATAGGGAGTGAAAAGCAATGACCTAGCAGGACTTTGTGAGAAGTAAATGAGATATATTGAAACCTAGCACGTAGTGGGCATTTAGCCGGTGTGGGAGTTGATTCCTTAAAATACAGGCATTCCTTGTAGATATTGCAGGTTCGGTTCCAGACCATAGGAGTAAAGTGAACATTGCAATAAAGCGAGTCACAAGAATTTTTTGGTTTCCCAGTGCATATAAAGGTTATGTTGACACTGTACTGTAGCCTATTAAGTGTACAATAGTGTTATGTCTAAAAGAATTTAAAAATATTTTATTGCTAAAAAACGCTAACCATCATCTGAGCCTTCAGCGAGTCATAATCTTTCTGCTGGTGGAGGGTCTTGTGAAAAACGCAGTTATCTGTGAAGCACAATAAAGTGAAATGCAGTAAAACGAGGTATACCTGCACTTTTTAATGCAGGTAGTAGCTGAAAATAAACCTTAAAACTTCAGCACCTTTTACTTGACTACAGATCCGGTTGCACAATTTCTTGATTTCAAAAAGTGCCTTTTGGTTTTATTGTTTTCATTAGAAAAGTAATAAATGTTCATTGCAAAAGAAATTCTAAATATAAAAAATAATTTTAAAAGGTAAACCTCACTTATATCCTGAGCAAGCTCTGATGGCCTAGTGGTCTCCACTTCAGTGACCTGGGTTCCCCAGCACAGAATTATACCGCCTGTCTGTCAGTAGCCATGCTGTGGTGGTGGCTCACATAGAAGAACCAGAAGGACTTACAACTAGACACAACTGTGTACTGGGGCTTTGAGGGGGAAAAAAGGAAGAAAAAAGGAGGAAGATGGGCGACAGATGTTAGCTTAGAGTAAACCTTCCCCCTGCAAAAAATATATATATGTATCTCTCTCCTATATTCCAACCACCCAGACATAGGCTTGAGATTTTGTTAGATATTTTCCCAGATGTTTTAAGAAATGTACAGACACTCTCTCTCTGTCTTCCCAAGGATAGAATTATTCTATGCATGTTACTTTGTAATCTTTTCTCATTTACAATGACATTTTTTCCTATTAAAAATCCTAGCTCCGTACTGCCATTCTAAAGGTGACACAGGATTCCACAGTATAGATACACTGTCCTTTATTTAACTGATCTCTGCTGAATGATACTTTGGTTATTCCTAATTTTTTACTACTACGAACAACACTGAGATGAATACCTATGTCCCTGCACACTCTCCCAATTGGGTTTCTCATCAGTGGCACTAACGACACGTAGGACTGGATAATTCCCTGTTGTGGGGGGCTGTCCTTTGCATTGTAGGATGTTCAGCAACATCCCTAGCCTCCACCCACTAGAAGCCAGTAGCAGCTCCCCAGCTGTGGCAACCAAAAATGTCTCTAGGCATTGCCAAATGTCCCCCTGGGGGAGTAGGGCAAAAAATGTCCCCGGGTTGAAAATCACTGCTTTAGGATAAATTCCTAGAAGTGGAATTACAAGATCATGAGATTACATACTTTTCATTTCGCTACCCATGGCTCACACATGCTCCAGAGGTTGAGCGCCCAGACAGCACTGGGGAGCACGATTGCTGGATCATATGGTAAGAGTATGTGCAGCTTGTAGGAAACTGCCGAACTGCCTTTCACGGTGGCTGTACCATTTTACCATTTTGCATTCCTCCCAACAATGTCTGAGAGTCCCTGTTGCTCCATGTCCTCACTAGCATTTGGTGGTATCAGTGTTTTGGACTTTAGCCATTCTCACAGGTGTAGTAGCTCACTATTGTTCTAACTCGGACTTCCCTCATGTCATGACATGGAGCATCTTTTCACGTGCTTATTTGTCATCTGTGTGTCTTTTTTGGTGAGGTGTCTGTTAAGGTCTTTGGCCCATTTTTGATTGGCTTGTATTCTTATTGTTGAAGTTTAAAAGCTCTCTGCGTATTTTGGAGACCAGTCTTTATCAGGGATGTGCTTTGCAAATACTTTCTGCCAGTCTGTGGCTTGTCTTTTCATTCTCTTAACAGTATCTTTTGAAGAGCAGAAATTTTCAATTTTAATGCAGTCTGACTTATTAATTAATTCTTTCATGGACTGTGCTTTTGGTGTTACATCTAAAAGTCATCACCAAACCCGAGGTCACCTAGATTTTCTCCAATGTTATCTTCTAGGAGTTTTCTATAGTTTTGCATTTAATATTTAGATCTATGATCCAATTTGAGTTAATTTTTGTGAAAAGGGTAAGCTCTGTGTCTAGATTCATTGTTTAACTTCTCCTTCAAAAAAATTATTACTGAGGGGGCTGGCCCCGTGGCCGAGTGGTTAAGTTCATGCGCTCCGCTGCAGGCAGCCCAGTGTTTCGTTGGTTCGAATCCTGGGCGTGGACATGGCACTGCTCATCAGACCACGCTGAGGCAGCGTCCTACATGCCACAACTAGAAGAACCCACAACGAAGAATACACAACTATGTACCGGGGGGCTTTGGGGAGAAAAAGGAAAAAATAAAAAAAAAAAATCTTTAAAAAAAAAAATATATTAGTGAGGTTGGGCATCTTCATCTTTTCAGTGACACTTGTATTTTCTCCTGAATTGCCTTGGTGTGTCCTTTGCCCAATTTTTTGGTCATGTTGTTCATGTCCAGCTATATTTTTGGTCGCTAAAAAATAGTTTTTACCAATTTATTGAGGCATAATTTACATATAATAAATGTTACCCATTGTAAGCATCCAGTTTGATGAATTTCAGTAAACGTAAAGTAAATGACATTAATAACTACACCTACCACCACATCCAAATTTTAAAATCCTTCCATCAACCCTAAAAAGTTCCCTCATGCCCTGTGCTATCAATCCTTATCCCACCCCAGCCCCAGGCAACAAGTGACCTGCTACCATCATAGCTTTCCCTTTCCTAGAATTTCATACAAATGGAATTAGACAGTTTGTAGTCTTTGGAGTCTGGCTTCCTTCACTGAGCATACCATTATTGAGACTCATCCTATTTGTTGTCTGTATCACTAGCTGTCATTTTTTATTGCTGAGTAGTACTCCATTGTATGGGTATACTGAGTTTTATGTATCCATTCACAAGTTTGTGGGCAATTGGGTTGTGTCCAGTTTGGGGCCATTAGGAATAATCCTATGAACATTCATGTACAATCTTTGTGCTGCGACCAGCTCTTTTAAAGTATTTTGTCATCTTCATCTTCTACCCATAATATGTCCTCCTACAGTCCAAACCATGTCAACTGATACCAAAAATAGTGATACGGGATATGTGACTTCTAATGAGTATTTCAAAGCACATTAGTCAGAAATTACTGCCACATGTCCCGTTGACTCCAGGATGCCATAAAATTCTAACAAAGGTCATGGGAAGCCAGATATAACTCTGAGAACCCCGGTCCCCCAGAAGTCACCAACCCAAGGAGCATCCAGGGTAACAAGACCAGGAAATGCACTTTACAGCGACATTTTCAAGCTTCCCACTCCCAAACTGACATTTCCAGAAAAGGCACTCTCAGCTCGAGCGCCAGGAGAACAGGCATGTGCCCAGCTCTTCGGATCTGCGCCTGCCGTTGGTATTTGGGATTTGTTAAACTCAAAGCCACCACTCTTTGAGGACTGCTGGTACTTTGCTGGTTTTAGGAAGAAGTGGGGGTGGGGGAGCTGAAAATGAATGAAGCTAAAGCTACAGCCAACAAAAGGAACTGCAGGACCTGAACCGTCCGGATAAAGAAACTCTCCCTCACATCATCATTGGAGATTTCACCAAAGCCACACAGGAAGAGGAACGGGAGCCCAACGTCCCACGGCTCGTCCTCTTCAAAGTGACTGGGCCAAAAGGAAGGGGATCCACGGCCGACACGTGAGCTAGTTTTCTGTGTTACTCCAACCCCAGCTTCACGCCATGCTCCACCCCATCCCAACCCCCCAAACTTTGAGCGTCCCATTCATCATGAGAATGGTGGGTGCTGGTGACTCGAGCACCAGTGGGGGCTCTTTCCCATCCCACCTCCACAAGGAGGGCAGTAGTTCAGGTCAGGACATATGGTCGACCCTCACTCTACATCTGCTGCTAACATCATCATCATGATTTTACAGACAAAGAAACTGAGGCACAGAGAGGTTATGTGACTTCCCCAAGGTCATACAGCTAGTGAGGGGCAGAGTCAAGATTCACATCAGACTCTTAAACACTATACAGTGCCGCCAAATAAGTAAATGGCACAAAAACCAAGTGTTGGAGAAGGAGAGAGGGTGCTCTTTCTTGCCTCTTTACCAGAAGTGGCCATGAAAGGTGTCACAGAGACGGAGGGTCCTGAAGCATGCCTAAAGGGCCGAGGACTTTTAGAGGAGCATCTCAGGCTGGCAGAGAGAATAAACACACAGAATTGCGCACAGGTTGAGACCCAGGATGTTTCTCCGGTTCAGCCTCCCCTCTCCGGGCCTCCATGGTTCTCCTCTGTAAAGCCAGGGGAGGCCCACGCTGTTTCTCTGAGTCAGAGAGTAACTCAGTCTGGCCAAAGTCGAAGGTGGTAGGATTGGGTGGAGAAGTGGGACAGGACCCCTGAGAACACTGAACAACATAGAAACGAGGATAACGGGACGGCCAACGACCTAGATTTCGATCCCCACTCCACCACGGCTCTACTGTACAACCCTGGATCAGCCAGTCACCCAGCTCCCTAGACCTCAGTGACCACATCTGCAAACTGGTGATGATCATGGTCACAAGCCATAGTGGAACGTCGTGTAAAGCTCTTGGCACGGCATACACACTCAGCAAGTGTTCGCGATATGACTGTTATAGCATTGTACTTGATCCAGCCCATCCTGCCTAGAATGAAAACCACCCGGGCCGAGCAGAGTGAGAATGATGTTCATCCAGGCGGTGCCACCTGTCAGCCCGGGAGCTGTTGAACACAAAGATGAGCTGACCAGCAGCAGCCGCTTCTCTGCTGTGTGATGACCAAGCCACACCCCACATCTGCAACCGAGGGGCTCCCTCATTCAATTCTTCGGATGAAACCCACACTCATCAACTCCTTCCCCCTTAGAAGTGAGAAAGGGGGATGCGTAAACCTCAGCTGAGATCTGTGTGGCCTCTGGCTACGTCAATCGACCAAACGGCTGCAAAGCGCAGAGCTGTCACGGCAGTCATTTTCCGTCATGTTCAGAGACAGGATCCAGCCGAACGGGACTTGCTAGGTGTTCGTGCTGCTGTCTGCCTCCTGGACTCTCTCCCCAAGCCCCCTGTGATGAGATGATGGCTTGTAAGACAACTCGCCCTTACCGTCCTTTTAAGAGTCTGGGCGTATCTCAAAAGATTAGAAGACTTGGACAGGTGCCACCAGGTGACCAGGCCGCGTTTGCGATGGAAGGGGCCTTTAAATGATCACTGAAGTGTAAAAACATAGTTTTAGTTCTAAAAATGTGGCGATTCTGGGCCTCTCTCCTCTCCCCATCGTCCTGCACGGGCTTGTGCTACATACAAAGCCCAGCCATGGGGGGATCAGGAAAGTCTGTGTTGAGGCCCCTCGACGCACTGCCCTGGGCTCATATCCGGAGGTCAGCTGCCACCTAATGAAACGCCTTTGTGATCAATGAAATTTAAAAGGGGGTCGAGTTGGCTATGGAGACTTCCAGTTTTGCTCCAGAGAGAAAGGTCTTCATGCCTCCATTCTCATGGCACAACCTTCCTTCTCTCTCCTCCCTCCCAGGCCCAGGACTGCTGACCTGCACTTGACCTGCACTTGCCCCTGACACGGAACCTGCCTTACACTTGGCAACCCAGGAGCCTTGCCTGCCTCCCTCTGGTCCAGGCGCTGCTCCCTCCCTCCCTCCTTCCTTCCCTTTGCGAGAATGAGTAAATGAAGGAGTGATCATAAGATAAATGGAGCCAATGCGTCCTGTTGAGGACAGCGATGGTCTGTTTTTTAGCTGAGGATTTGTAGGAGGTTAATGTCTGAGCTGAAGACAAATGAGAAGGAAGCAGCCAGGCCTGGGGTTAAAAACAAAGGGAGTGAAACAGACATTGCCCAACTAATCCCCAAACACAGGAGAGACCCTCTTGGTCCCTGAATGAGGTGGCCTCAGGGCAAGTAAAGGGGCCTGTCATAGTCACTCAGCAAGTACATATCTGACAGAAAATAAAACGACCCCAAGACGTTGTAGGAGCAAAAACGCACAGAAGCAGAATAGAGGCGAGATTTGGAAATGGTACAAGATTTGTGGGGCGCATCGCAGAGGACGGACGATGAGCATCCTAAGGTCCCCAGAGGTTCTCGGAGGCCTGTGGCTGAGCCACCTCCTTTTCCCTCCTACTGCCTCTCACGGGCTGTAATCCAGTCCTGAGAAGCTAATTCCACACAATGACATCTGGACTCCAAAGGAAGACATCGCCACCTCGGAGAGCCTAGATGATCAAGGGCAGTTGTCAGAGCTGAAGCCGCCTTTCCTGGGGAAGACGTGTTAACAAACTAATCTCTGAATAATTATCCCTCGTCACTCACTCAGTGAGTGAGGAACACAAGCTCTGGGAGGACAAAGGTTGGTGTCTGTTTTGTTCACTCATATGTCACAAGTGCCTAGAACAGAGCCTGCCACGTAGGAGGCACTCAATAAATATTTGTGGAATGAATGAAGTGCTATAAAGGAAAAGCAAAGTGTGGTGAGAGCATGTGACGAGGGGACCTAAGCTAGTTGGGGACACCAGGGAAAGCTTTCCCGCGGAAGCCATGTTACATGGATCTGAGACTGTGGAGGATGCTACAGGCAGACGGCTCGGTGAGGTGGGGAGGGGCTGGGAGTGAAGCAAGGACAGAGGACGCCTCCCTGGGAAATACGGCTCTGAGACACGGCCAGAGGTAGGCAGGGGCCCGGTCGTGCCGAGCCACACTCAAGGATGCTTTTGAAGCCTGACCTCCCCGTCAAAAAAATCCAAATTAAGACAGCAGAGGGAGAGAGGAAAATGTGAACCTCTTTCTCTCACTGTTCTCTTCCCCCTTCCAACACCACTAAGTAATTAAAAATCATCGGATTATATATAGTCATAGAATAATGTGTGCCTTCTCTTAATTGCTGAATAGAAGGCAGTGAAGAAATCATGAATTATTTCCCCAAATGGGGTATCTGTCAAGGAAGAATTATGAGCCATGACTGGTTGGTGCTCACACTGAACTCGGGAGCAGCTGAATAATTCAAGCATTAGAAAGACAGCACAACGTAAACCGGAAGCAGCCCCTGCCCCCCGCCCGCTTCCTGGCAGAACCCGGCGGTTTGATGGCATTTGCGGACTTATTCCCGGATGGAAGAGCCATCAGCCTCCCTGCCCATCGGCACGCTGTGGAAAACGAGGGATGGCCTCAGCCTGACAAAGTCGGTGATACAGAAAAGAGTTCCGCAGGGGCCCACAGAACCACGGGCGTTTCTACACTGCTGCTCCCTCCCACCCTCACAGGGACGGCCACAGCCCGCGCCTACAGTTCCCGGCTTCGGGGGAGGCTCTGTAACGTGAATGATTGCTTCAGGGTTCTGGGAAACCAGGGGGGCGCTTGTGGGCTCCCTGAAGAGGAACAAGAAAGAGGGGGCACTGTCCGCAGGGCCCTGTCACCAGCCCGGGTCAGGATGCAGCCAAAGGGCGACCGAGGGATGCCAGGACATGTCAGAAACTTGGAAGAGGATTTGACAATGTCATCCGAGCAAACTGATGGGCTAAGACGAGGGAACCAGTTACACGGAGTGGCTTCCAGAGTTTCCTCCTCTCCCCCAAAACCCAACCCCAAAGCTTGTCAATTTCTGAAATTCCAGAATTAGAGGCTCTTTTCTTTGACATGAAACTCTAGGACTCCTAACACCTAACGGTAAATTCTTGGAAGACCAGACTCCCTCACTTACATCTGGCACTTCCTCTCGCCACCTTCAGCCCAGCACTTCCCTCGGCTTTGCCTCACGGTCTGATGTGTGATATAGAGATTTGTGCCTTTATCTGTCTTCCCTGGGCTCCTCGAGAGAAGGCTTGGTGCCATATTCATCTTGCAATCCATCCAGAGCAGAGCGCAGGGCAACAATTCACATACAATAACGATGCTCCCAGGAAAGCGGGGGAGCAGGCAGGGCTGGCCGTGCAGGTGTGCGACCTGTGAGGTCACACAGGGACCGCCAATCAGAAAGGGCTCATGCTTGGTGTCATACTCTGCTGTCACCACCTTGAAATTCTTAATAATTCTTAATAATATTTTAACAAGGGGCCCTGCAAATTATGTAGCTGGTCCTGGCAGGAGGATAGAGGAAATGAAGATACCCAGAAAGGACGTAATTTGAGACTTAAGGCCAGTCTTAACCCTGATCCCGAGGGAAGCTTGAGAGCATGACTTTATTCCTCTGAGTTTGTCCAGAATTGAGGAGAGAGAGCCGGGCTAAGGGCCGCCCAGGAGGCGGGAATTTCCTAGATTCTTGCCCATCTCTGTGCCTGGGAGGATGCTCCAGGAACCCAGATGTGGCCTCAGAAGCAAGTTGCAGGTGTGGCCATTAGAAAGGAAACACGTAGACGCTGGAGGCTAAAGCATAAAGGGATCCCAGAGCGTTTGGGCAGAGCACCCACGGGGTCCCGCACTACCGTCAATAAAATTACCAGATGCAAAAGATGAGATGAAGGAGAGGGAGAGCCCTGCCCTAGGGGACCCGGCCGGAAGAGATTTCAGGGAGGCACCTCCCTTCCTAGGACAGCAGCGGTGTCACCTCTCTCTCCCTACCAGCTGGGATTCATAAACACGCCTCCGCGAACCGGCTTCATCGACACACCTCGCCGCGTCTTCCCACGTTTGGCTAACAGCACCCCAGACTGAGCAACAAAGCGAATGTTAACACTCCCCAGCAACACGCACGCGACGTGGTGCAAATTCCCCCACTGGCCCCCTTCCAGCCACGCTGCATCAACACTGGTCCCGTGATGGCAGGTCTCTCCAGGGTAACGAGGGATCCTTACTTTTAAACCGAACCAACAGGGACCTTATTTCAGGAGGAAGCCTTCCTTGAAGTCAGACCTAAATCTGGAGGCACAGCTGCTCATAAAAGTTGCCCAAATATCCAGTGGTCCTCATGTCTCCACATTTGGGATGTCCATCTGGATTAAAGCTCGTGCTGTAAGGCTCTTCCAAGCTTTCTGGAGAGATGAGAACATCACCCTTTGCCTTGAGAAGAGACGTTTTCATGAAAGGAACTAAAATGAGGGCACGTGCACCCACTTATCTCCAATTTGCTTTACTAACTTGATACAGGCTTCCAGCTGCTGCGCCCCTGTTCGCCCTGTAGAGAAACGGTCCGCGTCCCTTCAGAATGGCCAGTTTACCAAGCCCGTTGGTATTCTCTTGTCTCTTTATTTCCCTTCAGCCTGGCTACTCAGATTTCATTTTCCAGCCAGTGGGTGGATTGTATTTCTAAGCTTGGCTCTCACTGGCTCGCTTGGGGATTATCATCATCTTTATGGTTGTCACAGCTAACATTTATTGAGGACTCACAACCCGCCAGGAATTGTTTTAAGCATTTAACATAAATTAACTTATTTAATCTCCACCACAAATCCTATGAAGCAGGTACTACTATTATTCCTACTTTATGGATGAGGTAACAGTGGCACAGAGAGGTTAAGGAACTTGCCCAAGGCTACACAGCTAGGGTAGTAGTCAGAATTCTAAGATGGTCCTTGTTATTCCTGCCCCCCTGGTATACATGCCCTGTATAATCCTCTCCTCTTGAGTGTGGGCAGAACCTGAGAATATGATGGGCTAGCATTCTCAGGATTGTGTTACATTATAAGGCAAAGGCAAAAGGATTAAGCAGATGTAAGTAAGGTCCTTAATCAGTTGACTATGCATTAATCAAAAGGGAAGTTGTCTTGGATGGGCCTGTCCTAAGCAGGTAAGCATTTTAAAGAGGATTTACACTTTCTCTGAACTCAGAAAGACTCCCACTGGCCTGGAAGAACCAAGCAGCTCTGATTCCTAAGCTAAAAAGACATGAATTCTGCCAACAACCACGAGAGCTTGGAAGGGGACCCGAGCCTCACATGGGACTGCAGCCCTGGCTGATACCCGGATTGCAGCCTGGTGAGACCCTGAGCAGAGGACCCGGCTAAGCCTACCCAGACTCCTGAACCGTGCGGATCACAAATGTGTGGTGTTGTAAACTGCTAAGTCTGTGGTCATTTGTTACACGATACAAATACAGCTCAGAAGAGGGAAGGCTGGGCTACACACCCAGAGAGCCTGACTCTAGAGTCCTCACTCTTAACCACCGCTCTACGCCACTCTAGATCTGGGATCCGGGGTGGGTGGAAAAGCAGTTACTGCGTAGATTGGTCAGAAGACTCGGCTCTTAGGAAGCTTGGGGTGCCCCATTCTCACCCCATCTACCCAGCACCCACCATGTTTCAGGAACTACCTTAGGCATAAAGCAGGCACAGAGGCAGCCACATGGACCTTAGCACCCAGTGGGGAAGACAGTACTAAATAAATAACAAAAAAATTATAAAGTACTTACAATAGACCAAGTGCTACAAAGGAGAAGTAAATGTGCTAAGGGAACATGTAACAGGCCCTGGGGACACTTGGCCTGTGGCTGAGCAGGAGTCAACCAAATAGAGGTGAGGAAGGGTAAAAGCTTTCTAGGAGGAGGGAACCACATGTGCAAACGGCCGGGGGCAGGAAAAAGCAAGTACAGCAGACGAACTAAACCAGGTCCTGCATGGCTGGAAGGGAAAGAGGGGCCCGAGAAGGGACTGAGGAGGGAAGGAGGGGCCAGCTCAATGGAAACAATGCTGCTCAGCATGGCTGATGTTGACTCTCCTCCATCAGAGGAATCCAACGCCACATCACCCTAGATAACAGAAACACATTTCACTGAGCATCGGTGGCCCAAAGTCAAAATTACTGCTTTCTGAGAAGGAAACTGGAAATGCTTCCAAACTCAACAAGGCTTCATGGGCTCACGTTGTGACCTTGGCACTGAAAATAGAAATCTTTTGCCCTTTGTCTTTTCTTGAATGTAAAAAACTGAGCCCTGAAGAGACGGTCTGGGCACCTGTGGTCGGGGGGCTCTGGGAGGTAGGGGCCACCTGTCAGTACTTGTCAAGCTGGAGATAAGGCCCCAAAGGAAACCTAGGAAGCATGGGGCCCTAGGGATTAAGCGAGAGAACCGAAGTCTCCCGTCTCCTGACCTCAGGCTTAACGGCAAATGTTGGGGCCTTGACACACGTTGCTCCCAGCTCTCTGAGTCACAGTAACGGAGCAGCATGTGTCCTGGGACTCTCAAGAGCCTTAGCAGATGGAGACTTAGAACAGTGTTCCAGGCAGCAGTGACGGGGGTAAGGGCACGAGATGGCCAGGGGTTACCTCCCACCATTGCCCCTTGCCTAAGCTGTGTGACCTAAGGTGAGTTATTAACCTCTCTGAGCCTTGGCATCATCATCTGTCAAATGGCATTTCTACTTTATGGGGTTGTGATGATCCAAATAATGTGTTTAAAGCCTCAGAGTAGTGCCTGGCACAGAGTAAGTGTGCAAGGAATGTTAACAATACTATTACTACTGCTGCTATTACCACCACCACTGCTATACCATCACCATCCTCACCATCACCATCATCAGCATCACCATCATCCTACCAAGTACACAGCTGGCTTTACGAATAAGGGAATAGGGCTTAATCTTCTGCAATCCCAAATTGCAGTTAAAGATGCACTAGATACTCAGGACGGAGAGAATAAGAAGCACCCTCAAACCTGAGAGCGTCCCATTCTTGTTGGCCCTGGCTGTGGCAGAGCATTCCTCAAGTCCCAAGGCTAAGGAACACAGTGCAACTTTGTCCACCTCACCGGGGCTCACTAAACAATCTGCTGATTGCCGTCTAGCGCCCAACAGGTCTGACTCCCGACAGAGGCTGCGCCGAGGTGCAGAAGAGAAGCTTCCAGTCCTGTGGCAGTTCCAGTTTGACTTAAATTAATCAGCAAGCATCTCCTTTACCTTTTTAAGTCACACGGAAAAACAGCCCGTTCCCTGGGGTGTCGCCAAGGAAACGCTGCATTTGCATCCACAAATATATTTTGGCCACTCTTTGGCGGCAGCCCCAGCCAGAGATGGCAATGATGAAAAAACAAAGCATTTGTGTCTACGTCCCCATGCCCGGACCCTTTCACACACCATTATTTCATTTGCTCTGCCCCAAACCTATAAAATATTACACTTCTCCTTGTTTCTCAAGGGTTCGGTGAATGCTGCTTTTAAGGTTAACATGAATAGACAAAAGTTCTGGTCTTTTAAAAAGAAGTTGTTAGTGACATAATTATAAGAGGGAGTGTTGGTTAGAATGAATTGTACAGAAGGTTTTATGAGGTTTTTTAAAAAAGCTTTTCTTATTAAATAACTATAAACCCTCACCAAAATAGCTCAAACTAACTTGGGAAGCAGGCCAGTCATAATTAGTGGAAAACCTGGGATGCAGAATATTTTCTTTTTTAAATACACTTTTAATACTTGAAAGTCGACATAGTAAAAAGAACCCAGAGCTAAGAAAGCGCCTGTGTCTTGCACAAACAAACAAGACTCCGTGAATTCGGCTGGTGTCCTTCAGGAGGGTAAACACTTCCCCTGTTGGAGCCTGGAGGAGCCACATGCGCCCCCCTGGGCCTCAATTTCTTATTTTGAAAAGCGACAAGCCACCGAGGGAAAGGTCTGGACCACCTCCAAGTCCCTCCCAGTTCTACAAGACTCGTCTTTCCTAATTATGTTCACACTATTAATTTGCTTCACAAATTCCTTCTTCGTGATGAACTTGGAGGAAATGTTACATATTCTAAATTAGCAGGGTTCCAATTAATGAGCTTTTAAAACTGTCTTCCAGGCAGATCTGGAGATGAAAAGAAGATAGAAAAAGAAATGAGATCTAGAAGCTCTCACTCTGACACAGAATCGCAGGTCCACGTGGTCGATTTTGGCTCCCACGGCATCTGTCTGATGGAAAAGCCTTAGAGAGATCGCCCAGGTATTTTGCTGTTTTCAGGAAAAACAAGCATTAGTGAGTTGCCTATTTGTGTAACAGCGGAGAGAAAAAGGATGAACATTGGGGTCTGTGAAAAGCACAGAGACAGGCTCTGCAGAAGGCTTCCCCACGTGGAAGGACATATGTCGTTGGAAGTCCATCCAATTTTCCAGAACCTTGGGGAATCTCCGATTTCTCATCCCAGGAAAAGGTTATTCCAGTGGTTTCAAGACGAGTAACTGAGCTTAAATGGGGTCATAATGATGGGGCCCTGATCTGATAGGGCTGGTGCCCTTGGAAGAAGAGGAAGAGACACCCAAGATCTCTCTCTCGCTCTCTCTCCACTTGCACAGAGAAGAGGCCAGGTGAGGTCACAGCGAGGAGACGGCTGTCTACATCCCAGCGAGAGAGGCCTCCCCAGACGTCAGCCCTGCCAGCACCTTCATCTTGGCCTTCCAGCCTCCAGAATCGAGAAAATCAATGTCTGCTGTTGAGGTACCCCGTCTGGGGTATCTTGTTCGGCCAGTCCAAGCAGACACTGGGGAAAACCTAATAACACCACCAGCTCAAGTGGACCGTCTGCTAGTGTCAGGCACTGTGCTAAGAGTTTTAGGCGCATTATTCCGTTTAATTCTCACACCAGCCACACAAGGTAGGTACCATTATTATCTTCACTTTAGGTGAATTATTGGTTTATTAATTTGTTCCTTCATTCCCTCCCTCCTTCATTCACTTATTTGACAAACACGTGGCCAGCACCAGTCGCTCACTCATGAAACAACTATGTCCCGAGCACTACGCTTGAAACTTTCTACAGAGCAAACCGCTTTGACTCCAGAAAGGCCTATTAAGGGCACCAAATGCACCGTCCACGCGGCCAAATGTGATGCTGAGACCACACACACTTAGTCCTGAGTGAGCCGAGGTGTCCGCCTCTTGACGTCCCAGTCATCTCACTGCAGCAGCCGTTTATTACCTATTGTTTCAAACCCTCTCCCTTCTTTCTCTTCTCCTGCCAATTATGCGCTGACCCTTTTCAAACCTCAAATTTGAGGTTTGCACATAATCGCTCTGACAATTCCCGTGGTATCGAGCCGAAACTGAGCGCATCTTAATGAGATGCATAACTGCTCGGCACAAAGCTTTGATTCACTAACCGTTCTATGATTGAGCTCGGCAATTCATTCACCACCCATCTTCCCTCGACAAAGGCTCCAGGTGTCACTTCTCCGGCCTGAGACAGGGAGAAGGAGCATTGTGTTTCTCTGGTGCTCCCATTCATCACAGTCATTTTGCTCATTTGCAACGTCCAGAATGGAGTGAATTCAGGCTGAACCAAAGGTGACGTTGATGAGAATCATCTCATGGTCGCAGAGGGCAGCGTGCAGGGGCTGGGGCTTCCTCCTATCCCCAAACAAGATGGACCTCAGTGAAATGAAACAGGCTTTCCTGAGCTCATCACGCGACTGCAGTCAAGCCGGTCGGCCAGCCCCCAGCCCTTCACACCAAGGGCACGTGCGTGCTGCTGCTACCACAGGGGGCCTGGACCACGACGGTGCACCAGCACAAAACACCAATAACCAAGTTAGGCTCAGTCCTCCACAGCTCACCGATAGCTCTCACGGCCTCACCATCTCTCGGAGGGCACTGTCACTCCCATTTTGAGAGGTGAAGGACCTGAGTCCTGGAAGTCTTCATGACTTGCTCAAGAACACCCTTGTGGGGTGGTGAGGCTGGGACTCGAACTCGGGGCTTCTGGCTCTTAGCACCGCCTAAAGCAGAGGTCGCCTGGGGACCAGATCCAGCCACGTCCATCCATTTACATACTGTCTCTGGCTGCTTTCCCAGCACAACGGCAGAGTTGAGTATTTGCAACAGAGACCTAAAATTTGACTATCTAGAAAACGTTCGTGGGCCCCTGGCCTAGAGCTTAAGGCGTCGACATTGTTTAGCACTTCAGAAAGCTCCTGCAGAACGAGACGGCTTTGGTTCTTTGTATGTGGGCAATCCTGGAGTGAGCACTGAACTAGGAGTCAACTGGCCCTGGGTACGGTTGTTGTGGCTGCTGCCTCTGCTGCTGATATACAATTAGACACCCTCCCACGGGCCTGGCAGTGTTCTAAGCCTGTTATTGCTTTATCTTCCGGCAGTCGTCACAACACACCTATGAGGTATGTACTGTGATTATTGCTACACTGACAGATGAGGAACCTGAGGCACAGAGAGGCTGAGGAACTTGCCTAAGGGCACCCAGCTAATGACTGGCGGGGCTGTCTGCTCTTAACCAGCATGCTCTACTCCCCTCTCTCGTCTCAGCTTTCTGGTTTAGCCTCATCTCGCTCATTTATTAAGAGCGTGCCTTTGGAGAGCTGCCGAATACCTGGAGCTGCCTTCTCTTTGCATCCACGATGTGGGAGATGAGACTGGCCCTGCAGACCCTCACAGAATGGTGAGTTTCAAGGAAGCTCGCCGACCTGAAGGTACTTTGAGAACACTGGAAGCGTTATATAATCGTGAAGGGAAATCTTGGCAAATATATATAACATCTTTAACTCTAATACGTATTCAGTACTTTTTTTTTTTAATGTACTTTGACTAAACCCAGCAGCAGCATCTCCCACCTATGGGAAGCCATCGACAAACTGTGATCCGATGTAAACCTCAGGAGGTGTGCATGGTGGTCAAAGAGATGCTTATGAACAGAAGGATTTGGGCTCCATGGTCTCTGGGGCGGTGTGAGCCACGAGGAGCCGGTGCCTCGGGCACCAGGGTTGCTGGCTCACAACTCAGATCTGTTAGGCATCTTCACAGCACCTCACTTTATGCTCCCGACAATCTCTGAAGAAGGCAGTACCACCGTTATCATCACCAGGATGCCCACTTTGCACACTCACCATACTGCCGCTAGATTCTGCTTTCCTGACAGCACAGAACCAGCATCTCCCAGGCCTCCCTCGGACCCTAGATGTGAGGGCTCATTTATGAGTTTCCTGTTGCTGCTGCAACAAATGGCCACAAAATCAGTGGCTTAAGACATCACAGTTCTATTCACAGTTCTGGAGGTCACAGGTCCTGGAGTCAATGTGCTGGCAGTTCCACTCAAGGTGGAGAATCCATTTATGCACCTCTCCCGCTTCTGGAGGCCACTGCATCCCTTGGCTCCTGGTCCTGTCCTCACATCCCCCTGACCTGTGCTTCTGTCCATCAGCCCATCTCCATCTCTGACTCTGACCCTCTCATCACCCTTGTGATCACACTGGACCTGCCCAGATAAGCTAGGATAATCTTCCCATCTAACGCCCTTACCTTCATCACATCTGCGAAGTCCCATTTGCCTTGTAACGTAACATACTGACAGGTTCTGGGGAGTAGCATGTGGGCATCTTCGGGGGGGCCATTCTGCCTACCACAGTTTAGAAGGCAAGTAGCTGCAGGCCTTGGGTCTTGAATGACCCTGAGTCAAGGGCAGGGTCAAGGACAGCACCAGAGAGGAAGAACAGATGCTGCTCTGGTCCCCTTCTGGGTTTAGCAGCTCCTGCTACAAACGTTCACCTGTGAGGCTGGCTTGGCTTGGAGTCCCCAAACAGATCCTCTCCCTGGGCCTTGATGAAGGTGCCCCCCAAACTGATGGCTGTGGTCTGTGGGGTGTCCCAGGATCCCAGGGCGTAAAGCTTGAGATCAGAAGCACCACCACCTTCCAAGGTTTGCATGAGATTTGGACGTTGCTATTTAGCAAGTTAAATGTGAACAACTAAAGTGATAAAGACAAGCAAGCTTTCTTAGGCTCAAGAAAGACTGCACCTTGTGCAATAATCAGATAACAAACGGCAGCAATTTGCCAGGGGCTGTTTTGGGCAAGGCCTTATCTTCACAAGACACTTCTCACTTCTTCCCGTCTGACTGCGTTACACCAGAAAATCCAGGGAAGCCTACTCAGCTATCAACTGCAGTGGGCTCTCATTCTCCCAGCTCCTCTTATTTCAAGATTACCTAGGCCTCAACCCCAGCAATTTTTTTCTTTTTAGCAAAAAAGAAAATCGTGTTATAGGCTGTTCTCTGATAAGACAATGAACAAACTGACCCACAAGTGCCTTTGTGCCACTTGATCAAGAAAACTGACACTTTACTCTGAGTAATAAAAAAAAAAATTTTTTTTAAAGATTTTTCAGTTCTTCTGGATGCTTCTCATTAAGAAAGAGTTGGCAAACGATCTCTCTCAGGATCTCAGTTTTGAAGAGAGCGATGAATCAGCCCATTTCTTGGCCCGGTTTAGGGCATGTCAGAAGAGAAGGCTATTGATTGACACGAGGTGTGGAGATTATCTGTGGATTTCTATTTCTCATTCGGTCCTTGTCCCCCATGACCGTGAATAATTCGATATCAACTGCTTCTGAACTCCCCTAGTGTCTGCCAATTCCTTTAAAAAAATCACATTTCTTCTCAGACTTCAGCTCATTTATCCTGTAAAATGAAGGAAAACCTACTGAGAGCTGAGGCTGAGATTCTAAACTGAGCTTAACCATCCCGAGAATGAGACAGACTCAGTGTAGAGAGCGGAAGCAACCGGGGCTACCATTTGTGAGCCAGTCTAAGTGGTGACAAATACCTTTGAGGCACACGTCCCAAGACAGCCTCCTAATTTCCACATGTCACTCTAGCATGCAATTTCCCTACAAAATGAGATAAAATCTTCAAGCGGCTCCATCTCCTGAAATAAGGGTTCTTTGGGAATGACAATTACAGAATTACAAAGCTGCTGCGCTGTGTGCATGGCTGGGCTCATTTATTAGCCGAGAGACCGGCTTCCTCTGATTCAAATTTGTCCCTCAGCAAAGATTACAAGTTGTCCCTTGTTAATGGACTTCCAGGTTGCTCTTGAAATGTGGAACCCAGAATGTCCCGTCTGCAAAAGCCAAGGGCTGGGTGTAAGTTTATTTAATCCTTTACCCTTAGTGATAAGTGGGTTTGGGGGGTGAGCTGGCCCTCTTGTATGATTCCCTCTGTCAGCTACTGCTGGTAAACAGGCCCCTCCCCGCCCAGGACAAGAAGAATGAATTGAGGAGAAAATTATGGATGGTTGCTGAGCCTACCCGGGCAGGGAAGAGCTCAGAAAAGAAACACCCAAAAAACAGCTTCCCAACTCTTAAACCCATGGCAGTCCTTTCCTTCAGCTTCCCAATTTCAGGCACTGTCTCTAGCCTGAGCAATCTCAGTCCTGGCCCAAGGATGCTCCGTATGCCTCATGAGGGGTCTGACTTTCTGGGATAGATGGAGAAGGCAGGAAGTGGAGAGAAGCTGCCGGCGCCGGGCGAGGACGGACCACGTCCCATCATCCCTGCTCCCCTTCACTGCAGGCCACCCTGGAGCTGGAATAGGAGAGGCCTCAGGAGCCAGCATCCTCCACCCAGGTGCCTGGAGTCGCGTGGTCTTCACTGCATTTAATTCCAGTGGACCACCCACTGAGGGCAGGCACGGAGTCAGCTCACTTGCAAGTTCTCCAGGACAGGAGGGGGTTTCATCTCTACTTAAGGACCACAAAGGAGTTCAGGTCACCCATTTAGTCCAAGAATCTCCGCGCCAGCGGAGCTGGGGGAGGTGGCCTGGCCCCAAGAGCGATGGGCTCCAGAGCCGGACGGACTCGTGGTTCTACAACTCCTCAACTGGACCGCATGACCCTGCATGAGTTATTTTAAACAACAACGCCTCTCTGTGCCTCAGCTTCCCCATCTGTAAAATAGAGGATGAAAAGTAGTAACAGGGTGTTTGAATGTGAGGGACAGTCAAAGTCACTCGGCAAAAGACGTTTCTCTCGAGAGTCAGTTACTACAACCCAAATTGCGATTACATTTTTTTTTTTTTTTGAAGGAAGAATAGTGGGAAGTTTTAAAGATGAAAACATAAAGGTAAAAAAATACTAGTCGCTCACATATCTGACTGTGTACTGCTGGCCACTGTTCTAGGCACTTTACACAAATCAACTCATTGAATTTTCATAACAACCCAAAGAGGTAGGCACCGCTGTTGTCCCCATGAAACAGATAAAGAAACTGAGGTCCCCAGAGATCAGGTAACTGACCCAAGGTTGCCCTACCAGTGAGGATGGATTTGAACCCAGGCAGCATGATTCCAAGAACCCCCAGCTGTAACTGCTATACTACATGGGTTCTTTTTTTTATTTTTCCGAGGAAGATTAGCCCTGAGCTAACATCTGCTGCCAATCCTCCTCTTTTTTTTTTTTTTTGTTTTTTGCTGAGGAAGACTGGCCCTGAGCTAACATCCGTGCCCACCTTCCTCCACTTTATACATGGGACACCTACCACAGCATGGCTTGCCGAAGGGTGCCATGTCCGCACCCAGGATCCAAACCAGTGAACTCCAGGCTGCTGCAGTTGAATGTGCACACTTAACCACTGTGCCACCGGGCGAACCCCTAGGTGGGCTCTTTAGCTAAAGTTAAATAAATTATTCCCACTTTCCAGGTGAGGAAATTGAAGCCCCAAGACACTGAGACGCTTGCCCAAGACCCCACTGCTAGGAAACAGAAAGCGGCAGAATTTGAACTCAGGCCTTAGGGCTTGAAATTCCATTCTCTTCCATTAAATGCCTTGTTTGAGATCTCCTGCAGCTGACATTTGGGGCAGTGGGGGTGATGGGAAGCAGGAAGGTGACACTAAACACGTCTTCTGGAGGTCAAGGCTGGGGTGAGGATGGGGGAGCATGGAGGGCCTACCTTGGGCTCCTTCCCCCTGTTCTTGAAAAAGTGCGGTCAGGACCAGCCCAAACCATGAAGAGAACAAACCTGGACTGTGGCACCCAAGGGTGTCCAGCTCAGCTCCTAAACCTGCAAGTTGCCTTAACCCCAGGAACACAGCACCCAGGAAGACGGGGCTGACCTTTGCTTCCAGGGCACCTGTTCAAAGCCACATTTTTCTCCCCGAGTTGAGCCAGTTAGGAATAGTAAATGCATCCAGAGGAACTGAGAGGCTGCCCATCCATCTAGCCCCCCAAGGAGTCCAGCTCCCTGCCGCTGATGAGCTCTCCATGCTACAAAAATTTGTTTTCCAGGTTTTCACAAAGCAAAAGCATGCCCGGCTCTGGGCAAGGTAAGGACGTCTTCTTGGCCCCTGTCTCTGAAATCCATGCAGACTCTGGGACCACCTGTCCTTTTGTTATCTATGCGCCAAGCGGCTGCTTCTTCTAGGAGCCCCCGGGTGTGGGCTGTTCTCCCAGGAGCCTTCTCCAGTTAACGCTTGTGCAGACCACCTGGGACTCCGTTAAAATGCAGGTTTCCTCCATTCAGCAGGCTGGGGTCGGGGCCGAGGTTTGCATGTCTAACAAGCTCCCAGCTGATGCCCAGGCTGCTTATCCCCGGACCTGTCTTGGAGCAGTAAAAGCCTGGAGCAGTGGTTCTCAAACTTGGCTGCACATTGGAACCACCCATGGGACTTTTAAAAAGTTTTTAAAAACACCACAGAAATTCTGAGTTAGTAGGTAGAAGGCGCGGCCTGAGCATTGAGGTTTTTTAAATTTCCTTTTTTGATTCTAATGTGTGGCCCAAAGTGAGCACCCCTGCCCTAAGAGATGGAGTTCTCTGTTAACACGTGGAAGGTGGCCCGCCTCTATGGAGGTCTATCTTCCAAGGGATCTGAACTGCACCTCGCTCACGTGTCCCCAGGGATCGCTGCCTCGTCGTTTCTGGCCTGTGTCTGAATAGCAACCACAGCAGCAAACGGCACTAAGGTCGGCCTCACTCAGGGCCAGACACCTTTCCAAGCCCTTCCCGTCTCTGGATTCATTCAATCCTCACAAGACCCTGTGAGGAGGTGCTGGTATCACCCTCACTTTACAGATGAGGAAACTGAGGCACAGAGAAGGCAAGAAGCTTTCCCAAGTCACACAGGCGGCAGGTGGTGGCTCTGGGATTCCGGCCCAGCGGGCTGGTTCCAGGGCCAGCGCTCTTGACCCCCTGCAGGCTGTGTGGCCTCAGACATTCCCCTATCTTTCAGAACTTTTCCCCCAACATTGGGACAGGACGCAAGGTCTGGATCCAAGGAAGCACTGAGTCTGCCGAGCTCTCAAAAGCCAAGCTCTGCCTTGGTGGGATGTCTTTATATCGGCGGATACATCTGTGGATATCCTGGAGGGAACATGCCGGAGACGGAACAGGAGGTCACAGCGATGCCTCCAATACTCACGATGACTCCCAGAACTATATATTGGCCATTTTGTGACTTTAAATCCCTGATTGAAGACGAAGAGAAGGAAACGTTGCCACAGGCCATTTTAGGCAGCAGCAGAGTCTGCCCGGGTGTCACACCCTGTGTGGCATGTTCCAGAATGGCACCTTCCTTCCAGGGCTGCCACACCCGCCAAGGCTGGGGCAAAGCCACCTGGCAGTGTCTCCTAACACGGTAATGTCGATATTGAACAGCGGAAGATCAGCTGGAGACACTGGAGCTGCCGACCTTTCTAGAAGTCAAGAGCTACAGAGGAACTCTATCTTGGACAGCTTGTCTTAACTAGAAGGACATGGATGGGAACGCTCATCCAGGAAGGACAATCCTGCAGTCTCTTGAGAGTCGGTGCATCTTCTCCCTTTGCCAGCTTTTAATTGTGCAAAGGATGGTGGAGTCAGTTCCTCTCCTGCGCCTTTGCTCAATCAGGGTGAAAAAGCTTCTGCACACCCACATGCACGCAGCATGCACACACACACACGAGCACACATGCGTGCACACACTCCCACATGCACACGCCTAGTCTAGGTCAATGGTCCATCTCCGCACTTCTCTAGCATCATGCACTGAACTGAAGAGCTCTAGCACCCAGCACTCTGCCGTGCACGTAGCAGGTGTTACGGGTTGCATTGTGTCCCCACCACCCCCCACACACAAATTCCCGTGTTGAAGTCCTGACCCCAGCCCCTCAGAACGTGACTTTCTTTGGAAATGGGGTCACTGTAGATGTAATTAGTTAAGATGCAGTCCTACTGGAGTGGGTGGGCCCTGATCTGATATGATTAGAGTCCTTACAAAAAGAGGAAATTTGGACGCAGACACATGCAAAGAGAACTCCAGGTGAAAATGAAGCCAGAGACTGAGGAGATGCTTCTACAGCCAAGGAACACCAAAGATCACCAGCAAACCACCATAAGCCAGGTGCCGGGCACAGACAGATTCTTCCTCATGGCCCTCAGAAGGAACCAGCCCTGCCAACACCTTGATCATGGCCTTCTGGAACCAGAGCTGGGAGACAATAACTCTCTGTTGTTTACGCCGCCCGGTTTGTGGTCCTTTGTCACGGCAGCCCCAGCAAAGGAACAGAGCGAGTATGCAATAAGGGCGGAAGGGAAGAGGACATAGAGGAATTTCAGTTCCATTTCATTCAGCGTGTGTTTACTGAGTTCCTGCGTGGGCCACACGCTCTGGAAGAAGAAGGAGGAACGGGAGGAAGGAGGGAGAAAGGGAGGGAAGAGAGATACAGGGCTGAATGGGGGCTGGGTGTTGGGGGAGGAGGAGGTACGGCTTAAGCAGCCCCGGCCCCTCATTGCTTTTCTAGTTTGTGACTCGCTTTCCCCAGTTCCTTCAAGCATCCAACCCGTGTAGCCGTTCTCTCCCCGCTCCCCACACTGTCACCTGCTAGTCTCCAGAAAGAATCTGTGAGAGCGAAGCTGAGATGGAAATGACCGATACCTTTCTCACTGTCAGCCCTTCCACAGGACTTGAACGGACACTGTCAGGAAGGATGTTTTTAGGGCATCAGGCATCAGCCTGGAGTGGAGATGTACTCTGCACACCAGGGACCTCACTGGGCCCCGGGAAACCTCTCTCCTCGATGGTTGGCTGCCTTGGCGCCTGCGGAGGCGCGAAGCCCTGGTCACCTCCCCAGCGTGAATCTTCACACACCGGATTTGCTCAGGGCACAGGAACGGGGCTTCCCTCACTGCCCGAAAAGGTACCGAGCCCCTTTTCTGTTGCCGGCCTGCAGCAGCAACTGGGTGCCCAAGATGAGTAAGACACAGCCCCTGCCCATAAGGAGCTCAAAGTCTAGTAATCTCATTTCAAACGCAGGGGCGAAATGTCATGAACAAGAGAAACATGGGCGTGGAGGTGGGATAAGGGTGCATGTGATAGACTTGTACTGTCCACGATGGCAGTTCCATGAGCACGTGACATACGGCCCGTCCAAACCGAGATGTGCCGTGTCAAACACACATCACATTTCACAGACTTAGTACAAAAACAAGAACATAAAATAGTATGCACCCCCACGTTCGCTACAGCCCTATTTACAACAGCCAAGATATGGGAATAAGCTAAGTGTTCATTGATGGGTGAATGGATAAAGAAGAAGGGGATGTATATACAGTGGAATGCTATTCAGCCATAAAAAAGAATGAAAGCTTGCCATTTGTCACAAGATAGATGGACTCTGAGGGCATTATGCTAAGTGAAATCAGTCAGAGAAAGACAAATACAAATGTAAGAGAGATAAATATGATCTCACTTATATGTGGAATCTAAAAACAAACGAAAAAAGCAAGCTCACAGATACAGAGAACAGATTAATGGGTGCCAGAGGCGGGGGGTTGAGGGGGTGGGTGACACGGGTGAAGGGGGTCAAAAGCTACAAACTTCCAGTAATATAAGTCCTGGGGATGTAATTTACAGCATGGTGACTACAGTTAATAGTACTGTATTACATATTTGAAAGTTGCTAAGAAAATAAATCTTAAAAGTCCTTATCACCAGAAAGAAAATGTGTAACTATAGATGGAGACAGATGTTAAGTAGACTTATTGTGGTGATCATTTCACAATAGACACAGACATCAAATCATTATATTGTACATGTGAAACTAATATAACGTTCAATGTCCATTATAACTCCATAAAAAAAGATTTTAAAAAATAGGAAATATCTCAATTTTTTTACTGATTACATACAGAAATGATCATAGTTTGGACACACTGAGTTAAATAAAATATATTATTAAAATAAATTTCAACTGTTTTCTTACTTTTTAAAATATGGCTACTAGAAAATTTCAAATTACGTATATTCAGTCACATTATATAGTGAGTAGACAGCCCTGTTCTCGAAGAACATTTAATCCGAGGTTGGAGGGAAAAAGAAAAATCAGGGAGAGCTTCCTGGAGGAGGTTTCATCTGAGCTAATTAAAAAAAAAATCAGAGGCCAGCTCAGTGGTGCAGCGGTTAAGTCCATGTGCTCCACTTCGGTGGTCCAGGGCTCACCAGTTCAAATCTCGAGTGTGGACTTAGGCACCACTTATCAAGCCATGCTGTGGCAGGTGTCCCACATACAAAATAGAGGAAGATGGGCACAGATGTTAGCTCAGGGCCAATCTTCCTCAGCAAAAAGAGGAGGATTGGTGGCAGATGTTAGCTCAGGGCTAACTAAGCTTCCTCAAAAAAAAAATCAAACAAAAAATCAGCCTTGACTGCACAGCTTGCCCTGTGCATGGAACTTTTTATATATTTTCTAATTTGGTGCTTAATAACTGAACTGTGGGTATTTTATTCCTACTTTATAAACAAGGTAGGTCTCCAGTGCTTGAAAAACTTCGGCTGTTTTCCCCAGAATTCACACCAATTAGTGATGGAGGTGGCGTGGAAACCCTGCTTCCCACAGACCTGCCAGGGGAAGGGTGACAGGGACAGGAGGCAGAAGGGAAGGCTCCTGCTGATGCCCACCTCCCGCCCCCAACGGCATCTCCCCTCCGCAGAATTTGAGAACAAGCCAGGGCTTTGTTTGGGCTCAATCCATTCCAACAAGGTTAAAATCCAACTGGCTGAGAAGCTACTAGAGTTGTGTAATTTACAGAAAAATCAAATTATGTAGAGGCCTCTTATAATGGAGGGTAATTTAGGAAATAACTTTCCGAAAGTGGCAGATTTTACAGCTGTGTTACCATTTGGTAATTGCTGAGGTCGTCTTGTCACTCGAGCGCCCTTCTCTAGTTGCAATATACCAGATCCTATCCACACAGACTGACACTGAAAAACCCCATTAGAACACTGAACTCACTCTCCAGCTTTGAATATAGTGGGTCAAATTGGGCTTCCGGAAACCGAACAACCGCCTATGAAGACAGCCTGCATGAAATGTGGGTCGACCAATGAGATCGATGGTAGCATATTAAAACCACCCAGGGACCGGGTCTTATTTAAAAGCCATGGCTGAGGCACTTAGCTAGGTACTGGGTGTGACAAACACAACCACAGGACAGCTATAAAACTTAGCTGCATCTGCCTGTTTTCCGGAATACGGGGTGAGTGGACAGGTACACACACACTCACACACAAAGGGCTCTCTGCCTTTGGAATGACTGTTCGGGAAGAATGATGCTGAATGGACGCATCTGCTGCGGAAGGCAAGAAAGAGGAGACAGTGTACAGCCCCCAGCTCTGGTCAGTTAATCCCTTCATTACCAACCACACGGAGGCACGCGTGGCCTTATAAATCAGTGCATCAAGCTTCCTAGGAACAGGGTCTACCAGGCACATAACATAAATCAAAATGTTTAGGAAGTGCTCACGATGACTAGCTAGTAGCTTCCAGGCAAGAGGAAATCATCTATCTTATCATTGTTCAAAAAAATTCCAAGTGTGCATCTGCAGAATTCTGAGCCTGGAGCACAAGGGCACAGCACGGCTGCAGACCCCCTAAGACAAGTGCCAGGTCAGCGAACTCAGCGCAGATCACTGATGCCTACCGGTTAACACAACTCTGCCCTCCGCACCATTCTAGGTGCCTTTTGTACACGATTTCAAATCTCACAAACCTGCAAGGCTGATATCACGTTCTTATTCTACAGATGGGGAAACCAAGCCTTGGGGAGGTGAAGTAACTGCCCTCTCCCACACTGTGTCTGACTCTAGAGTCTCCATCTGTCCTGGCTTCTTTGGAAATCTGACCAGGGCACCCTCCTCGGCTCAAGAATAATGGAGCCCCTGGCCACAGTGAAAGAGGCAGCCCACGGTCCCTGGTTTTTGCAATGGGCTTCGCCCGTCTATTGTAATTTGCAATTAATAATGAAGTATTCTCCCAAGTGCTGTGTGTAAGATCAAGTTCATGTAATATTTCATCTTTGCCAGCCAGCTGCCGTTCTGCTGGGCTGACAGTAAGTAATATCTTTGCATAAGGAGCCAGTCCACAACTAAATCAATTAATCCCTCTTCGGCTGGTAGACAGCTGCTGGGTCAAAGCAAGATAATTAGACGGACTCGTCATTTACCAGGTGGTTGGTAATGAAGGGATTAATTGACCAGAGCTGGGGGCTGTACAATGTCTGCTCTCTCTTGCCTTCCGCAGCAGATACGTCCATTCAGCATCATTCTTCCCGAACGATCATTCAAAAGGCAGAGAGCCCTTTGTCCCTTCGGGCTGCTTTCTAAGACTGTAGCCGAACCTTCGCAAGCGCCCATCCGATGCCTGGCTGGAACAAGTCTGGGTTCTCCTTCTTACGGGACCGAGAGCCAAGTGGCCCAGGTGTCCCATAAACAGGGCAGGGCTCCTCCTAGGACTGAGCCTGGGGGCTCTGCTTCTTGGGATTGCCCACTGAGTCTGAGTCTCCAGCGCTCAGGGCATCGACCCACAAGCCTTCTAACAGAGCACATGAGGGAACATGATCTCCATCCTAGTGGATGAGGCTGAGCGGCCAAAACTGACACGGGGCCTTCACAGAAAGACAGTAGAAATGACAGTGGGCAACACACGCTTTGAGTTGCTTTTCAAGTAGTGGGTTATGGGTGATGAGAGAATCAAAGATTCAAGGATTTTTAAAACTGGGGGGGGCCCTTACAGACCCTCCAACCCAGTGCTTCTGAACCCTGGCTGCCCATCACAATCACCAAGGGAACTTTGAAAAAATATTGACCACCCCCCAGCCCTATCCAAGACCAACCAATAAAATCAGAATCTCTGGAGGGGAGGGCTGGGCACCGGTCCTTCCTTCACAGCCCCCTGAGTGCTCCTAATGTAGCCGGGGTTGGGAACCATGGATCTCGTCCATCCTCTCCAACTTATAGATGAAGATCTGTGGGGAGGGGACACACGGCCTGCCTTAGAGAAGCCCCTCAGTTAACAAGCAACTGAGGCAGACAAGGAAGGTGGTTCGTAGTTGCACACAGTCTCCTGTGGGCTCCTCGGGACCACCAACCCTGCCAGCGGGGCAAGACTAAAACCCTCCACAACGTCGGACAAGCCTTATCCAGCTGGTACCAACCTGCCTTTCCTGCCTCCTCTCCAACCAGCTCCCAACATGCCCCTTCACTCCAGCCACAAACCCCTCACCATTCTCTGAAAGTGCCACGGACTGTGCCACCTGTGGTCCCCGCTCCCGCTGTTCCTCCCCTCTGTGACACTCTTCCTTCCCCTCTGTCAGGGGAAGTCTGATGGATCTCAAATGCGCCCTCCTCTGTAAAGATTCCGGCTCCGGCCTGCGCCTCCAAGCATTAACTACTCGCTCCCGATTCTCCCACCACTTTGCGAAAAGCTTCTATCATGCAGCACTTACGTTCTAGTACGCACATGCCTCTCTTCCCCGGGTCTTTTCCTGTTTATTCTATAAATGACTGTAGGAGAAACACATTTCGGCAAGCGCTGCTGAGAAAACTATCTAGATTGGGGCTAGGAGAGTCGCCCGGCCCTTGTTGGACGATTCAAGCTTTTATCAATCTAAAACTGAATCAGAGACCCCAAAGTGCAGTTTCACCAAGCCGTGCTAGCCTGCAGCAGAGTTCCTGGGGGTGACCCCTGCGGAGCCTGGCTCCAGCCAGGAGACAAAGGTCCCCCCAAATATCCGGTTCAGGAAGGAAAAACCAAACCTGCAACTGCTCACTGGATGTCTCTGTGCCGTCCACACCACTCCATAAGCCGTGGGCCCTGCCTGTGGGAATTTCCGACTAACCTGAGCACATCCCAGGTCTCAGCTTGAGTCACAGGGAAAGAGAACCTCAAGGAGGCAGTTTTCCACCCAGGAAAGCTGAACTGATCGGTTCTCATCCTCCTACAATCTCGCCAGGTCAGAGGGGCCCAGCTCGAACATCTAGGAGCTCTCTGATCCTGGCAAATTGCTCAGCCCGTCTGAGCCTCAGTTAACTTGACCTCAAAAATGGGGTTATTGGGTCCCTCCTTTTAGGGTTGTGAAGATTCAGAGATATGTGTGGAAAAACACCTAGAATAGTCACGGGTATGCATTACACATTCAATGAATAGTAACTTTCTTTCCTTCTCTCTTTTTCTCTCTCTCTCCATCTTTCCTCCTGGAGCCTACCTTACAGAGAAGTAAATTTACTTCAACACATTGGAGATTGGACTAATAAGGGTCCAATTTTATTATTCTTATTCTAATAAAATATTGACTGGTCCTCAGAGATTCCTAGGAACACCCACAGACAATTGGATCTGGTGCATCCTGGACAAGCCTCGTGGACTCAGTGCTTACGAATTCCTGGTCAGCCCCTGGGCTGTGCATCTGTCTTCCTGGAACGTGGTAATCACAGAGCAAGTATAATGCTAAAGAAAGAACCAGGCAGGGCAGGGCCGAACCACGTGAGGGATGCTGTGAAGATTTCAGGGAACCCACGAAAGGACCAGGAGGTGGGCGAGGCAGAAGGACAAGCTGTCTCGCCCTCGCTGGCATTTAGGGGCAATTATGCCCTATTAATGGCTGAGGACGTCGCTCTGCCCTGTGAGTCTGTGCTGAGCCAGGGCGGCCCACAGATGTGCTCGGCCCACAAATATGCAGTTGGCAACTTCTGAATCGTCGGTGACTTGACGCCAGCTGATCTGATCGGCAATTACGTTTTATTTTGGGGCCAGGGAGACAGCAGAGAACCAGGAAAATTATAAGACATCAGAGTGCAGTTTTTCTAAGAATATCAACTATGAACTTTTTTTTAACCAATTGTTGTTTTAATGGTTAGGGGTTTGCAAGACACTAAAATAAGAAAACTCAGGATACTAAAATCAGATTAAAGCCAATTTTCCCAAGGGAGCTTTTATGCTTTTGTCCAATGGAAATCTGGGTGTGATACTTTTTGGGGGGAGGGGAGCTGGGGTAATTCCTGCCAAGAGAACCCAGCTGGTGACAGTGAGGACAGTGTAGAGATAAACAGATTTATAGTTTGTCCTGGGTTTGAAGCTTTTCTCTGCTTCTTACCAGCTGTGTGACCTCAGGCAAGTCATATAACCTTCCTGGCCTCAACCCTCCTATACACAGAATCGGGGTGTGACATCCAGCTCTGGGTGTGATATCTAAGCACTTGATGAGATGTTAATAAGCATCCAGACAGCAGCTGGTCCACAGGACAGTACACGGTCACCAAGATGGTGCCTTCTGGCCATAATGTTGGTTTCCTATCATCTAAAATAAACAGTTCCTGTTTTCACCATCATATATCAAACTCAAATAAACAGTCAGCATAAAAAGGGGAAATGGCATCTCCGGGAGCAGTTTAATTTCTAGCAATTACAGGGTTTGTCATCTGCCTCTGTGATAACATCAACGTCTAGGCTTAGCGGCTTCAACAGCTCAGCTGGTAGGGAAACACGAGAAACCGCAACCAGGCCCGATGGAGTACAAAGTCTGTAAATGTCTTGTGGACGCAAAACCCAACCAAACGCAACAGGAGCGCTTGCTCCCTTCTCTCCTCTTAACGCCTTGGCCCACAGCAGCCCGAAGATCGCCAAGACGGTCTCTCCAAGAAGCGCCACTGGCCCAACTTGCGTGGGAATGGAACATAATTGCAGCTTGTAAAGGAAACCAGCCTAAGAAAAAAACATCCCAGGACAACATCCCGAGGAAACGGGGAGATCTTCCTGCGGGGACGTTTTCCGGGCTGCCAGCGAAGGGGGCCAGACAGCTTGCCCACGACATTCTTGATGGAAGGTGGTGACTCACCCACCTCCGCCCTCACGAATGGCTCCCGGAGCCACGTCTCCAGCCCCATCTTCCCTCCCAGGACCTAGGCTATTGCTAAATGAGCATCTCATCTGGACAACATTCCTAACACCCATGGAAGGAAGAGACGACCTCTGCTCTGGAAGGTTCTCTCTCTCTCCTCTGACTGGTTTAGGAATGGACCAAGCAGGGTCTCCCTCGCCAATTAACTCACTCATGTCAACCCAGAGATACAGGAGGAGCCAGGCATGGCAGGCTAACTACACATGCCCTGCTCACCCTTTTGTGCCCACCAGCTGGCCCTGTGCTGCACATAGTGGGTACTCGTAATAGCAGATAAAGAAATGAATGATTGAATGTGCAAATGAATCTGAGAATGAACCAGCTCCATAAGAGGCGCCAAATAAGACACATCTCCTCAAGCAACCCTGCAAGGCAGGTATTGTTAGCACCATATTACAGACGAGGGAAAGCAGGCTCAGAGGGGTTAAGCATCTTGCCCACACTCACGCAGCTTGTAAAAGAGGAAACCAGCCTTTGAACCCAGGGTGACCCTAAAGTCAAGGCTTCCAATATTGAAACCATTCCCACGACCACGATCACGACAAACCATGTTTATACAGCCCCTGACCCATCAGAGTTATTTCATCCTCCCGACGTTTTGGAGAGATGAGAAAACTGACCGCAAGAAAGGACTCATCATGTAGTCAAGGCCACACGACCAGGGGGAGTGGAAGTAGGAAGTCGAACCTGAACTTTGGGTCTTTCAAACACAGCCATGTGGGAGCTCCGGTGATAGGCCAGGCTCCGTCTTAGGGTGGAGGATGCCAGGGAAGAGCAGAGACACGGTCTAGGGACTTCCTGTCCAGACAGGCATCTACTTCAGAAACAGGTTCTTCCCATGATGCCACATGTTGCCCATAAAATTTTCCCAGGAAAGCAGAACAGAGGATGTCAACGAAAAGATGCAAATGGTTTGCATCTTGGTAGCACGCGTTGTTTTCAACACAGCTTACCAGAAACCCCGTCCTTTGTCGAAGCCCATTCCGCCTCTTCCTAAGGACGGGTGTGTGAACAGGCTGGGAGACTTGTCTATAATAATCTGGTTATTTGGGTACCAAACAAAAGCCAGACATCAAATTCCCTGCTGGGTCACCAGAGAGCCCGGGAAAGAAAGCCTCAGGCAATCTGAGTTTGCAGTTGATCAGAAAGATCTCAGGCTCACCCCTTTGCAAGACTTCTGGGGATCCAGCATCTTTGAGGACCAAGCATTACTCTCCTCCACCAACACCTTCGTCCACAGAAATGCTAAACTAAGATTTAGATACAAAATAAAGCTCAGAGACTACAGCCCAAAGAAGTACAATTTTTTTCTTTCTCAACGGCCATCAAATGTCAGCAGATGGGCCACTAGTTGTGCACTCACCAGTTCTTGGCATCAAGTGCTCATTAATGTTCCCACAAAAGGAAAAGCCTTGGAGTCTCCACATCAGGACCCACACACACCAACGAGGCTGTCACCATGGCAACCAGGCCTCCTCCCTTTGCTCCGGGCTTTCCACGGAGGATGCTTTTCTTTGGTTGGAGCTTATTTTGCTCAAAGAGGAGCTCTTCATAATCAAGTTGGAGTTACCATGACAGTCACTTAACAAAATGCCCCCCACACAAGGGACTCTTGGCAAACTGTCATAGCGAGTTGGAATTCTTGGGACATCTCTGGGCTTTAATAATCGGATGTGGGAGCTGGGTGGCAAGTACACCCATGTGTAAGCCTTCTTTGGGGGTGCCAAGAGAGAGACTGCACAGCTCGGCCGGCTCTGCAATTCCGGAGTCCCACGGTTGACACCTGCCACTGTGTGGCTCAGGGGTCCAAAACCCGGGCAGGTCTGAAAGCTTAGTCCAGAATGACACCAAGGCATTTCTCTAATGTTAAATCCCGCTCGCTAGAATTGCAGAACCATTTTATAGAGCAAGGGTGACCAAGACAGAACCACTGAAGATAAAATGCCAGGCAGTGGAAGAAGTTTCAAATCCCCAAAATCAGAATTTTGGAGTTTTTCAGGCCCCCTCCCACCCATCTCCCAAAAAGGAGAACTGACACATGGAGACAGAGCCAAGGAAGTAAGGAAGTGTCCAGGGCTTACCTGGGTCGGGTTGTAGAGTTCCTGCAGGGGGCTTCGAGACCCCTTCCGGCAACAGATGTCCACACCGAAGGGGTTCCTCCGCATGACTGAGGAAAGAAAGGGGAGGCTCATCAGAAATGAGCAACAAAGCTTTGTTGTCTGACAAAACAAAAAAGGCAGAGGAGGCAAGAAGAAACAGGTAGGGAAGGAAGAGAGAGAGCCGGCTTCTGGCAAAGCTGTTCCTTTTTCCAGTGGGCCATCCCACCTTCCCCAACACTCAGGCATCTCGCACTCAGAAGGACACAAATGATGCTAAACATTCTTTCCAGTAAATTTTTAAGAAAACCAGACAGGCATCTAAAACACTGACATAAAGCTGCTTACAAAAGACATTGTGACAGTTGTTGCAAGAGTGTGAGCTCTACCAGCGCAGGGCTTGGCGACGGCTTTAAAATGCCGCAGCCTTGGGGCTGGCCCCGTGGCCGAGTGGTTAAGTTCCCGCGCTCCGCTGCAGGCGGCCCAGTGTTTCGTTGGTTCGAATCCTGGGCGCGGACATGGCACTGCTCATCAAACCACGCTGAGGCAGCGTCCCACATACCACAACTAGAAGGACCCACAACAAAGAATATACAACTATGTACCGGGGGGCTTTGGGGAGAAAAAGGGAAAAAATAAAATCTTTAAAATGCCGCAGCCTTCCCCTCCCCTGTCACTTAAACGACCTTTGATCCCGGCCTGAGCCCCTGGTCTCCTGAGAGCCTGGCAGAGCGTTCCCCAGGCGGTTTCCCCCGCAGGATGAGTCAGAGGCCCGTCCCCCCAGAGCCTCTTGTAAATCAGCTTATTTTCAATGAGAATATCGGCTTGAGGCCGAAAGGATGAGGGTCTGTGTTTCCAGACAGACAGAGATGGCACTGACAACCAATACAAGAGGGAGAATTAAGCCAACTTCTCAAAAACCCAACCGGGTTGAGGACACCAAGAACTGTTCTTAAACAGAAAGCATTCCTTCTTTTTCGATTCTTCTGGTTCACAAAAACCCTCACTCCGTGCAGCCCCTCACAGCGTCCAGCACACAGCCACCGCTGACAATTATTTGTCGAAGGGAGGGCGGGATGAATGAATGAATGAATGAATGAATGAACGAATGAACGAGTACTCTCTTCTCACATGGGAGGCAGTGTTCTTGTGGAATGACTTGGTAGGGGCATGGGTGGAACAAGGAGAGCAGATCTTTTCACAAGCCTAAATAATTCGCCTCCCACGTAGTGAGCAGAGTGACAGCACGACACTCCCTGGAGCAGACAGCCTAGGTCTGGATCCTGGCGCTGCCCCATACCAGCTGTGTGACCTCAGGCAAGATACCCAACGTTTCTGTGCCTCTGTTTCTTCACCTACAAAATGGAGATGAGAAGAGGATCTAACTCCATGGGCTGGGTGTGAGGATTAAATGAGTTACTACTCTAGGCAGAATGCTTAAATGGGGTACCAGCAAAAAAGTGTTTGTTATAAATTTCTTAAGGTACTGGAGATCATTAACTAGATTTGCACATAATTTATGACGAAAATCGCTTGCCCCCCGCCCTAGGAGGGGACATGAGAACTTCTCCATTCTTGAGCCATCAAGTGAGCTGATGAGAAGTTACCAGACTGCAAGCCGGACTCGGGGATTGACAGGAAAGTCGCACAGCCACAACAGACGGGGGGGCTGGCTGGAAGGGGATAAACCCAGGTACGTCTGCTCAGAAGCCAACCTGAGGTCAGAAAACCGAGGAAGCCACCTCTACAAGCAGCCGATTACTTCTGGAAGGTCTCCAGATGAATCAACGCCTTGCCAGGCAACGCTTCTCGGACTTGTCCCTTTGAGCCACATGGAAACCCTGAGTGTAAACGCTCCATTCCAGGAAACCAGAAGCTGCATTTTCTCTCTCCTTCTCTTTACTTCCCAGAGTAGGGTCAGCACACTTTTCCTGTGAAGGATCAGACAGTCTTTTGGTCTGGGGCTGTCCATCTCCTTTGCAAGTCTTCAACGTGGCGGCTGCAGTGTGGAAGCAGCCACAGACCACGGAGAACCGAACGGCGTGGCTGTGTGCCGACACACCCTCAGCCGTGGACGCTGAAATGCGAATTCCGTGTAATTTTCACATATCAGGAAATAGACTTCTTCTGATTCTTTTCCAACCATTTACAGAAACAGGCGGCGGGCCGGATGCGGCCCACGGGCTGTAGTTTGCGACCCCTGCCCCAGAGAGCGGCCCCAGGTATTCCCAGGGTCTCCGTAAGAGCCCCAAGCACACCCTGGGCGCCCTGCAGCCCTCTCCGGGGAGGAGGCAATCCGGGGGCCAATGTCCACACATAAAAGCCATTCGAGTTTGATTAGGCTGTGCGGAGAAACACTGGTTCTTTGTTCCTCCACGGCTGCCTCGAGAAGAGGGGAAAAAAAAATCCACGTTGTTTTTCTTTAATTTATTACTTCATTTTTCATTTCCACCAAAAACGGGGTAAACTGTTAAATGCACGCAGGTTGCCCTCGGTGAACAATGACATAGCAACACTTCGGAGGAGGAAAAACAGCCATAAAACTTGTAAAATTATGCCCACGCCGTGCATGATTAGGTCTCCCCATGGCGGCCGTGCGGCTCGCCCAGGCCTGTGGCTGCGGGACCGCCGCAGTGAAACCCGCCGTGAAATCCATTAAAAGTCAGCTTTTATGGGGGGCAGTATTATTTAATTGGTTTATTTTTCTAATACAAGGCCTTTAAAATGCTTTGGCCATGTGGGGCCTGCAACACGGGCCCCTTCCCAAGGCCGGCGGCCCTCAGGGTCTCCTCCAGCCCCGCCTGTGACTTCCCTGGGCGCCACGGGAACCAGCTTTGGCACCCCAGGCCACAAAAGCCAAAGGGGCCTTGTGTGCTTTTTATGGGAACGACAACAATCTCACCATTTATGGAGAGCTCATTGTGTGCCAGGCGCTCGACCAAGCATAATCCTTCACACAGCGAAGGAAGTACCTGCGTTTTACAGACGACCTCTCTGAGCCTCCCTTAATTTCAGGAACTTGACCAAGGTCAACGCCTTGCGGGGTGGAAAGTACCCAAGCTGAGATTCAAACCTGACTTCTGGGCTCTTCCTATCCAAATGAGAATAATGAGAACCTACCACGTGCCTGGGAGACAAAGGGTGGGCCGGCAATTACGCACCTAGGTGTGAGAAGGTTTATTCTGTGTGTGTCTCAGGAAGAGCGGCACCAGAGAAAGGTGAGTAACCGACACACACAGAGAGCAGCCTACGTTCAGAGAGCACAGTTCACATGTTTAATCTGCACAGCAGTCCTCTGGGGTGGGTACCGCTACTGTCCCCACTTCACAGATGGGCGTCCTGAGGCTCAGCAGGGTTAGGTAAATCGCCCAGGTCTCACGACAAGTGAGAGGTGAAGACAGCATTCCGACACAGGCAGCCCACCTCGCAGCTGCCACGCTGGACCAATGGTCAAGTGGCAAGTCCACCAAAGATCTCCATAGTTTCCTCCGGGCCCAAGCCCTGGTTGTCTGGCCACTTCTAGGACAAGCGATACACAATGTAGTCCAATATTATAGGATTCATTAAAATGATGTGAGGGCCAAACTATGAACTAACGGTTATTACACTCATTCATGTACTTATTCGACAAATCTTTATCAAGCTCCTAAGATATGCCAGACATCAGGTATGAGGATATACACCCTCTCCGTCTTATTCACGTAGTTTCTCTGGTGCTTGGCACACAGTAGGTACTCAAGGAGGGGTACGAATGATCTAGGATTTAAGGCTTTCTTTACACGCATGGAACAGGTTGCTTCCCGCTCTATATGGAGGAAACGGCCAGGAGCATCGGGCTGCTGTTATTTTTTCCTTTGAAAATGAAAGATCTGATCATCAAAAGCCCTTAGAAAGGAATCCCTGAGGACATCTAACGGTGGCCTTCCGCTGTCCACCCACCACCAGAGTTTTATTTAGCTGCAACACTTGTCTCCTTTCTAAACTCAAGTCCATGAAATTCAAGACCGTTTTGTAAGAATCTAATCAACTCAATTTCCAGTATGATTTCCTGGCCCCGGGAACAGTTCTGTATATTCCAAGATACACAAATGAAGCTAAAATTAAAATCAAGCCACGTATGTTTGTTTCACTATGAAGAGCACGTTGTTTTTAAGCAGATGCTCCACTCCCGGTGAGCTGAGGGCAGGTGATGGAAAGTCAGGTCTCGACAATGGAGGGGAGCCCATCTCCCTCTCCAAGTGGCTCCCTGGGACACCGCCAGGGCTGTTGGGGCAGGAGGGAGAAGCTGCCGGATTGTTAATTCTGAAATAAAACTGATATGCTGTGGGGCCCTGGGTGGGAACCTGCCTTTGACGCATTTCACAAAACCAAAGACATTTGGAATTCTCTGGGATTACAGTCCAGCTCCTTCAATTTACAGAAGAAACTCAGAGAGCTGAAGTACTTGCCCAAGGTCCCCAGGGTAGTCAGCAGCACAGCCAGGGCTGGAACTCAGGTCGTATAAAATACAGCCATACTTAACAATGATAATCATGAGAACTACCATTTATTGAGAATTTACCAGGGGCCTGATGCCTGAGACAATGCTAAGACTTTCTCACAATGCTTCATTTAATTCTCATAAAAACCCTATAAGTTAGAAACAATGAAGACTAATAATATCATTTATTCCCATTTTACAGTTGAGAAAACTGAAGCCCAGAGAGATTAGGTAACTTGCCCAAGATCACACAGCCAGCAAATGGCAGAGTAAGAAACAAATTCAAATGCAGGGTTGTCTGTTTCAGGAACCAGTGGTCTTTGCCACTTTACCGTGCTGTCTGTAAAGGCGGTAAAGGATGCTTTTACACTTAGAGCTCCCATATAAAAATCAGTGCTCTCTCTTGCCGAAACATTCAAAGAGAAGCGCTTCTGGACTAATCACCCAGGCCCAAACGCGTCTCTACTCCTCCCGCTGGCAAAACAGCTCTAACGTGCGCGGCTGACTCCAGACACTTTGCGAACGGATCTGTGAACAGCATGGGCACCAGGCCTCCTCTACCCTACGCTGCGAGCGTGCAGAGCGGCAATGCGATTACAGAGACGTCTTCCCCAAACGCACGAAGTCATGCTTGGCCCCGAGTGCAGTACAGTCCGGTCCCCATGGCAAAAGTCAATGGAATGGGACAGTGTCTCAGTCAACCTCCTCCAGTCAGAAGAAGGTCGAGCAGACCCAGCTCCCTCGCAGGGAGCCATTCCTGTAAAGACAGGGCCGTTCTGCCTTGCAACCCACAGCCTGCCCTGGAAGGACACTATGTCACAGCTCGCCCCCACCCCCTTCGGAAGCCACCGCGCTCAGACTAGTGACCACCTGCCTGGGACTCAGGACTTTTTTCCATGCTAAAACCAGGAAGGTCGCAGGCACACTGGGACAAGCTAGTCACTCAGCAGCACCCTTTGGGTTCAAATCGTGGTTTCACTATTAACCAGCCTGGCGACCTTCAGTCAACTGCCTACTCTCTGAAACTCATCTATAAAATGCAGTAATCACCCCTAGATCCCAGGGTGGTTGTGGGAAGTAAATGAACGTGTAAAATAGCCTGCTATGCATATGGCACCCGAACCCTCCATGGGCAGAGTCACAGGCCTGGAGCCTATCCCCTAGCTCTGCCACCAAACGAGGAGCCTCACTTTGAAGGCTCCCTGGGCCTCAGATTTCTCCTTGCTCAGGTGAAGAGGGGAAACCAGGAGACCTCTAAGTTCCCAATTTCTAAGCACAGGGCAGTGGGCAGTCCCCCTGGAGAAGTGCTGCAGGGAGGGGGGAGTCAGGGAGAAGAGGCAGGAACGGGGCGCAGAGGATCTGGGTGGCAGTTAAGCGGTAATGGGGGAAGGAGGCAGGGAAGAGTGTGGGGCCAAGAGGTTATGAAAGAAAAAGCTCTAGTTGGCTGTGAAACAGACGTCCCATCAATTTCTTCCCAGTTTTCAATCCACTCCCAAATACCGGTTTCCAGGTTGGGATGAAGAGGTTTTTCGAACGGAAAAATACCATCTACAAATAATAACTAGTAATAATATTAATAATGCAAAAATAGGGACCGCTCCTTCCCCAAAAAACTCTTACATGGAAGCAGAATTGGTGGTCTCTTGCTCTGGTGGGGCATGGGCCACAGGGGCAGATCTGGGGAACAAACCCTCTTGTCCCTGCCCCAGGGCCTGAGGTTCCATCGGGAGAGTCAGGGTTAGGAGATCCCAGCGGGGGAGAACCCGGTCCTCTACCAGATGCACTGGGAACCTCGCCTCCAGGGCTTACTCATGTTCCATTGAGTTCGGCATCGCTCTGGAGCTCCCCTCTCCTCTTAAAATGCAAAGGCAGAAACTCCCTTTGAGTCACTCACAAACGCTAGAACCTGAATTAGATGTGCTGGCTGGATCTCTGGCAGGATGCTCAGAGCTGGAGGAGAGAGGACGCAGGCAGAGCAAAGCAAAGGGAAGGTGGGGAGGGGCGGGAGAGAGCAATGAGCTCCAGGGCGCCTTCCCGTCACAATGTGGCTTAGGATCGGCTCAGCCCTAAGCAGTTCCCATAAAGTCGAGAGGTCAGTAAGTCCTCATAAACACTACGGTCTGTTAAAAAAATTTTTTTTTTAATACTCAGAAGTCTGAGTCTCTGTGAGATTCAGTTTTATCTCAAGGAGTCTGAGGTGCTTGGAATCCAGGGTGTGCTCGGCACATTTACGTGTCCAGGTGGGTCCAGGTTTTGGCATTCCTGGTTGGCTCCTGCCTAGCAAAGAATTAAGAATCAAAACTCATGTGTTGGGGCCGGCCCAGTGGCCAAGTGGTTGAGTTTGCACGTTCTGGTTCAGGGACCTGGGGTTTGCTGGTTCGGATCCTGGTGTGGACCTTCGGGCCATGCTGTGGCGGCATCCCACAGAGAAGAACTAGAACGACCTACAACTAGGATATACAACCATGTACTGGGGTTTGGAAAGAAAAAAACAAAACAAAACAAAACTCGTGTTGAGTCTGAGGGGTTCTGAGCCCCCATGTGACCACTCTCATTCATTTTCAGAGGAGAAAACCGGGCCAAGGGAGGGGACAGAATGGCTCTCCCCCCACAGCAGGGATGAGAGAGCAGGGCCAGCTTGTCCCCTCCGGCTCCAGGTCCCCAGCAGTGAAGCCCCACGCCGGTCTTGTCTGCCCTCTGCCTAAGCGCTTAGTGCATAGCTGGTACTCAGCACATGTGTCAAGTGACCTGAGAGTTCAGCCAAAGACATTTTTTCTGCTAACGGGAATTAGGCCAAACCACCTACTCACAGCAAAAGAACAAAGAAGAGAAGTTGCCATGTTCTTTGCTAACACACTTCCTCAAAATTCTTTCATTGGCCTTCTTAGTCACAGGAGTTAAACAAACAAAAACATCAAGAAAATGCCTAGGATACAATCCTGAGGACCTGTGACGTGCCTTCGAGGGGTTCTACCAGCACTCAGTCGACGTTAGCCCTTCTTACTGACTCTCCTCTCTTCCTCACAGCTCCTGGAGGTCAGTGGCATCACGCCTATTCATTCTAAAGACAAGGAAACTGAGGCTCAGAGAGGTGGAAGAATTTACCTGAAGGCACAGCTAGTGTGTAGCAGAGTGGGATCCGAACCTTGCACGCTTGCCTCCATTCCTCTGAAATGAGGCGGGTTACAGTTGACAGAGGCTCGGAACCAGAAGAGAGAAAGCAAAAGGCAGTCCTGAATGCTGACCCAGGGTCTTCCCACCAACCAGGGCCCGCGGAGGCTTCACAGATAGTCAGCACACTCCTGTTCACAGGAGCCCAAACCCTGAGCCAGGAGCCGGTTCGGCCCAAGCCATCAGTAAGCCCACCATCGAACCTCCATCTCCCAGCCTCCTATTCGTTCTCACAGTCCCCCCAGCAGGGGCGGCCGGGAGCCATTCAAAACCACGTCCAGATCTGTTTCTCCTTATTGGAGCCTCGACAAGCAGCCACTAAAAATACTGAGGGATTTGGGGTTTGACTTGATTTGAGAACAATCTGAACCCTTATTATAGCTAACCCCCATGTCAGTCTCCTCTCCTGCTGTCAGTGCCTCAAAGCTCCTGACGCCCAGCCTCTGGAGGTGGTTGTGAAACTAAAGTGAATTAAACTTTTGGCAGATGAAGGTCAAGGTATAAATCTAAGAATTAGGTGAATGCACTTGGTATAACTCGGGAAGGGAAAAGACACAGCTTCATCTAAGAGCCAGGAGATTTACTGCCAAAGGAAGCATCCCGAGGGACTCTGACACTCGACTTTGAAGAATATACTGTGCACATCACAACAGTGACCTGCCAGGAGAAGAACTGGACCATCAGGTACACTCACCAAAACCAACGGCCTTGGCAGTCAACCCACTCCCTCTTCTAGATGATTCTGGCCCATCTGCAAGAATGCGCCCAGAGCAGAGGGTTGTACTGACTTGCAAAACGCACGAGGTGCCTGCGCCTGTCTCAACCAGCTGTCAATCAAACAGGTTAGCACAGCATCAGGCACATCTAGGACAAGAAGGGCATTCAGAGACCAAGTCCAATGGCTTTTTTTTTTTTTTTGAGGAAGATTAGCCTTGAGCTAACTGCTGCCAATCCTCCTCTTTTTGCTGAGGAAGACTGACCCTGAGCTAACATCTGTGCTCGTCTTCCTCTACTTTATATGTGGGACGCCTGCCACAGCACGGCTTGATAAGCAGTGCCATGTCCACACCCGGGATCTGAACAGGCAAACCTTGGGCCACCGAAGCGGAGCGTGTGAACTTAACCACTACACCACCAGGCCAGGCCCTGGAATTTTTCATTTAATATTTTGGACAGCGGATGACCCGAGTAACTGAAACCACAAAAAGCGAAACCAAGGATAAGGGGGTACTACCGTACACAGTTGAGGAAAAGGACCCTCAGAATTGGTTCCGATTGAGCGAGAGAAAGGGCAGGATGCAAAACTCAAAAGTGACGTTCCTGGCCAGGAGAGTTTGCAGTCCGCCCACTGAGAGAACACGGAAGAGGTGAAGGGAGAGAAACGGAGAGGAGGGAAGAGAGAGGAAGAGCCGGGCTTTAAAAGGTTAAGAAACCCCAATCCGGTTGAACCCACCTGGTCCCCAGCCCCATTTTACGGGTGAAGAAATGGACGTCCAGGAGCATAAGTGACTCGTCAACGTCACACAGCCACCAGAGGCAGAGCCGCGGCTGGAACACGGGTCTCCTGACTCCTGTCTTTGTCCCTTTCTCCTTTTGTTCCCAGTTTACTTGTGATAAACTGATATTTTCTGTTCTCTTACATATATTTTTAATACTAGTACAGCTCATTAAATTGATTTTACAACTCACCAATGGGTCGTGACACATGGTTTAAAAGCCCCTCGCTTAGACATCTTGAAAGAGTCAAGTCAGGGACAAGAGTGTTCATTTAGGTTCAACTTGAGTTTGTTTACGAGCTGAATTCATTAAATACTGATGAGAGAACTCACAACGTCCACCCCTAAAACGCCCCTCCCCAGTGTTCCCCATCATAGTAAACACCACGAGGCACCCAGCTGGGCAGACCAAACACCCAGGAGTCATTCTTGAGTCCCCTCTCTCACCTGCCATACCCCCCCCATCAGCTCATCTCCTCACTTACCACCCTGGCCCAAGCAAGCTACCATCACCTCCCCTGGGACTAACACAAAAACCCTGTAGCTGGTCTCCCTGCTGCCACCTCGGCCTCCCTACTCTATTCTCTATCAGCAGCCAGAATAATCTTCTAAAAATATAAATCAGATCACAACTTCCACCCTGCTCCAAAGACCTCTCACCATCTTAGAACAAAATCCAAAGTCCTTTCTATGGCCTCAGAGGCCCCACATGACCTAGTTCCTACTTGCCTTTTACCCCACCTCTTCCTGTTCCTCAAAAATGCCAAGCAGTGGCCTCAGGGCCTTTGTACTTGCAGGTCCATCAACCTGGAATACTCTTCCCTGATACCACTATAAGTGCTTTCTTCTTGACTGTGTTCTCTCACCTCACTATCAGCTCCCTGGAGAGGCCACCCCTGACCATGCTAGCTAACATAGTCTGTCTTCCCTTTCTCACTGTCTGTCTCTCCCCTGCTTTGTTTTATTCTTCTTCAAGGCATTTATCATCTCCTGACTTTTTCTGTTAAATGCTTTACTGGCCACTGTCCATCGCTTCTATGAGACCGTAAGCTCCCTGAGAGAAGGGACTTGGATTGTCCTGTCTACCAGGATACCTTCAGTACCTAAAAGACGGTCCAAATTCAGGGCCTGAATGAATGAACGAATGAGTGAATGAATGAATCAGAGCTCTTTTCCCCAAAAGTTGGAAACTAGACCATTTTTGAAACACAGTTACCCATCCAATGTCTTCTAAACTTTCCTCATAAGAGTCACCCAAGATACTTATAAAGAAACATACATTCCCAGCCCCTTTGCATCAGACGTCCCAGAGAGGGGCCTGGGAAGCCAAGAGTTGAACGAGCATCCCATGGGATTTGCGTCTCAGAAAGGGTTTGGAGACCCCGGACCAGCCAGGCAGGAGAAACCAGTGGGTACACAGATGATGCACACGCAGGACAATCTGGAGAAGAGGAAAGGGAGAAACTCACTCCAGCTGGGGCCAGCGAGTCCAGGGGACCAGGTGGGCGGTGTCACAGGGAAAGTCCTAACAAGTGTTGGGGGGAACCGAGCTGCAAAGGGTGTGCCGGCTAGAAGAAGCTGTCTTCCTTTTTTATTGACACCTTAACTCACTCCAAAAAGGATCTGGGGCCAGACTGGGAAAGCAGTCATCTGAGCCTGTAGTTGAGATGAAGCTTTGAATAAGATCTTCAAGACAGAGAATAACACAAGTGGGGTTTTGCTTATTTTTTTAAAATTATAGTAAAATATACATATTTACCAGTTTAACCATTTGTAGGTGTACAATGCAGTGGCATTAAGTACATGCATAGTGCTGTGCAACCATCACCACCATCCACCTCCAGAACTATTTGGATCATCCCAAACTGACACTCTGCACCCACTGAACACTAACCCTTTGCCGCTCTCCCTCTAGCCCCTGGCAACCACCATTCTACGTTCTGTCTCTAAGCACGTGACTATTCTGGGTATTTGATAGAAGTGGAATCTTACGATATTTGTCCTTCTGTGTCTGGCTTATTTCACTCAGCAGAATGTCTTCAAGCTTCACCCGTGTTGTAGCATGTGTCAGAATCTCCTTCCTTTTCAAGGCTCAATAATAGCTGAATTGAATGCATAGACCACATTTTACTTATCCAGTCATCCGTCGATGGGCATGAGGGTTGTTTCCTCCTTTTGGTTCTTGTGAATAGTGCTGCTGTGAACATGGGTGTATAAATATCTGGGTGAGTCCTCACTTGCTGGAACGCGGAGCGTGAACCCAAGGCAGGGCCCAGAGGCGGCTGGGTTAGTGCCCTGGCTGCTGGCCTCCGAGTGCGCTCTGTGAGGACAGTAGGTGGTCACAGGAGCACGGCTGTATGAGCATGACCTCAGAACCCTGGCCTTGGACCCAGACACCTCCCTGAGGGTCTTCAGTCAGCTCTCACTATAACTAGGTCTTACTGCAGAGAGCCCAGCGGACAGGCAAAGAATCAGAGTGGAAGGAAGCCACCAGGGGGGGCTGGGTCTTCTGTGGAGAGACGTTTGAATTAAGTCGCAAGTGACCGGAGTCTGGGTCCTGGGCTGCAAGAGCCCCCACTCAGAGGCAGAGCTTAGTTCCCCAGCTAGGGGTCAACTCATGAAGAAAGTTCAGGTGGTAGCCCAAAAAGTGGCTTGAGAAGGTCACTCCACAATTGTTTGAGATGGCAAAATTGTTTCCTTAAAATCGTAGCATGATTTCAAATTAAATACAGAAAGTGTCCAAAATAGGCCAATTTATAGACACAGAAAGTAGACTAGTGGCTGCCTAAGGCCGGGGGTGGGAATGGCAAGTGATGGTAAACACACACAAAGGTTCTTTTTAGCATGATAGAAATGTTCTAAAATTAGCTTGTGGCGATGCTTGTATAATTTTGCGGACATACTCAAATTCATGGAGCCCTACCCTCAAAATAGGTGAGTTTTATATGTAAATCACATCTCAATAAGGCTATTTTTTAAAATAAGTACAGAATTGTTTAAGAAGAAAAGCCATACGATTACTATTTTCAAGACTATTTGAGTAGGAGATCTAGCTTGCAATACCAACATGAAAGATTTCATTGAACAATTTATTTGATTTGAGATTTTAAGTTGAAATCTTCTAAGTTTACAAACAATATTGGAGCATTTAAGAAACTTAAGATTCACTCTATTTCTAAGTTCGAGGTATTAGATTTATTATTTAAGTATTTGTTAATCAGGCAACTGAAGTACTCAAAAAGGACATTAAATATATTAAATTTTACGTGCAATTTAAAATGTTAAAAGAAGGCTAAATTTGTTAGGGAGTCAAATATTAACCAAAGGATGTCCTAAAAGTAACTTAAAATTTACTAGATTATGAGTAGACGGGAGGATGCTTCATTGAAAGGCTAGCTTCCTAGATTTGTAGCTTTAGCTTTTTTAGAAGCTTTTTTTGTACACAGTGTCACCCTCCATGACATGCAAATGCTCGCGTTAACAGAGAAATTAACAGGAACTGGCACCTTCAGGCTGGTCTGAGGGCGGGGGGTCTGAGGCCCCGGGAGGAAGAGAACCAGCCCCGACTCAAAACCTCGGCACAAATTCTGTTCCTGAAAACCCCTCCAGCGGTGGAAGGATTTCACTGTGGAGAAACATATGAGCCGGGGGTGGGAAACACAGTTCAAGGAATCGGAATTGGCAGCGAACATAGGAAAGCCCTTCTAAAGTACATTTTATGTTCACTTAAATAAAACAAGAGAGACAGCATCGGCAGCCCCGATCCTCTTAATTACATTCCACACACCTTGAAGGCGTAATTATGGGCATTGCACAGTTAATTTTCACTTACCCTTCCTTTCCTGCCGGAGAGTTTCGACCCTCTCCCCTGCAGTTTCCTTGGAATGCTTATAAATTTATTTTGCAGCAATGCAGATAATATGCCAAAATACTTTCTTCCCTGCGGCTGGAGCTCCAAGTCTGATTTTACGACTTGGAGACATTTATGCCTGCCTCTGGGGTTCCCCCGCTGCTCCAGAGACATCGACGATTGCGGCTGCTTGAGAAGGGAAATATTTTAGGTAAGCTTTATTTAAGCTACTCAAGCATGGCGCGGCATTAACCCCAAAGCTACTCTCTCCCCTCGAGTGCAGAAAGCCGTTCGGCGCCGCGCAGGGCAATTTCACACGCACGCAAGACTGTGCCAGGCAACCCCACCGCTTGCACAGGGCTCCACTCCCTCCTGGCCACACAGCCTCTCCAAAGGCCCCAAGGGGACTGGCGCCCGTCCGTCCTCTCCCTCAAGGCCACCTGGGCAAAACTGGAGCATGCCCAGGCTGCTGCTTTCGTTCTCTTTCCCCCATCCTGTCCTAGAAGGCAGAAACGGGTCCTGGCTAAGACCATGGTGTAGCAGACTGAAGCACGTCCCCTCTACACGCACGTCCACTCAGAACCTCCGAATGCGACCTTATTTGGAAATAGGGTCTTTGCAGGTGTAATCAGTTAAATTAAGACGAAGTCATACTGGATTAGGGTGGGCCCTAAAACCGATGACTTGTGTGCTTAGAAAAAGAGGAGAGGACACAGAGAGCCACAGGGAAGACGCCCACGTGAAGATGGAGGCAGAGACTGGAGCGACGCAGCTACACGCCAAGAAACACCGAGGATGGCCACGGAGCCCCAGAAGCTAGAAAGAGGCCAGGGAGGACTGGTCCCCAGAGCCTGCAGAGGGAGCACAGCCCAGGCGACACCTGGATTTCAGACTTCTGGCCTCCAGGACTGTGAGAGAATACATTTCTGTTGTTTTAAATCACCCAGTTGGTAGTTCTTTATTATGGCAGATCTAGGAAACTCACACACACGGATTTATGTCCTGTGTGACCTCAGGACATAAACCCAACCTCTTGGCCTCGGTTACCTCTCTGTAAAATGGGGATCACAATATGCCCACTTAGTAGGGATGGTGTGAGGACTAAAGAAATTAATCCGGGTCAGGTTTTGGAGCAGCACCTGGCAGAAGCTAAGGGCTCGATGAGTTATAATTAGCTAGCATTCCTGATGGCCAGTACCATCTTTTTCTAATTATTCCTCAAGAAAGCGCCTCAATATCCTCTATTCCAACCGAAAATCGCCCTGTTATGACATATACACATTAATCTGTGGATACTAAATTATTTCACGAATTAGAGCAGAACTATCAGACACTTAATGGACAGAGGAGTTGGTGGTGGACCATGGAGTCTAACCATTTGACTTCGCTCAAGACGATGGTGAGACAGCTACAAATTGCTGACGCGGGCCTGCTGCACAGAGGGTGTGTGTACCTTTTCTCCAGAAGCAAGAGAATGAGGATCTAGAGAGACAGCTAGAAAGAGATTATCTCCCACAGCCAAAGACAGGCTCACAGTAATAAAGAGCTGGAAGCTTCTAAGGCACCCAGCCACCCATCTACCCAAACTCATATTTTCATCTCTGTATGTCTAGATGAGTTAAAGATGGGAATTATCTTTTTAATTGTTCATTTGTATTATTTCCTTCTGATGTTTGTCTGGCACAAGATTTTAACAGAGAACACGGATTTTAAAAATCTCCCCGTACGCACTGGATCACTGGAGCCGTGAAGACGTTTACAGCCTTCAACGACAGCGATTTCTCTCTTGGGAAATTACACCGAGGGAGTAATTCAACAGAAGCTAAAAGATTTATGCGCAAACATGTTTACCATAATGTTTCCCTTCCAATAGCCAAAAATTGTAAACACTCTAAAATGTCCGAGATTAGAAGCACCATTTCATAAATCATAGTTCACTTAGGTACATCACTAATAAATCACAGTATATGAACTACTCAAAAAATGACGCTGATATTAAAAGTAATGTGAAGACATGGAAACGGAGCTTAAGTTCAAGCATCAGAATTCAAAACACTGGGAAGATCAAGATCTGAGCTCTGTAAATATATAGACACAGAAATGACAACAAATAAAAATGAAAACAATTGTTATAGGATGGCTTTTATGCTTTCTTCCACGTTGTATATATTTTTCCCAGCTAAAAACGATGACTTCAATATAATCCAGATCCTAAGCAACTCTAAATGTTAAAGATGCTACTGAAAGCCAGGGCAGGTCTAAACAGAGTTGGAATTTTCCCAAAGAAGACCCCAAACTCATCTGTAGCCGCTGATGTGGATATTTTTCCCCAATAGATCTTCGGAAAATGAGAGCACAATGAGGGCACTTAATTTTTGCGCGTCTCAGGACTATGAGCTGCTTAGGTATAACTTAAGTTGCTGCCATGATGAAGTGGTGCAGGGGTGAGGTGGGTAAAAGCAGACGCTGAAGAAGATCCAAAAGTGGATGAGGGGGGAGGCTGGGGAGGGGGCAGAGAAGGTACACTCAGACTTGGGGGGAAGCTATGCTGCACCCCAAATGCTATTCTTCTTGAAATGTGTCAGAAGGAAAGCCCCCTGCAGCTGTAGCCTACTAAGCGTGCCCACGCTCCCCATCTCCCCCACTCCCTCCTTGCCTTCGAGTGAATCTAAGATGCAACGCTGACCCTCGCTGCTGACGCTCGCTCCGTAGGCCCTCTGAACACAGGCAATGGGAGGGGAATGAACCCAAAAAAGGACCAAGGCCACTGAGGTGATTATCGCCAGGGAAATGTTTAGCATTTTGAAACTTTTTCCCTAAAAAAAAAAAAGCCTTATGACAATAAGGCAAGACAGAGTCCCGTCTTCCTCCACAAGGTAAGAAAGTTGTGCACAAGATCCTCATTGCCATGATAAGGAGGAAGGGACGGCTCTGGGGCTGCGGCACACGTGTCAGGCTGGGCTTAGATCTTGAAATTCCTTCAAAGCCAGCCAGGCAGGGTCCATTTGCGCAGGCACATTAAAAAGCTGTAAAACAATGAGAAGGTGTCTGCAAATGGTTACAGCTACAAGAGGATGCGAGAACGCTCGCTTGTCTGTATCTATGAGCAGTGGCCAGGTGTGTTGGAAAGGGTTCTGGTTCCAGGCTTGCTGCCACCTACTATGCAGGTGACCCGGGGAGGAGGGGGACAGGAATAAGCACAAGATATTTTGAGTCCCTACTATATGCCAAGCTGAATGTCAGACACTCATTTATGCAAGTGTTATTTAACCTTTCTTTCCTTGCTCCCATCCCAAAACATGTGTGTTATCATTCCCATTTTACAGATGAGGAAACAAGTTCAGGGAGGTATCTGCCAAAGTCACACAGCTAGTAACTGACAGATTCTCTAGACAGATAGAGCAGGTAAACGTTTATTATCTCTGAGTGTTATCAATAGAGATCTACCTGACATAGAAGAGGAGGGGGAGCAGAGCAGACACGAAAACACACAGAAAGCAGCATTTGACAAAACGCGGGGTCCATCGCTTAGTAAGAGTAATAATGTGAAAACATGGAAAAGAGGTTTAAGCTACTTAGTAAAAGTAATGGGGCAGAGTCAACATATCTGTCTGATACAGCTGGGTCAAAATGCTGACATCACAGCGTTCAAACACACACACGCGACGACAACACGGACTTCATGACCAGGGAGGAGAGCAAAGTGACGAAGGGTGAGCCCTGAGGGTGGCAGAACTGCTTCAAGCCTGGCTCCTCCACTAACCAGCTGAGGGAGCCTTGGAACCCCTCTGCGCCCCAGCTCTCTCACCAGTAAGACGGGGATAAGGAGAGAACTCGCCTCAAAAGGTTATTTGAGAGGATTACATGAAATTGAAGCACCGAGTACACTGCCAGCCACGATTCTAATGTACACATACTGTTTATACTCTCTTCATGTTTTTTAGCTTCTCTGAAATCAGGATGCATCTCACAATCACAGCCTTCTTAGAGCTGATAACAGAGAAGCGACAATGAGGATGATGGACATCCCTGACTCCCTTCCTAGACCCGTGGGCCTGCCCCCATCTCCATCCCTCACCTCAAAGCCCAAACCCTGGAAGGAGTGTGCTTCTCCTCTGTCTCTCTCCCTCCGTCCCTCTGTCTCTCAATCTGCCGCAGGTTTAATGTTTTGTTTTCCGAGCCAAGACAACTGTCAAGTCCACATGGCAAAGTGCCCCAGCATCAAAATGCCCTGTAGCCTCTGAGGGTGACCCCAGAGAGAGGGCTGGCTCAGGGGCCGGCAGGCAGGCGGCTCCAGGATAACCGGCCCCCGGAGACAGCCCTGCGCCCCAGCCACTCATCACAACACCAACGTCCCTGCCCGGGTGTCCTGAACAGCAGCGGAAGCCACCCCACCCCCTGAGTGAGTGTCAGGGCACACCGGGACAGTGGGTCTTCAGCAGGATCAAGAAAGACCCTCCATCACCGGACCCTCTTCCGAATAACCACCCCAGCTCTTGTCGAGGCCAGAAATCCCCGCCAGTGTTCCTCTACATCAATGATTTCTTCTTTTTTTAACTTTTAAATTTTTTAAATTATATTTATTTATTTTTTGAAGTTTTAAATTTTTTTTATTTTATACATCAATGATTTCTAGTACCTCTCCAAGGTTTGTTTGGCCACCAAATCAAAATTAACCAGCTTTCTCAAAATTTCAATAACTACAACATCAAGAACAAACGGGTAGAATTTTCTCAATGATCAAGCTTTTCTCCTATAAAACTCTGTTAAACAGTTGACATGGTTACGCTTGCATCATCTACAGATAGATAGATATAGACATCGATAGTGCTAATATCTCAAAAATATTAACAGATCACCATGACTTCCTTGGCCCCCTGGCCAAGTTTGAGGTGGTTCCTCCAGCAGGAGGTGAAGGAAGTCAACAACCCTGGGAGCAGGATCCAACGTCCAGAAGAGTGAGGACGCAGGAAGCATCCGTCTATAAGAGGTTGGAAAAGGCTGATGGATGTCCTGGAAATAAGAAATTGAGTCTTATAGTATTTGGAAACAGGTAGCCTAATGTCTAATCCAACTGACCTAATTAACCTTTTTTTTAATGTCCTAAACTTTACTATATCAGCCTGTGCATACAGCCAAAGCTTTTGGCTTTACTGCAGCTGAACATACTAGAAACTTTAGTCAAATCCAAAAACTGATCTTTAGTTTCAATTTTCTTTTATACTCTGGCGTAAGCCTGGGATCTTCCTTCTTGTTAACAGAAACTGCAAAAGATATTTTATCCCCCAAATCCATAACGTATGGGGGGAAAGTCACAAACGATTTCTGGCTTCAATCTTCTAATGAAATAACCGAATGGTTTGATTCCAAATTCAGACCTTTTTCGTCAAATGGCTATGGGAAATAAAAGGGACTGGTTACTTGGGGCTGGTCTTTGTGACCACTGTCTGTGGTCTTTGATTACAAATAACAGTTCCGTGTGCCTCTTGACTATCAGTGCTCGTAGAGAGTGTGTGAGCCAGGCCACGCGGAATCCAAAACATCGCTTCCGGTCAGCTGGGTACTGCGAAACAGGATCTTTAAACATTGAACTTTTATCTGCAATCGTGTTTGGCCTAAAGAGTTATTCAAATTACCTTGCAGCTCATGAGCACAGCTGGCTGCAGACAGACAGCAGAATCAGAGCTGGGAGTCCACGGGATGCAGCCCAGGGTACATACCCACACACTGGCAACTGGAAGTTACCCACAGTGGAATATATTTATTCTCTTGAAACTTCATTCAAGAAAAACAGGAATAGCCCATTCCCAAATATCTGTTTAGCTGTCTGCCTGTTCCAATGGGCCTTCCACACTCATCCTCATTCCCTCTCATTTTAAAGATGAGAAATCCAAGGTCAGAGAGGTTAAGTGGCCACCCATGATCACAAGATGAATCCTTGGGTGTCCATTCCATTGTTGAGGAAATGGAGGCTCAGGGGCGTAAGAGACTTGCCCAAGGGCACAGAGCTAAGTGCTGTAGCAGAGACCCGAACCCAGGTGAATCAGACCCATGTTCACAACAGCTGCCTCCCATATGAAAGTTAAAAAGAAAGAGGGGTTGTGCATTGAAAACAATATTCACTGAGCCGCCACACTGTACCGGGAACACGGAGGAGGTAAAGTAGAACACACGTAGCCCTCACTGGACGTCAAGGGTCGGCAGTGCCTCCGTTCTCCTTCTAGCATCTTCCTCTGATTCTTTAAGGGTAACAAGGAAACAGAAGCACGGAAGGAAGTCCCATAATAGGCACCTGGGCACCGACTCATTGCTTCTTCTTTATGTCAGCATCTGTGTTAACTTCCCTTTGTGTCTCCTATGTTGAATGGGGCCAGCACAAAGTAAGTCCTCAATAAACATTTAGTACTTCGTCAGCTAATTAATCCGACTTTGCAGCTGACACGACTGTCCATCACAAGAGCCCAGAACCTTCCTAGTTTTTGCTCTGGAATGTGAGAGCTCTGGCTCATGTTCACCCGGTGATCTGTCTCCAAGTAGCACAGCCAGTTTCATGGCCTCCTCAAGAACCCCTATCACAGAGTGCTCTGCTGAGTCTTTCCTGTAGCTTCCATCTGAATCACTCCCCAGACTGAAGAGACACTGACTAAATAATATCAGACAGGACTTCAGAACTCTGGGAGAGGAGAAGCCACGCCAGAGGGCTGATGACTCAATTTTCCACTTTTCAACCGGCTGTGCTGCCATCCTGGAGAAAGAGTCAACGTACCCGGGGCTGCCATCAGCACGCAGGCAGGGGGTTCCAAACACGTCATCAGGAAGACAACGATCTTAGGAAAGAAACTCTAATAGAAAGGTCTAGAAGCAAAGATTGCCCAGAAGCAAAGATCTATTCTACCCAAATACACGAAAAGAAAAATGGAGAAGTCACAAAATATATACATGAATTTGGAAAGACCTCTGGATTCAGGAAAACTTATCTTTAGGTTTAATATATCGCAAGCGATCTAGTCGACGGAAGCCTGAGTTCAAGGACCAGGAAGGTGTGATGCAGTGGAAAGTCAGTGGGCTGGAGGCCAGGAAGCTGGTGTTGGACTGAGTTCCTAACTAGCAGTGACCTTGGGTAAAGACCCACTGCACTTCTGGGTCTCAATATCCTCATCCTTAAATAAGGGGGGTTACTCTATTTGAGATCCCTTCCAGCTGCAAAAGGCAACACTTCTGTCACTCAGTCCACCGGCTGATTCCGGGCCCTCCCTCCAGGGCTGTGACGCTCTCCAAAATTCTGCTGGCAGTGTGCTCCGCCACCAAACAGGCCAGCTTTTGTAGCCTCCTCAGGGCACGGTAACCACAGAAATAAACCCAAATGCACCGAAAAATGTAAATGGGTCATGAGTGCTCTTACACTTATGAAGTCAGCAGTGTGAAACGTTCAACAAGATTATCTACAGATCTTTTGTTGACATGCAGTAAAAAAAACCTCCTCTTAAATAGAAAAAGGCCCATTTGTTCCGTTCTCCACCAGACCGGTCTTGAGTCAGCAGCGTTTGAAACCCGAGTCCCCGTCATGACCGTGGGTTGCCTCTTACCGTCTCCACAGAGGAGGGAAACTTGGATTTTTGACAGAGATATCCTCTATTCTGCAGGGGGCCCTGGGAGAGGCAGGGGAAGTTGCCCTTGGCATTGACCAGACAATGAACTCATCATCCTGCCTGGCCCCGAAATAGAAATGGAGCTTTAAACATAAGTCCCCAGCGTCTCCTCCATCAGCATCGCAGACAGAGGTTAAGGTGCTCATAAGAAAGTCAGAAACGAGGATGCTTACTTAATGCATGATAACAAACCCATCACCCCAATAATCCCCACCGCTCCACTGGCATCTGAAAGCAGTTATTAAGCACCTAATGTGTGCACAGCCCTTCCTTCCTAGAGCGTTCCAAAAGGAGCCCTCTAGATTGGGCTGCATGCACAACTACATGAGTGTGCTTACTGCCACTGAACTGGGCCACCTAAAAATGGTTAAAATGGTAAATTTTATATTATATATATTTTGCCACCATTTTTTTTAAAAGATACCCCCCAAAAAATGTTAGGCTGCAGCCCCCAGACAGGCCTAATCCCACAGACGCAAAAATAGAAATGCTCCGCCGGTGAGCTATTTCCAGCACATCCCCAAAATGTCTGGGGCTGATATCACGGCCTCTCCCCTGGCCAAAGTAACCACGGTCCTTCTGGAATCTCAGAGTGAATCCACAGCCATTTCCACCCCTCTGGGGCGGGGGGGTCTCAGGATTGAAGCCTAGACCTGTGGTTCTCCAAACCTGAACGCCCCTCAGGACCACCCGGGGTGAGGTCAATGCAGATTCCCAGGGTCCCACGATCAAGCTCCTGATTCAACAGGCCTATCTCGAGGCCCGGGAATCTGCCCTTTTAAAAGTGTCCCCGGTGATTTTGGGGGGACTCGGGGGGTACTGAAGGGCCTGGGAACGACGGGCTGACAGAAGGGGGTAGATGAGCCAGAGGCGGCCCTTGCCCGGGCTTTAGAAACGTCCAAAGGGTGTGGCCACAGGGACCGCTGCCAGCTCCTCTCTCCAGCTGAGGCTGCCCGGTGCCCTTTCCCACTTCAGGGAGGCCCTTGCCTTCGAGGCCTGGAACAAGTCAGGGCAAGGCACACGGCATCCAGTTCTACCACCTTCCCACTGCTGGCGGACCATTGGCCAGAACCAGGACACCAGACTCCAGGCCCTTTCATGGCGGCACCTCAGTCTCCTCCCTCTGCAAAGTGGGCCTGACAACACCTACCAGGGCCATCATGTCAGGGATTCCAGCCCCTGTTCCCCCAATGGTGTGACTTGGGCTCTGGCCTCTCACCTCTCTAGACCTCAGCTTCCACATCTTTAAAGTGAGAATAACAGCGCTCAGCTCACCGAGTTCTTGTGAGCACTAAAGAGGCTGATGAAGGAAAGCGCTCAACCGAGTAAGACGCACACGATGAGCACTTGAGAAATGTTACTAGTGCCGTATTTATTCATGGGTTGCATGCAGATGTGCTGGGGAGGGAGCAAATCTAAGAGATGACAGTTTTCACTCTTTTATTATTAAAAAAAAAGACCCAAATCTGTGCATGCATTCCATCCACCCTGAGACGATAAATCACGGCCCTTTGGCTTAGAGGTGACAGGAATGAGTTTTAGAGAAGCCGACTCTTTTATTTTAAATGTGTTTCTCCACTCTCTAGGCAAGAGGCCAAGTGAGACCTCAATAAATAATGATTGAGCACCTCTGAAAGAGGGAAGGAGAAGGGGCCCTTCTCATCAGGGGTGCCCAACACTGCTGCCGTCAGAGCCGCCTCCTCAGAAGGGCGCCTCGTGGGGCTCAGGGCCCAGGCAGGAGGGTCTGCACTCCACTCACCCCACCGAATGCCACCTTCCGGCCACACAGAACCACTCTCAGATCTCAGAACACATCCAGGAATTTCTGTCTCTTCCTACAGTCAAACTGTTGCTGCTTCCAGAACTTTCTTTGCCTTCTCAGTGGCCTCAGCCAACACTCTCTTCACCCAGATTATCACTCGGGCGGCAGCTCCAGTGTCCCCGCCTGAGGGAGGCCATGTCCAGTGCCCTTTGATCCCATTAGCCTGTGTGTTTTCCTCAGAGCTCAGATCCCCCAAGAAGGGACCTCCTCATGGTCCCCCCTCAACCTAACATCGAGCTCTCGGGGCCCACCTGTCCTGCTCACTGTGACAACAGTGCCTGGCACACAGCCAGCGCTCAGAAAACATTCATTGACTGAATCACACATCCCATTCAGGTGAACACAGGACCAGGCACCCTGGGATCGCCCCACTCTATCCTGTGGTCCCAGAGTCATCTGTAACAGCTTCTCCTGTCACCCTAACAAGTGGCTGGGTTTGATGGTAAATCTTTCCGTAACGAGAGATGCTACAGCCCCGGGGGCAGGAGCCTGGAAGTTCTAGAATCACACAAACTTTGGTATCAGTTCCAAGTTGCCACTTCCCACTGTGTAACCCCCAGCACATCAGGACCTTCCGACAAAACCATCCCTGCAGCATTTCAGAGACTGAAAGAGAGCACGTTTGTGAGCCCTGACACACAGCACATAGTAGGCATTCAACAAATGTTATTAATAGTAATAATAATGATATTGTTTGTCTTCTGAAGACAGACTACGGAGTCTATCACCTACTGACTATGTGACCTTGGCCACTTCACCTCTCCTCGCTGTCATTTTCTCATCTCTAAGTGAGGAGGAGAAAATTCCTAAGCTCACACGGTTGTTGTGAGGACAGATGTCGTCTTTCGGGTAAAGCACTCAAAAAACAGCACCAATTAGTAACGTTCATATCGTCGCCTTTCCCCCTAACTTCAGGAGCTCCGGAGGGCAAGAACCCTGCCTACTCCTTTCTCTACCCCTAACACTAAACATCTGGGACATACTTCCAGACAGAAGGAAAGACATGGGCTTCTTTCTGTGGTCATCCCACGTCCATCACCATCCAGCTTGATTCCTGATGGGAGAGAGAAGACAGATGGGACACAGAGAAGGCACGTGGCTTGCGTTGGTTGCACAGCGCCCCAAAGGTAGAAAGAGAATTTGCTGGGAGTGAGGAGGGTTCACAGATGGTAAAATCCTGAGCTGCTCACACACCTACCGGTGGGAGAAGAAGCTCGTTAAATGTTAGAAATGAGTCAACTTTCTCTTCGACACCAGGAACAACATGGAAGACAGTGATGGGCAGAGGAATAAACAGGGCGTGGGTGAAGGAGAGAAACAGGCACCCAAGCCCGGCTCTTGTGAAACTTAACCCTTTCAGAGGAAATGGGGGGAGCGGAAAGTGGCCCAGTGGGGAGAAGGGAGCCCCTTAATTAATTTAGATCCCCCCAGATGGGCTGGAACCCAGCCTTGCTCGCAGATGCTCATTTCCCACCCCTCTGACACCACTGGGGAGATCAAACACAGGGCGTGTCGGTTCTGCAGGTTGTCAGATATGTCAAGACCGTTAACTGTTTCTCAGTTTAGCAATTTGGCAGAACGTGGAGCGTTGCTGTTCTGATGGCCAAGTGCTCTGACCGCCAAGAGCGTTTCTTTCGCAATCTTGTCCTCTTCTGCCAAATGTAAAATACGGTTACGCAGCAGCGTCAGGAGGGCTACCCGGAGTGCTGGTCCTCAGAAGGGAAAGCCGGGCACTGGGGCCCCAGCACAGTGTGGTCAGTGGTCCCCCCCCAACACTACCTGTGCCACCAGCACCTTCAACGCCATGATCTGTCCCCTGACGGCCGTGAGCTGGCCCAGACAGATGGATGCAGGGCAGCCCGGGCACCTTGGAGGCACCCCAAAAGTCTGGTCCCCAAATTCCTAGCCTGGAATCTCCCCACTTCATTATCTTCTTATCTCAGGCATAACACTTCAATTTCTGATCAACCCAATAATGTCTGCTGTGCCTCCAACTGCCCATGACGTGCTCAGCTCCAGAGCCACGCGTCAGGAAGACTGCAAATCGGAATCAGCCATTCTGAGCTCGTCTCCAAGTACCCAAGGCAGTTGCTCAGCACAGAAAACTGAGAACAGAAGGGAGACTGGTCTGCAAGTGAGCTGACCACAGATCCTGAGGATGGTTCCTGGAGACCCATTCCCCAGGCTGTATTTGTCACCGGCCTTTGTAAAATTCAGAACATAAAACATTCTGAAGAATTGAGGGGTCTCATAAATCGAGCTTTAGTATCTAACACGGTAACTCTAGGAGGGTTCCCTAACCCTGGAATTTCTTCCCCCCGAATAACCAAGTAGAGAGGTTCGTCTTATTTTGTTTCATAAACTAGTAGTTTTACTCATGTGTGTGGAATATGGAACCAGACTACCTGGTTCCAGTCCCGGCTCTGTCACATCCTGGCTCTGTGACTCTGGACTGGTTACAGAACCTCCCCATGCCTCAGTTTTCTTATCTGTAAAATGGGAATAATAATATTTACTTCTCAGGGCTGTTGTAGGGATTAACGAGCTACTGTAAGAGCAGTTAAAAGAGTGCCTGGCACAATTTAAGTACTTATTTTATTAAGTAAATACTTAATATATGTAGCTACATACATAAGACAGCACTGCCTTGAAGAGGTAATGACCTAATTTTACTTTAAAGACCTCCAAGGGCAGGTGTCATTTTATTTTAGAAGTGGAAAGGCGGGTACAGAATACTATTTAAGAGCACAAACTATAAAACCTCACTGCCTGGGACTGAATCCCAGCTCTGCCTCTTACTTGCTGTGTCTCCTTGGGCAAGTTACTTAACCTCTCTGAGATTTAATTTCTTTATCTGTAACATGGAGTTAATATTGCCTTCAGGCTTGAGTGAGTTAATAAATGCAAAACACATAGTAAATAAGAACAAAGTAGGAGAGTTTGTTGTTGTTGTCATTGAACCCATCAGCAATGAACACGGTTACATTTGTAAAATGTCAAGGTGACATTCGAAGTCCCAGGAAGCAACTAGTTAACCAGCCATGAGCCACCGTGGCCCCGTCTTAGCTCTGTTTAAAGTTGCTGACTTACAGTTCATTTGAAGGCGGAGCAAGCACAATTCAATTAAAATCGGCCCAGCTTGCTGCTCCAGTCCCCCTGTCCCCTTCCTGCAGCATAGCTGAGAGCTGAGGGGGGCGGGGGGGGGGGGGGGGTGGGGGCGGTGCTGGAGGCTAGGAGAGCCCAGTCCTAACCGGCAGCCGCACCCACCCCCTGAATCCTGGTGTGGAGAGGCAGCCGACATCCCGGTCCTTTCCCTGGTGACGCGCTGTGGCCGGGAAGCCACCACAAATGCACGACAAGCTTAGCTTCTAAACCCTCCACACAGCTCACGCGAAAGCCCCGCTGTGGGCCTGGGACCCTGCTCAGCGCCTCCGGGAAGGAGGGAGGGAGGCAAAAAATTCAGAAGGGAGCTCGTGCCCGAGCGGGACCTGGGAATGTCTCACTGGGGACAGAACAACACAGCATAAGACAGCGTATTTCAACAGGAGTTTGACCAGAGGGGCTGCGGGCACTCAGCAGTGGACCGTTTCCCGGAGGAGGGAGCTGGACCTTGACAGACACAGGGCAACGGAAGGGGAGGCAGGGAAACTTCAGGAACACGGGCCCCACACACCCAGGCAACACCTTTCTATCCAAGGAGAAACAAAGCACTTAAAACAAACCTTTCTCTGCCTTCTAAGAAAGGACGGAATTTTCTGCCCGATCTGATTGACTCCAAAGGTATTTTGTAACTGACTTCTCTGCCAACCGAAAATGGTCCCGACTTGTCAGTCATCCTCAATCTCAGGCGCATTCTGCCTCTTCCACGGGATGGGGTCCATCTCACCCATGCGGATCAATTTCCCAAAGATTCCTGCGGCGTCAACGTGGCTGGCTCACGTGGTGTGATGGGACACTGTATTCTTTAGAGACATCAGCAAATTTTGCCTCTGATGAAGTGGTCATGATGGAGAACCTCACATTTAAAGGTATAAGGGGAGAAAAACTTCATATATACATGAACATACATGTGTGTATAAATTTTATATGTGTGTGTATGAACGTGTATGTGTGTATACATGTGTACACGCGTGTGTGTGTCTGTTTCAGCCCACCTATCAAGAAGACCTGACTTGAGCTGCTCCGTAAGGCTCTAGGTCTCAATTTCTCTAACTGCGAAGGCGCAGGCTTTCTCAGGCTCGGGCCCTGGGGGCCAGGATTCTAAGGCTCCGTCCTGGTTCAGGAGGAGGGGAGGTGCAAGGATCCATCAGAGACGTCGGCTGTGGTCACACTAAGGAGAGATGGGAGGCGGGTTTGCTGGTACCTAGATCAGCTCAAAGGACCCTCCGGATAGTTCTAAGATCCTGCATAATCATCTGAGTCCCAAACAGAGGGCCCTGAAGAATTCCTGAAGGCCTGTCAGTGCACACGCTCTGAGCATCGAGTTATAAAGGCCACACTCACGGGGCCACAGGAGTCCGTTTGCTGCAAATACAGATAAAAAAAGGCCGTTTGTGTCGAGAAGACCCCTCGGGAACCCGCTCCCACACGCTCCCCACAGGCACCTGGCTCAGGTCCCCGAGGTGGGGACCCGGTGGCTGGAGGAACGGCTTCCCAGCATTTGGCGCAGCTGTCGAGACACAATAATAACTCCTGTGAGCGTCTAAAATTATTTCCGTTCTGAGCAGCGTTCACTTTATAGACAGATTCCCCCTCAAGGCAACTTAGAAAAAGAAAAGAGAAAGAGGACTTTCACACAAGGGACAATAACGGCTTCTGTGGCGTCGGAGATAGCGCTCAGGAGAGGGACCACGGAAAGAAGTAACTTATGGGGACCCTGAGCCTCCAGACCTGTCTGTGAGGAACATTCTAGATTCCCATTCCAGTGGTGACACGGAGGCTCAGAATCATGACGTGACTTCGCAGGAAGGTCACACAGCCGGCGAATGGCTTCTGAGCCCTGTTCTCTCCACGCCGCAGTGATGCCAGTGGGGCGGGACCGGAGGGTCTGGAATGTCCACCATCCCTCGGACGTCAAGTCAAAAGAGGATGAGCGAAGGAAGGTGACCGTGGTTGCCCCGTGCCCATCCCGCTCCTCAGAGGAACTCGGTCAACACGGGTCTGGGAGTTTCTGTCCTGACTTCTCGGCAACTCCTTTGATTTCCCCTGGCGTGCACAACCCAGGGATGAGCCCCAGCTGCTCAAGGAAAGAATGCCGTGTTCCTTTATCTCTAAGGGCTCATCTGGGGACCTGCCCAATCTCAAGGGCCTGCTGAGAAGAAAAATAAATTCCCAATCAGCAAGGCTTCCAAACACCGTGCAGGCGCCGCCAGGACCCCGAGATCAAGGCCCCCGGGCACTGGCATCCTCGTGCACGCGCTCCCTTCCCCCTGGCCCTGCTGCCAGCAGACTCCTCCAATATGTAACCCAGAGTCTTGCTGTTGGGGGCATTCTGAGGGTAACACACAGTAGGCAATTTACTAAAGTCCTAAAACAAGGGGGGCTGTATCAAGTGGTCTCCAGAGTCCCTTCCAGGATGGGAGTCCAGGCATCTGCAGCTGGTTCACTATGACCACCATTTGTCACCCGGAAGCCTCAAGTCCCCACCATCGGAGGCCCCCCTGGGGATGAAAGGCAAACATCTTATTGGGGGAAAAATAATACATTGGCAACGATCATCGATTCCCACTGTAGACAAGCCCATCCCTAGGCAGACTTGGGGAGAAAAATGGGTGAGATTCGACAGGGCTTAATGTGGAGAGGGAACTAGGCTCTAAGCCAGGAGAAGTCAGGGGCGACAGGAACAACACCAGAAACATAGCAGTTACGTTTTTTGCAAACCTGCTATACGCTGGGCGCTGTGAGCAGATGTCAGAAGCACTATCTCATTTAATCCTCTCAAGAACACTAAGAGGTAAATTCTATTGTCCCCATTTTATGGATGAGAAACTAAGGCACCGAGAGATTCAGTGACCTGCCCAAGGCAACACGCCGTTCACTCATTCCTTCAATATATATTTATTTGCCATGTGGCCTCAGGCACTGCACCAGATGGGGAGCCATAGAGCGGCCGGGCTGGAATCCAAACCCAAGCACCTGGATGAAGCCAGACTTCATGCCTCAGATGGGCCATCCGCAAAGGGAAACATGGTGTTTGCCCAACTATGAAGACACACAGGGGCAGCCCACCAGCGGAACCCAGGCCTCCGCCCGCTTTGAGGTGTGCTGGTGGTTGGAGCTGCAGGAAGGAGGGGAGTCTGTGGGGGGACCAGCTCCAATGGGACAGCGTTCCTGGAAAGCAAGGACTCCTCGCTCTCTGAGTCTGCCTTGTCCTTGATGCCTCCTCAGTGTCTCCACGGAGCAGGATCTCAAATAACTGCTCTGAGAACATATTCCACCCACCTCTGACTCGTGCCGAGCCCCCAGAATCCCTCACTCAGCAGGTACCCAGGAAGCTGGCTGACTGGAGACAGCGAGCAGTCTGCCAGAAACGTTCACCAGCCCCGACGCATCCCAAAGCCTGGCAGAGCCCACACTGCAGCCCCCTCGACCCACAGCCACCAGAGAGCCCCCTGCATGGGCGCCAAAGACCACCAAGAGCGAACACGCACAGTACTTCCACCGAATCCCGAGCCAGAACGCCATCTTCCCCGGGCCACGCCGTGCCTGAGTCAGGGGCTTATTTATTGCCAATTAACCATGAAGAAAGTCATGTTCTGGGTGGCTTGAACCTGTGCAAGAAAAGACTATCACCATTATTGAAGAATCCATACCAAAAGCGAGGGAGACAATCGCTCTCTCCTCGGAAGAAGGTTGCCTCGGAAAATACAAAGATGAGTGAGAAAGACAAAGATCCTGACCTTTGTTAGGAGCGCACGATCCCATGCGGGAACGTGAGAAGGGCTCTGATGGAAGAAATAATAACTAGCACTTTGAGTGCTTACTTCATGCTAGTCATGGCCTAAACGCATTACATGTGTAGGGGAGGAAGACATTTCCTCTTCCCAAATGTGGGTTCATCTGGCCAGAGAATGAATTAAATTCATATGAGACAGAATAGCAAGAGAAAATTAAACAAAGCTTTATGAGGAACCATGGCCCGGGGCCTTTCTTCCCCAAGGAAGAAAGGGCACTGAAGAAGTGGGGTGCACATAGTGGTTATATACCCCCAAACAGGGTGTTTCACATGTGATTGAAATGTCCCTCCCACAATAGTCACAAGATTGCCCTGCAGCACAGCGCTTGATGGACACAGCACATAGTGGGTCTGCTATCAGTGCATGTAGCAGGACGAAAGTCGATTGTCTGGAGCTGGGCGGTCACAGTTGAGCACAGCAATCAGTTCCTAGCCTAAGGAAAGATGCTTAATCCTTAAAGAAATGCCAACGTTGGGAGCGGGAGGGAAGTCAGTTACAGGAGGTTACCAGACTAGCACAATAAAATGCAGATTTAAGTCCTTGCCTTTGGCATTGATTAAGAGTTTCTAGAGAGAAGGTCATCTCCTTTCTTCTTCCTGGTGCAGAGAGGGAGGTACCTTTTACAGATAGAGATTTACCTTACAAATGTAAATGCGTCCTAACAAAGGGCAAGTTCCATTCCTCAGAGCCTCCTTCCCTGTCCCAGGTTATCAAAAGCAATCAGCCTCAAATAATTCTGATGCCAAAGAGACATACCTTGGGGTGGCCAATTCCAGGTCCCCACACATGCTATCAACCCATTTAAACTTCACAACAACCCTCTGCAAGGTGGGTTCTATCGCTATTGTGCCCATTTTACAGATGGAGAAACTGAGGCACCAAAATGTTCAGCAAATACACAGCAGAGAACCAAAAATGCCTCTCTAGCCCATTCTGTGCTTCAAGAAGGTGGCGGGAAGCAAATAAATGCTCAGTTGCCGTGAGTTGCCACCTTTATTACCTATTTGAGGGGTGAGGATTCACAAAGCAACGTCCCTCCTCATGCTTGGGTAGAGTGTCCAAAATGTGGTCCTGATACAACTTAGCTGTGTGACCCTGAGCAGTCCAGGTAACCTCTCTGGTCTTCAGCAGCCTCCTCTGTGAGTTGTAGTTTGGACTAAATAATGCCCAAAGAACCCTTGAGCCCTAAAAGCCTGTGACTAAACCCCGACACGATATCGTTTCAATGGATAATTAATTTGATATTGAGAAAAATGCCCCCTCTCCGCCCATCCTCACCCCGACCCCGACCCCACCCCATCCCTCGCCCCTCTTTGGCCTCCCCACCTGCTGGGACCGCGTCAGTTCTTCCCTTTATTTACACAGGATGCTGGGGAAGGTGAAAGGCAGAGGGAGACGCTTTGTGAAAGCTGAGACTGAATATTGATGAGGGACAGGAATTGCACAACCCCACGACAGGAGGACAGGGGCTGCCGCTGCCCAGAAAGGCCCCTCTCCACTCATCAGCACTGGACCTTCCACGGCCCAGGATGGAAGGGCACTCAGCGCCAGCACTGGGCCTCTGTGCAGGCTGTCCTCCCCTGTCTCTGTGCAATTCATCCTCCTCCCAGCGCCTGACAGGCCGGCCTGAGCATCCACACCCTCACCTCAGATCCTTCAATGGCTCCCTATTGCCTGGTCCAGGACTGCATCCCAAGTCCTTAGCTGGGCCCATAAGCCCTCCATGAGCTAGCCTCTCCACCCTTAGGGGTCCCAGCCATGGATGAGCCCACCCCCTCTCTTGGCTCATCGCCACATCAGTTCTCAGCCGCCTCCTCTGTTTGTGGGATGAATTGCATCACCCAAAAAGATCTGTTCAAGTCCTAACCACCCGGTACCTGTGAATACGACCTTATTTGGAAACAGGGTCTTTGCCAATGTAATCAAGTGAAGACGAGGTCAGACAGGAGAAGGGTGGGCCCTAAGCCAATGACTGGTGTCTTTCTAGGAAGAGGGGAATGTGGACACAGAGAGGGAGACAACGTGAAGACAGGACACACAGGGAGAACTCATGTGAAGATGGAGGCAGAGACTGGAAGGATGCACCTGCAGGCCAAGAATGCCAAGGACTGCAGGCAAGCAGCAGCAGCTCAGAGAGAGGCATGGCAAAGACTCTCCCTCAGAGCCTCGAGGAGGAATCAGCCCTGGATTTCAGACTTCTGGCCTCCAGAACTGTGAGAGAGTAACTTTCTGCTGTCAAGCCATCTAGTTTGTAGCAAATTCGTTACTGCAGCTCTAGGAAACTAACACACCCACCCCTGGCACTCCAGGACCATGGAGAGCCCCCTCCTCCATCCCTCTTGGGATCTCTTGGGTGGGTGCAATGGAAAAGGGGGGCTTTGGCGCCAAACCTGGCTCCCAATCTCAGCTCCATCACTTCCTAGCTGAGTCACCTGGAACAGGTCCCTTGAGGTCCCTGAGCCTCAGTTTCCCCTCTGTAAAATGGGACACCATGTTATCTCTGGTATTACTGATAATAATACATAACTAACTTACATAGAGAGGAGATAAATAAGCATCAGCTGATATTACTATGACTTCTCTTTCTGGAAGGTCTTTCTTGTCCTTCTAAAGCTCATGCCAGGAACGTCCTCTACACACTGCACCCCAAGATCCCAATGAGCAGAGCCACCTCTGTCCAGTGTTCCGGGGTCTGCCTTTAGGAGCACTCCTCCCCTCCCCGCTCCCAGGAATCTCTTCTCCCTCAGGGCAGGGCTCCCTTCCCGGAGCCCAGCAGGCTGTGGGAGGGCCCAGGACCCCCTGCCGGGGAGCAGCAGGGAGGCGGGACCTCCCCAGAGACTTCCTTTGTGAGCCTGCCAGCACCCAACCTGTTGCTTTTAAGAACAGGCCCCTTGCCAGCTCCATCTGCCCCGGGGACAAGCTGTTTAACGGAGGAGCGTGAGTTGGCTCCAGGGAAGACGATGAATTTTAATGCTTCCGGACACAGCAGCCTGACACAACCCAGCCTTCCAGGGAGGGCCACGAAAGGCTTAGAAATCCCGAGGCCCAACCCCCTCCTCTGCACCTGAGCGTGGCTGGGCCACTTGTCCAAGGTCCCACAGCTGGTTAGCGGCAGTTAGTTCCAAAACTGAGACCAGCTGTTGCTCCAAGTGCTACAAAGAACAGCGTCTTTTATAAAAGTTAAAAATATACAGAGAGGAAGACAGGAAGTGAGGGGTAAAGAGGAAAAGGGAGAGGTGTGTACCTCCAGTCCAGAAAACAAGCAAAAGCCTTCTTCCTGGGTCTTTCCACATGAGTGGAATTTAACGTGCAAGTCTAAAAAGTGAAAACACTATGACGGAAATATACTTCCCTCTTTCAGGGGTCAAGTCTTCCTTACCCTACTAATCTTCACCATTCTCCCTACTCTTCCCACAGATACTCCTTTCCATGGGGTCCCATAAAAGGGAGGGACAACGACCCCAATGTAGTGATGTCAAGGCCAGCAGAACCTCGGCTGTTACCTGTGTCTCTAACATGGCTGGGATTGAAGTGTCCTGTCCCACATGCTTAACATTAACAAAACACTTTGGAGGAGAACCTAATAAGGCCCATGAAGACCCTGAACACTGTGTGCCTAACACAGCGTTGAATGCACAAATGAATGAAGGACTGAGTGAGTGGGCCAATGAATGGAACAGACAGTTCTGATGACAAGCTTAGCAACTGGGTTTTCCAAGAACTCAGTAACCCACCTCGCCACCAACCTCACTGCAGCCTCAAGTCCCTCTTTCTCCTAATTCTGGGTAGGAAAACAATGCCAAGGTAGTTGAATGGCTCAAGGTGTAAGGTTCTGGTCTTGGTTCAAGCCTATATGAACCCTAACAGAGCTAGGTGGGGCCAGCACAGGAGGGCCCTCCGAGGGCAGCTAGTGCAAACGGTCACAAGGATTGGACCCCACACAGTCGCTACTGAAAACTCCCTACACTCTTTCTTAAGAGCTCAGTTATGACTAGTTCCTGTGACTTTTCTGTCTCTCCATCTAGTTGGTGGGATCCTTGAGAATAGGAATTCTGATCTTTCATGCGACAATGTTCCTGAGCATCTACTATGTGCCAGGCATCCTGCAAGGCACGGCCGAGGGTGGGAGGAGGAGACAGGCGTGAATAAGCCAGGCAAGGGCACATTCTTTGCTCTCCTGGAGTTCATTTCCTAATGGAGAGAGAAAGAAAAGGAATATGGAACAAGATAATCTCAGAGAAATGTAAGAGCTAAATTAGAGACTAGGGGAGCTCCTTAAGACTTGGGCCATCGGGGAAAACGAAGTCCCTCTAAGATGGTGGCACGGCTGCCGAAACTTGAACGAAAGGAACACAGCCGAGCAAAGACTGGTGGATGGGAACGCAAGGCCCTGAGGCCGGACCAAGCACAGTGTTTCATCTTGTCACACTAAAACGACATACAGTCTTAGGCCTGGCGACTCAGGGTCTGGTCCCTGGACCAGCAGCATCAGCACCAACCAGGAGCTTGCTAGAAAGGCAGAATCTCAGACCAGCCCCAGACCTAGGGAATCAGGATCTGCATTTTAACAAGATTGCCTGGTGATTTGTATGCACCTGGAAGTTTGAAAACTCTGGTCTACGACACTCGAAAAATGATTGTTGAATGAATGAATGCATGCATGCCCTACAGAGCAAGTTTCCAACTCCAATGGCACCCCGCACAGCACCCACACAGCCTCACCATCCCAGACAGCAGGGAGGGTGTCAATTTCACGCCCTATAAAGCAGGCTGACTGACAGCTGTCAGGACAACGTGAAGGGAGACCACCAGCCCCCTTCAGGATCAAATCGCCCAACAGCTGCCCCACACCCAAGTCTTTCACAGCCTCAATCTCACCCCACCACTCACTGTTTCCTCACAGCTCACAGGAAGCTCTAGATTTCATCACTAGTCCCCAAACCCACTCAGCTTGATTAAAAATAATCTTCACCCTTGTTAGGCACCCGCATCATTAAATCACCTGGTCCTCCACAGCTGTCATCTGACAGCTGTAAGTAACACAATATGGAAATCCAGCCTTTTTACAGAGAGGGTGCCCATCTCAGTGACAGTGGCCCAGCACAAGCCAGAAAAGAGGGGGTGACCTTATGTCATTTCATCTTGCAAGACCTGAAAGTGATTGCAACTGGGTGGTTCTAGCAATATGAGCAGGACTTTCGTCGCTTGAAGCTGAACTCCTTCTAACGATCCATAACCAATACATGCTTACAGAAGCAGGTAGACAAAAGACACAAGCTGAAAACCAGCCGAGCTCCTTGCACCCCGCCCTGTGGACTCATGCTGTCTGGAGATCTTCATTCCAACGTGTGGGTCTACAAGGTATCAGCCCGACCCGGCACCTCCTCTGGGTCTTCCCATGAAAAGAGCTTTGCGCAGCACGCACCTGCGTGTTCATTTCTCCTGCCGAAGTCACATCTGTAAAATTGGAAACTGCCCTCCTTTCTTCACAGAGCCATCCCCAGTCTGGGAGGAAACGCTAGTGAATCTCAGCCCACACTCCAAGATGGCAGAGAGGTCGCCTTTGAAATAAGGCCAATGCCTGAAAATTGCTCAGAAATAAGCTGCCGTGTGTCTAGAGTGGGGGTGGTCAGCACTCACTTTATTTTCCTCTTTATCTAGACTGTTAGAAGGATGAAGAAGATGAGAGAAGGAAGGCCTTAGCGAAGTCCTAAGGAGAAAGTTAAACCATGGCCAGCTGGCCAAGACAAGACATGCCAACACCATCTCATGGAAATTCTCAGGGCCTGCCCCATCCAGGCAGGAGCAGTGATGTCATTAAAGCGGCCCGAAGATGTTCTCTGCCTCCTTCACCTTTCGGTTATCCACATTGCCACCAGTGGGATAAGAGGGGGTCCACTGTCCCTTTTTGCCCCCCCACTCTGATTTCAGGTGGGGAAGGGTCTTGTAACATGCTAACGCACTGACTTCTGCGAGTATTACCATCCACATTCTATCTCAGACCTCTCAGAGCAGCGGCGGGCAAACAACGGCCCATGGGCCGAATCCCCTATAACTGTGCAGGTGAGAAGCTGTGACAGACACCGTACAGCCCTCAAAGCCCAAGAGGTTTACTACCTGCCCTTTAAGAAAGTTTGCCATCCCCACCCTAGAGGACGGAGGCGATGTTCATAGCAGAGTAGAAGTCCAAGGTATCTTCCACTCTGCTTAAAGAAAGATCAAAATACTTGGCTGGTGACTGACTCCCCAGCTTCTGATCTCAAACTTAAGGCAGTTTCGCCTTTATAACACGATAGGATGGACCATGTGGGAAGAGGCCAGCTGACCCCGGAAAACCACTCTAACAAAGAACTGCCACTGGTCCTCTGCTGTGGGTTGTAGGTTCCATCCTGGAAAAGCCCAAAGGAACTGTTACCTCCAACCAATGCTCCCGCGGACGTTGACTCAACACGGCCCAGGCAGGTGCCTTCTTACCCAGTTTTACAGACAGTCCAAGTGGCAGAGAGGGGTCGGCTCTGACTCCCAGTGCACAGCCTACTGAGAAATAATAGCCTCTTTCAACCTCCGCTCTTCTAGGCGTTTCTTCCGGATGAAGTGAGTCTTCATTTCAAAACACAGCCTGGGTCTTCCAGGGCTTCATCATTCTCTCCTTCAACTGGAGAGGCGGCAGAGCTTGGCGTGTCCATCACGCGGAGTCCTCTAAGCGGAATCATTAATCTCCTCACATCTCTTCCTTCTCTGCCTTCGCTCTCCCTCTCTGAGCCTCTGATGAGGTGGAACCAATAAATCACTTACAGTCTCCTTTTGTTTTTAAAGACACTGACACCTGGATATAAAACCTGCAGAAATTCTGAAGACATTGCAGAAATATCCCTTAGAAGAGCTCTTGCCTTTTTCCCCAACAATGGCCCCAATTTTGGCGTTTTCCTTTATTATATGTTTTCCACCCACCAGAGGACACTGATAACTCTGGCCTCTGATGTGAGCAATTTGCCGAGAGACTATGTAAAGGAGGAAGGTGACCTCACAAGGAAGGAATTCTGCAGTCGACATCTCCGATCACCTCATTCTCTCCACCTCGCTCCCAGGCAAGACGTCACAGCCCAACTGAAACGCATCCAATCTGAACGTCGGGAGCTCCTGTTTTCCCTCGAGGATGCTTTACGGCAATCGTGTTTTGACAATCTGCATCTATTTCCTTTCTTCCCACCTCATTTATCACTGAGGTTGGTATCTGTTTGGTTGAGCAAACCAAATATTCTCCGATGAAAGACAAGGTCTGTTTATGACGTCTGGAGTGGCATCCAGAGATGGAGGAAGGCAGGGAAGAATTGTATAATTTTGATGATAATGGGGCTAGTTGACTTTGCGAAAAGGCAGTTTCGGAGTTTGAAAAATAACCCATTCTACTTGGGGAGTCTTGCCTTTTTGGACACTCCTGGTCACCCATCCGGCTGCCCTCCTTCATCGCCGAGATGCCTCCCTGCGTTCAGAGAGGCGAGGAGCTCAGCCCTGAGCAAGGACATCTGATGCTCTAAGTCAGTGACAACACATCCACTCCCCGTTGGTCACTCTCCTGGCCTCTCCAGCAGCTGAGAAAGTCCATGGTACTCGGTTCTGGACAAGGAGATGTAAGAAAACCACGGAAGGGACTTGGTAGCGAACCTGGCACTGAGTAAGCTCTCAATAAATTTTAAGTATTATTACTGTTGTGATCATTATTACTATTATTAATTTTAATAGAACCTTTCGTTCCCTTTTTTCTCTCCCTCCGTCTCCCCCTTCATCCCTCTAACGGTGAGCCAGGTCTGGTCTGCACCAGCTCACCAGAGCTGACTGTGTGCAACTCTCTTCCTAACACGAGTTCAGTGACATCACGTTGGAAGCTTGAAATCAACGACGATGGGAATATTTACACCCTGGCAATTGGCAAATGCTACAGATCAGGACTCCATTTCCCAGAGAGCTAACAGTTAAACATTTACCAGCACACCACTTCTACCTGCCTCCTCCCCTTCTTCCTCTCTTTCCCATCATCCGTCTTCCTATCATAAACCAGTGAGTACCTACCGTATGCAGGGCAATTACGTTAGGTTCTCCTTGAGAGCTCAAAGGTGAATAAGTCATTGCCTTCCATGAGTTTACAGTCCAGCAACAAATTCGTATCAATTACGGCACATTTGGCTGCAAATAACAGAAAACCCAACCAGCAGTGGTTCACCTCAGAAAGTCTGGAGGCAGACACTGGTCTGGCTGCCCAGCAGAGTCATGAAGAATCCCAACAGTTCCTCCCTTTCGTCGACCACCCTCTGCCCACTGACTTTTCCCCTCAAGTTCATTGCCTCATATGTACAAGAAGGCTGCTATAGTTCTAGGCATCAAGACTGCATCCGAAAGCAAGAAGCAGGAGCAAAAGGCCTTTTTCTTTTCACGCAGAAAGAAAATCACTGAATCCTCATAACGAATTCATGAGGGAGCTACTATAACTATTCTCAATTTATGGATAGGGAAATTGAAGCTCGAAAAGATTAAACAATTTGCTCAAGGCCACACAGCTTGAGCAGCCAGAATATAAACGCAAGCGTTCTGACCTCAGAGCCCGTGCTCCGTGTCAGCTATACCACCAACTAGAGATGCTGTTGGGAGCAAAACCATGCAATCTCCTGCTTAATTCTCCTGTCGTGTACCACTCTCTGTGGCTGCATGTATTCACCTTCCTGCCTAAGATTTTTCGTGGCTCAGGAATGGAAATCCTGCTTGCTCATTTTTGTATGACCCACACCCCCAATTATGGACATAATCTCAGGGGCTTATATTTGTTAACTGACATGCACCCATCTCAGCTCTAGGACTATCCAACCTGGACGGAAAATCTTGCTGCTTCTGGCGCCAGCAGGCCTGCGTTTGGCTCCTTCCTGTTCTAATTACCCACTTGAAAACCTGAAGACTCGGGCTCCAGTCCACTTGGCAAGCAGGCCGTCTCCCTAGCCCATCTGCCTGTAACTGCACACCCCTTTCTGGGGCTGCATTCCTTTTAACTGTCCCCGCCTCCTGGGAAGATCTTACAATTTGTACGTCCCATTTACTCCCCCATCACAGAAAATTCCAACCCCAAGTGGCACCACACCACAAACTGGTACTCCTCCCTAGAACCAGGAACAGAAAAACATCGGTATTGGTAAGAGTGGCCAAAAGACTGGAGCACTTTATTATTAGCAATTTTTTTAAGTAGAAAAAGTTAAGTTCTCTACTTGGTTTCTCCGGTGACTTGATGACATGTGCCAGACTCAGAAATCCTGCTCTGCAGAGAAAGTCATCTGGTTTGGAAATCTAAGTACCACTTACCCAGTGCTTTGGACATCACTGTTCCAAAAGGCACAGCCCCGGGCTGGATTTGTCATGGCAAGTCTGGGCTCACTCCCCAGGCAAGTGCTAACTACCCAAGGGAACACAGCTGGTCGTACTACCACTGCTCTCTTGATGTTTGCTTTGGGCCTTTTTGTTTGGCTTTGTTTTGTTTTTGTCCAGGAGAGAAAAGAGGTGGTTGGACCGAAGTAGCTGCAGGAAACTCCAGGAGCCTGACATGATGGAATTTGTCCCCACCCTGGGAAAAAAGATCGCCAGGTGCGGCACACGCCCCTTTCTGGGGCTGCATTTCAATTCCTTTTTCAATGTGTTGAAACAAAATCCAGAGCTTTCTAAATGGACATGCAGGGTTGCTCAGAGTATCCGTATTACGCTAGCGAAGAAAAACCTGGGAAGGAAAGACGAATCTTTTACTATCCCTGATCAATTGGAAAGAACTAGAAATAAAATCGATCACTATGGCTCCAGGACCTTGGGCAAGTTACACTGTAGCTCCTCATCTCTAAGATAATGGGCAAGTACGGGCTTGGGCTCTGGAGCCAGAATATATGGATGGAATCCTGACTCTGTCACCCCCTAAGTGTAACCTGGGGGGAGTTCCTTAACCTTTACGAGTCTCAGTGCCCTGAGTTCTTGTTTCCACCCTCAGAGCACTGTTGAGAGGAGTCCATCTGTCAATTTTACAGGTAAAATACTCAGAAGAGAGTCTGACACATAATTTTGTTTGTAATTAATGTTACTTAGTATCATTATTATCTGTCTCACCAGATCTTGAAAGAACTACGGAAAAAAAATATATTTAGGGCATAGCGTTTCCATTCGATAAATACTAGTTCCTCTCTCTCAAAAAAAGAGAAAGATTAAGGATCTTAATATCTCTTTGCTCTATATTTAAGCCAGGTTTCTAGATATTCAATCAAGCAAGCAAGCATGTGCCCTGTGGAAAGAGACAAGGACTGTTATTCTCCAAGGCCTGACTCAGAGCGGTGTTCCTCCCTCCGTCCTTCATCGGAACACAGTCCACATTCATTCTCTAAAGGAGACCTGGACAGGCTCCGCACAGGAACGCTGAAATGATGGATCACTTCCAACGATCAAAACACCCAAGTTCAGCAAAGCCAGGAGGCCTCCCTGATCCTCACGGGACCATTCGCTCATGGTCCTTAACCCTCACGTGGACAACATGACAGAGAAGTTAGGAAGGCAATGAATTGATTTTTTTTTTTCAATTTGTAACAAAACTCGCCTTGGGTCCTTTCCTCTCTTCCACTCTGCTGGGTAACAGCAAGGATGCTCGGCTGGGATTCATGCCCGGCTCTGGGGGATTCTCGCTTTCCACAGCAATAATTCAAACAAAAAGCAATGTGTGCCACTCCCGGACGCCTCTCACTTCTCAGAACAAGGACGCTACACTGGCGGATCGAACATAACGACAGCTCCCCATTTTTCAGCCACAGGGCAAAATGACAGCACACTTCTAAACCACACAGTTGCTGTGCAAAGGTCAATATCCACCCAATACAAATTTACTGTAATGATTCAGATGGAGGTAAAAATGACTTTACTATGATTCTGAGAAACCAAAAAGAAAATACCTCATCTGTTATCTCCAGGGAAGGATTTTGACTACCATAGGTCATTATTTCAGCTCAAACTCTGATGTTTACAACAGCAAAACAAATTTTCTCCCTTCCTCTTCCCCTCCCCACCAATCTGTTAATTTTTCTATGCTGATACAGTCCCTAGACTTTACACTTTTCTCAATTATCTTTAACTGTGCTCATTATTTTTTCTGAGAAATTAGCCCAGAGACTCTAGCTAGCCAACACCTTCTTTAGAACCAGGAAGGCTCTCTTCAGAAATCCCATGTACAGACATTAATCAGTTCTTGTATTACTTCTGAAGTGGTACCCAGAGTAAGCTAGGGAAAAGATATCAATCATCTGCCCAGTCAGCGGAATCTGTTGGTTACTGGGGCGGGGGATGCGGAGGGAGAGGAAGAGGCAGGAAGGAGCAAGGAAAAGGATAAAGTGACTTTAGTGACTGCCCCAGTGTGCTTCATGATGCCACAGAGAAAATATATTAGGCAGGATTCAACCAAACGTATTCATTTCCCTCCAATTACACTTCTGGGCTCGGGCACCAATTCCAGGGTAGGGAGGAAGGAAGAGAGGTGGGGGAATGACCACATTCCTCAGCAGAAAAATGTAAAAGGCATTTAAGGCTGGAAGAGACCACGGCTCCCCTCCTCCCACTCAGGAACAAATGGAAACACGTGAAATACGACATGCTGACAAAAATACCTGTCTGGCTCCTGTAAAAACTGGGACACACCACGTGTCATCCTCCCCTGTCCAACCAACAGCCACTTTGTCCGTGAGGACCTCTCAGGGACTGAGTGCAACTGTCAACTCTTCTGCAAGGACACAACCCTTCTGTGGTCCCAAAATGTCCTCAAGGGAACTTACATCTCCCTTTACCACCTTCATGGCCACCTTCACTGGATCTGAAGAGTGGAATTTATTTTGTGAATAGGGAAGGAAGCCACACAGTACCACAAAACCCAAAAGGCATGGAAGGACACACACAATGAGAATATGTCTTCCCTCTTCCCCTCCACCCACCCGAGGCAACCTCTGTCCATTCACAAGGATTCACAGAACACACGCTGTGTGCAAGAACTCTGTGCTTCCAGGCCTGGACTATGTTCCATAATCACTAATACTAGATTCATGTGTGTCCTCCCCAAAATGGTCTGTGCTTATATAAGCGAGTGGGAGCGTGTGCCGGTATGTGTGGATTATTTTTTTGTAAATTGTGGTAAAATAGACATAACATAAAATTTACTATTTTAACCATTTTTAAGTATACAGTTCAGGCCATTCAGTACATTCACATTGTCGTGCAGCCATCACCACCAGCCATCTCCAGAACTTGTCATCATCCCACAGTGACACTCTACACCCACAAATAATAACTCCCCATCCCCTCCCCCAGCCCCTGGCAACCACCATTCTACCTTCTGTCTCTATGAGTGTGACTCCTCCAGGTCGCTCATATAAGGGGAATCATACAGTACTTGTCCTTTTGTGACTGCCATTTATCACAATGTCTTCAAGGTCCATCCATGTTGTAGCATGTGTCTGCATCTCCTCCCTGAATAACATTCCATTGCATGTCTTTCCACATTTTGTTTATCCATTCATTTCTCAATGACCATTAGGGTTGTTTCCACTTTTTGGCTATTGTGAATAAAGCTGCTATGAACACTTTTCTCATAGTGTTATAGGAATATATCCGAGTTCCTGCTTTCAATTCTTTTGGGTATATAGCCAGAAGTGGAATTACTGGGTCATATGGTAATTCTACATTCAAGTTTTGAGGAACCACTATATTGTTTTCCATGGTGGCTGCATGTGGATTATTTTTTAAACAAATGTTAGAATATTCTCCACAATGTTCTATAGTACCATTTTAAAAGCATTCCTCACTTTTCTCAGTTAAGGAAAGATGAAGTTATTTCTTAATCCCAACTTGATCCACCATATCTAAGATGTTGCAAATGTAATGACAGACGTGAAAGTTGCTAGAAAGTAAAACGCAGGGGTGTTATTACTCAATTATACTTACAGTACACCAATAGGTTGTCTGATGGTCTTTACTCCAAAGATATTTCTTTCCCCTCCAGATTAGTTGTCCTGAAACAACTTTCACTGCCATTTTCTCAACTGTTTTCCCAATTCCCCCATGAAATGGAGCAAAAAGCAAAGATATCTCTAAAACATTGGACAAACACATTCTGAGTGAATACCCCATCCTTCACAAGAGGACTTGAAAGGATGAGGCAATGGCCCAAATTCTATTTCAGAACATCCACTGGGTCACCACGGAAATTTGAAAAAGGTTAAAGAGAACTACTTCATCAACCTCAGATAAGGAGGTTAAAGAAATTGAAAAGAAAACACTATCTTTTTTTTTTTTTTAGTGAAAAGAAAGAACCGCATAGAATTACATGCAAGCTGAACATGGACCTCTTTCAACGAAAAGGATCTTGTGGGCAGTGAGAAGACACCCCCCAAAAGGGAAACACGTTGTCGATTAAGATGCTAACTTCTCGACATGTGACGAATCACTCTCTAGGCTGACATCATTCCATGCAGGTCCCCTTCAAGGATTTTCACATTTCCGGAGCAAAGCCAGACATTGTGCTTTAATCACCAGAGGACAACAGGATGACCACGGCAGATGAAAACTTTTAAAATTTGTGTGTGTGTATGTTTAAAACAAACAAACAAAAAATGGGGGCTGCTGGATATAATCCGAGAGACTTTTCTTACTTTGAAAACACTCTGTGGGATAAAAACTTAAGTGTCCCATTTCCATCCTTGTTCTTACAAGCCGGTGTGTTGGATCCTTCAGGGATGCTGGGTCTTCTCGTCAAAGTCATTCTCAAGTTGTGCCACTGGCTTTTTGATTTTGCTACCAAAACGCAGTAGATAAAAAAGTGTTTTCTGACCTGAATTCAACCTTAACTCAGGAAGCAAAATCTTAGAGGGAAAGCTCAATTTCTACTTCATCCTTCAATTCAACACACACGTGATTAGATAAGACCATGTTTCCAGAATGAAAACGAGTGCCATTTTAGGGCATCACAATTCTTCCTGGCTCACCCGGGCCACCTGGAGCCCTCGTCCCCAGTCCTCATTAGCTTTGTAATTACGGAGGATGGAACCTTGGCATTCCCAGACAGAACACTGCGGTTTTACCCATTTGCAAGTTTCCCCAAAGGTCCTTGACGTGTCGTCAATCGTTTCTGATTTTGCTGAGACAGGAATCTGAGTCGAGAGCATCCAGGTGAGGGCAGAGGAGGACAGGTCGCCAGAGATCTGCCCTTAGGACATAATGGCTCAGGGTTTCTATCTCTCGCATGCTCATACACTCTCTCTTACTTTCATTCTTTCTTTACAAAAATATGGCTCTCCCCCAAAAGCCACCTGCCAGAGCTATTGATAGAAGTGAAGCAAAATTTAAAAAGTCCAGGAATTGATGGTTTTTAGCTAAAAAAGGTGATTCCCCCTAAACCTGAGATGCTACCTACATTCCTCTTATGGATCCTAAATTACAGTCAACTTTTAAAACAGGTCAATTTAAAGGCAAGCTTTATTTGTGAATGTTATTTATGACTTTTACTCCTATATTCAGAAAACTGTTAAAAGTCTGAAAAGATAACTGAAGTCTTTCAATTTACACTTTGCCACGTATTCTGCTATCGCAACTGACAATTTTGGGAGTACAATATGGTCTTGAGATACATTCCTCCTGAATGACAAGGATCCTGACTTGTCCTGTCTTTCTCCGTCCCTTCCACGATTGAGCACCTGCACCTTCCTTCTGAGCATCTTATAATTCTACCCTGCAGCCATCCTACTTTTAGGAGACAATTCCTATTTTAGATATTTCATCTTATGGTCCCCATACTGACACTTAACAGTTTTTCATCCATGCCTCTACTTTTCATTCAAAAATATGGCAGTTGTATTTATAATATATGATAAATACTAGGTATGGTGCTTTATGTGCATTATCTTATCAAAGCCTCTCAGGGAAGTACAAATATTATTATCTGAATTTTACAGATGCAGAGACAGAGAAGGGAAGTAACTTGCCCACGGTCACACAGCGGGCAGGTGCTGGTGATAAAGTGGAGTTATCGGCTGATGTGGGTAGTGGGGAAGAAAGGTTAGCAAACACAGAAAAAACGTTTTGCTTTCCAAATGCTGTGGCCCAGCTCTGCAATTTATGAGCGGGGTACCTTGGGCAACACTTCTCTGTGCACTACAACTCTCTGTGCCTCGGTTTCTTCATCTGTCAAGTGAGTGCTATAATAATAGCTGCCTTACAGGGTAGCCGTGAGCACATGTTAAGTGTTAACACTGCGTGTGGCACATGAGAAGTGTGAGTAGGTGTGAGCTTTCGTTGTTATTACTGCTTGAACTTCTTAGGCCTCAATGACTCAAAAATGAGCACTTCTCAAAATATGGATAGTAAATGTCCCCCAGGGATGGACGATGCAGTCCTGAATTAGGATATGGATTGGAAATTGGGAAGCTGATCCAAAATGGCAAGTAATTTGGCCAACTGACCTACAATGTTTACACAAATAACCCAAGGTTCTTCCCATGGAAAAAAAATACAACCTAGTAGCGGGAAGAAATAGAGTGGATTTTAAGGAGATGCAGGATGTAGAAAGAACTGAATAAAGATATGGGCAAAATTTTTTTGAAAAACAAATTTTCTTGAACACACTCCTAAGAGAAGGCTGCAGATAATGACCTCCTCCCAAAGAATACAGCATGGAAAGGAAGGGGAAGCGGGGCAACTTTACGATGGAGAAACTTGACAAACACCCCCTCAGCCTGGTGATCAAGGTCAACATCAACAGAGATAAATCACGTTGAGAGTATGTCCCCTTGAGATGATGTGACAACAACGGCACTTTACCTCCGCGGTCTGCCTCCCCCAATCCCAAAACCCCAGTCAATTCGTGAGAAAAATACCAGACACATCCCAAGTGAGGGATAGTCTACAAAATATCTGACCAGTACTCCTCAAAATGGTCAAGATGACAAAAACAAGGAATGTCTGAGCACAGCCACATGCCTACGGAGACATGACAATGTCATGTAGTATCCTGGAGGGAATCCTGGACCACGAAAAGAACAGGAGGTCAACACTAAGGAAATCTAAATAAAATATGGAGTTCAGTTAGTAATAATGTACTGATATCAGTTCATCGGTTATGACAAATGTACCAAACTAATGAAAGACGTGAACCATAGGGGAAACCTGGCGTGGGAGTATATGGGAACGCTGTGCTATCTTCACTATCTGTACTAACTTTTCTCTAAATATATAGCTATTCTAAAATTAAAAACGCATTAAAAAGATTTTTTAAATGTCTACTGAACAGCCAACTCAAAACCTCAGGGACCAAGCAGGGCGTAAATTCATCTACTGTTTTCTTGCGAGTGGTGTGGTTTAGTGAGGTTCAGTAACTTGCCTGCGATCCCGCTGCCAGCAGAAGATACAGCCGAGATTTCAAGCCAGGTCATCAGACCTCAGAACCCACTCAGTTAACTTCCTGGCCCCACTCCCCCAAATATGATAGAAAGCCCATGTGGAGATAAGACCTGTGCTAGCTAGATGCTGGGCACTCGGGAGGCGTGCGGTGAAAAGTTCCACCTGTCTGGCTGAGGCCATGGACAAGCCCAGCCCACCGCCCTAGGACTTGCTCTTTTAGATCTTCTCTGTCTCACAGCCACACCCCAATCCAAGATAACATCTTCCCAAGTTGACAGACGATTTAAGCCAATTTAAAATTTATTTGAGCTCTTCATTCTCCATCTCATTCCAAAGTGACATCATGATGGAAACTGAGCCGGCGTTTTCTCAGCATCTCCAGGACCCCTTTTCGTTCCACACACCTGTGTGCAGTGTGGTATGTACCCAGGTTGTGAACTTGCCCGAACCTGACCGCGAAGGAGCTGCCTCCTAACAGGCTTCCAGAAAGCTCCCCCGTGGGGCTCAGGTTCACAGGACTTCTGCCTCTGACTCAAACTGAATTTTCCAAAGATCAAGGATGTTAAGCTACAGGTGCTATATCACCCATCAAACACGTTCCAGGCACAGAGGAGGGGCATGGGGAAAACAAAGAGGACGCCGACAGGAAGCCTCTTTCAAAGGCACGTGCAATCAGCAGGGGAATATGACACCCACGTCACCACAGGCACACTCACAACCACCGTGTACTATCTGCCCGGCTCTTGGAGGAGTATTTTACAAATATCCTCTTACTTAATGCTTCAACAATCCCTACGAGGTTGTTGCTGCGATCTCCAGTCTATAGATGAGGAAAGCGAGGCAGAGAAGAGAGCTATGACAGATCTTTTGAGCAGCAGAGGCAAGACAAGGACAGTTTTCATGATCCCAAACCTAGACCCCACGCCTATTGGAGGAAGAAGGTGATCCATGGTGTCACGGGCTAACACGTGTAACTGAGAAGAACCATGAAGCGACAATGTGGGCAGTTTCTATGAGGACAAGACATAGGCAGGTGAGGCCAGAGAGTCTGCATTTCTAACACCCAACAACGGCCACGTGGATGCTGCTGGTCCGCAGACCACACACAGAGCAGGAGCCCTCCCCATGCAACAAAGGCCACAGACTCACGGACGGAACTTATTTTGTGAATAGGGAATGAAGCCACACAGTACCACAAAACCCAAAAGGCATGGAAGGAGAAGCCAGCCTAGTTGGACTTACACCTTGAGCTCATGGACACCAACACTGGCCTTGGACCAAAGTCAATGGTCTTATTCTGCCCAAAAGAGTGTGGGAAAGGACTCACTATCATTTTTCATGAACTCCAAGGCATCATCTCTTAGCCTTTCTGAACCCATGTCCCTAAGACACTTTCTCCATCCGTCTTGTCCCTGCTAGGAAAGAAGACTTGTCCAGCTTTATCCCCTGTGTTTTATATGGGAAAAAATAACAAACTGAATTGATATGCTTTATCAAATTACACTCTCTCCCATCTCTAACGCGCATCCCCTCTATATGTTGCTGAACCGTCACTGGAAATAGCTGAAAAAATAGATGTCATAAAGGAAAGTTAATGTAATTTCATAAAAAGGATTGTCTTTCACAATCTAACTGTGTACGAGACTCTAGAATGAGTCTGCTTGTTATTAACATGGAATCTAGAGTTACGATCTCTTTCATATGCTGATATATAAATATACGTAGGTTAAATTTTCTATAGCGCCATAAATGAATACATGATCCTGTTTAGGAAATAATGCCCTGGTTTATTACTCTAAGGTTACCTCTGGTTAAACGAATGTCATCACGGACACATAAGGCAGTGTACTTCCCAACCCCTCCAGCCCTCTCCCTGTGCTCGGTGTTCCCATATGGATTTAATTTTAGCAGACATTGAGCCACCCTGGCAATAGGAGAGGAGAAGATGTTTTCAAATGCCTCTGCTCCACAATGTAAGGTTTATGCTCCTTGAGGTAAGCAACATTCCACATCGCTTCTGGAATGCAGCACAGTCAAAGAGTCAGTGTGAGATCTGGCCCCGAGGCTTCAGGACACGGAGACCTCATCGGGATGAGCAGATCAGAACACCCAGACGTTAAGACCCATTATGCTAAGACAGTTTGCAGTGAAGACCCAGTGCCTGGTGACCCACGGAGCACCAAGGACAGACCCCTCTCAAAGACAAGCTGCCACCTGAACAGGAGAAAGTGTCAGACTCCAATGTCTTTAGACTCCGCTGTTATTCCACCCCCATTCCACCCTGAAATCCAGGAGGATGACAGAGTCTCTACAACGACGTCAAGGACACAGCCCCCGGACAATAATGCAGCCCACAGACTGCAAAGGGCAGGGCGGCCTCTGAACAGAGGATCAGAAGGCATACTGTGCATCTTTTCCCGTATATGAGCTTTCTTACAAGAAGAAACAGCTCCTGCCAGGAGTGATTTTAGTGAGATGGAGTCTTCTAGCCAGAATCTTTGCCACAGCAGTTTGACAGAAATGCAAATGGGTCAGGATTTACCATAATTAGCTACTTTTTAAAAATGTATAATTCACATCTTAAATTGCCGAATGAAGACGGGGTGGTACCGCTAATCAGAAACTTGGCTCCCGTGAACTAAGAATAAGTGAGCTCCTTAATACAATAAAATAAAAAATTTTAACCCTTTTGTTCTGGTGCTTAATAAACCAGTAAATAAAGGAAAATAATCAAAACCAAAGCTCCCAAGAAATCAATCTCACATGCGCTAGGCTCTTCAGTGGGGCAGATGCTAGGTTAGCAGAGTTTCGAGGCCACACATCTTTCACACAGAACACAGAGTCAATACGGGATGGCACCCCGAATCCTTCCTGCCTGGAAGGAAGATGGTGGTGACAGCAGCTTCTCTCACCTCTTCAATGTGATCAGCTGAAATCCATCCACCAGCCACCTTCAGCTATGTGTTTCTTTTTTTTTTTTTTTTTTTTTTTGCTGCTGAGGAAGACTGGCCCTGAGCTAACATCCATGCCCATCTTCCTCTACTTTATACGTGGGACGCCTACCACAGCATGGCCTGCCAAGCGGTGCCATGTCCGCACCCAGGATTCAAATGGGTGAAGCTGGGGCCACCGAAGCAGAACGTGAGAACTTAACCACTGTGCCACCGGGTTGGCCCCCAGATATGTGTTTCTAATGTGATTAAAAGGAATTCAAAAGTCTCTCAACATCAAGCAAAACAGAAATCACTAAATAGGAACTGTGAGCAGCAAGTGACTTCCTGCAACTTGGAAAAATATTGTTGGGAATTCGTTCCTGCTCTATCTCCCTGGCTCTGAGGGAAGAAGTGTTAAGAAGCTAAATCTTGAGAATTTCAGGGGAAAACAGACCGTTTCAGGGCCGATGTCTTCATGGGTGGCGCCTGTTACGCCATCAAAGTAAACCGAAACGAGAGCAACAGTCCTTGGTATTCATTTGGCTGCTTTTCTTTCTTAATAAAATGTTCTGAACTGAGAAACCAAACTTGTCACAGAAATATTTAATAAATTGGTTTGCTAAATAAGTTTATTTATCCTTAAAACTTTATATCACTATTACATTAATAATTTTGAAGGAAAAAAGAGCCCAGTTACTTCAAAATGAACCCTGCCAAATGCCAAGAAAACCACATTTTAGTTTTGTTTTTTGGCTAAGTGATTAGGGTTCCGTGCACTGTGCTTCAGCAGCCCAGGTTCATGGGTTCAGATCCCGGGAGTAGACCAATTCCACTCATAAGCCATGCTGTGAAGGCATCTTGCATACAAAACAGAGGAAGTTGGCACAGATGTTAGCTCAGAGCCACTCTTCCTCAAGAGAAAAGAAAAGGAGGGGAAGATTGGCAATGGATGCTAGCTCAGGGTGAATCTTCCTCACCAAAGGAAAAAAAAAAGAGCATCTCTACTAACCCAAGACCTTCCTTTCATTATGGGGTAACTTTAATCCCATTTAAAGGATTGGGGGAATGGTAAATTTTCGTTTCCTTCTAAAGAAATGCCTTCAAGAGGGAGAGAGAATTGAAGGAAGGTGGTCAAAAGGTACAAACTTCCAGTTACAAGATAAATAAGTACTGGGGATGTAATGTACACCGTAATGACTAGAGCTAACAGTGCTGTACAATACACAGGGAAGTGGTTAAGAGAGTAGATCCTCAGAGTTCTCATCACAAAGAGAATTTTTTTTTTCTTTTCTTTTTATTATATCCATGAGATGATGGCTGTTAACTAAACATTTTGTAGTCATTACTTCACACTGTAAGTAAATCAAAAACATCATGCTGTACACCTTAAACTTATACAGCGACATACATCAATTATTTCTCAACAAAACTGAAAAATAAATAAATAAGTTGCTTCATAGTTAAAATACCCAAAAAAAAAGAAAGAAAAAGAAATACCTTCACACTGCCAGCCTTAGGCCAATCCAATGGAGCCATATAAACGGGACGTGCGCTGTACCCAAAAAGACTTATTCTAGAAAAGCTGCATGTGACTCGCTCTGAACATCCATTGACTGGAAGGCCGTTTCAGAGGGCTTTCTGTTATTTGCTTATTGACCAGCATTTGCTGCTGGCTCCTGTGTTTCCATTTTCCCCAACAAGCTTTAACGATCCACAAACCGCCACTTAAGTGTCTTAGGGGAGCACGATTTGGAAGGAAATGTGTGCAGAAGGATCCGTTTGTAAAGTCAACCACCCTCCTCCTTATTTATTCATCTATCTATTCTGTTTTCGTTGGCAAATCCAGATTAAAGGAGCAGAGGGACACACACAACCATCAAAATAAGACGACGAAAACTGCTCTGAATTTTAGTCATCCTCCCTACCTAATATATTTCCAGTGGTCATTTTTTTCAGAATCAGAGGAAATTAAACTCATAAGAGCAACTCCTAGTACTTCACAAAATACCAACACCATTACTCTTGATGCCAAGACGAAGTGTGACCGAGCGCAAAACAACAAATGGATCTGTAAGGCTGGGAAAGCTCAATCACGTTCACGGGTTAATTACACTCCCTTCAGTTCTTCCAAACTCAGGGCTCCTCAGCTTCCCCGATTCTTGGTCTGTAATCCAAGAGGGATAACAAGGAAATCCACAGCCAACTGTGGCAGGATGCGATGAGACAGTAATGGAGGCAGGTTCAAAAGACGACGGAAACTCGTAAGAGAGCGGGATCCAATCTGCAGGGGTTCAAGTGATTTGGGGGCTGATCAAAGAAAAAGATATGACCACATGAGGCAGTAACACACAAAAAGCTTTATTCGGGGTTGCTTGGACAGGCTGCACAGGAAGGGGAAGTCCTCACAGCAGACCATCCCGGGGCTTGGCTCAGGGTCCCCCATTCAGAAGGGGAGGAGGACGAGGGAACTCTGGGAGGAGAGGAACGGGGCGGGGTGAGGGGAGGCTTCCATCTCTAAGTGATGTCACCCAGCAGCAGGTGGGGGGCTCCAAAGGGCAGTAGCAACTTGGGGTCTTATAACCACAAGGCTCTATCTTATCAATGACCAACAGATCCTGGGTGTAGTTTTGCAGGATATGCAATGCAGGCAGGCTCTAAATGGCTAAAAACCTGCTTGTTTGGGCTATTTTTTAAGCAGTTGGATGTGTAAAAGTTTGAGTCTGGTGCCAGCAGGATTTTGAGCTAACGGGTCTCAGCCCACGGTAAAGAAATAAAAACCCAGGGGCCAATACACAGTGGCCATCTTTGGCTCATTTACATAACAGGAGGCGGGTGGGAATCTTCATAGAGGGAGCCAGCGACCCAGACTTTGAAGTAAAACTCGCCCATGGAAAAGGCAAAGGGAGGCACTCTCAGCAGAGGGAACCACAAAGGCACGGACAGGGGGACGCGGGCAACTTCCAGGTCTTGCTGTTCAAGGCAACAAGACAGGCGTGAAAGCCGATTAGTGGGGCTAGAAGCCAGGACATGAGGGGAGGACAAGGCCAGAGAGGACGCCAGAAAGAAAGGAGCCCAGTACACGATGTGGTGCTCGAGAGTGCCAGTTCTGGAGTCCAGCTGCCCAGAGTCCACTTCTGCTTTCACTACTTTTTAGCATTAGGTGCCATTAGGTAGGTTTCTTAATCTCTCTGTCAAAGAGGGTTCTAGATAATACCTAGCACCATGTCAGTTAGTCTGCCTGTTATTAACATGTTAGCAGACAACCATAAGAAGGTCCTGGCCTTGGTCCTCATGTCTAAGAAAGGCTGACTCCATGCCACTGACTGTAGTGGGAAGAACTAACTATCGATAACCAAGACAGTGACTGGGCCAGACCTGTGCTGGGAGAAGGTGCATGGGATGGGGGAGAGGCAGGAGGCAGGGAAACCTGGAGACTACTGCAACAGTCCTGGCAAGGGATGCTGAAGGCCAGACCTAGAACAACAACAGAAGGAACAAAATGAAGGAGAGGAACTCCCCAGAGATTTCTGAGAGGGCATCAACCGGGGCTGGGAGGAAGAAAGGCTGAGGGAGAGAGAAAAAAAAAAATGATGACGACTTCAATGTTTCTTTCTGAGGATTTCCCAGTCCCTAATCTTTAAAGACTTCGATTCTACCTGGCCTTCGTAGAAAGAAGCAAGGCCATAATCTTGGGACAATTCTTCCTAGGAGAAAACATCACTTTCTGACACTATTTTTAAAAGGAGAAGGGAGGAGAGAGATGATGGAGGTAGGACGTGGCTAACGGAAAACGCGAAGGGTGACTGGAGCACCATTAGATCAGCCTCACTGGGATTCGGAGCAGGAAAGTGGCACGCATCCTCCTCGACCCTTTAACGAGTCCCAAGTCCATGTGATTTCTCAAAGGACCATCTTCACCATGAAGAACTCGCAGACCATTTAAATCACGAATAAGGGTCTAGAGAACAAATCCTTTCGTTTATTCAAAGTGCTTCTAAAAAGTAGAAGAAACTCGGCATCCACATCCTTCCAGGGCTGAGGATTTTGAACCTATGGTGTCTTGGAAACCCCAAAGGTGAGTCAGGAGGCTGGCTATCCAGACCTACGCTTTGGGAAGGCCTTCGTGGAGACTCAAGGCGTCTTCCTGCGAGGCTCACAAACGTGTGAGTGGAAGTGGTAAAACCAACTCAAACGAATCCTTAACCTACATTTAACATTGGTTAGACTTTTTTCTTCCTTTCATCAACTTTTCCTGCAATATTTTAATTAAGCCGTTAAACGGATTACTAAGACTTTACGGTCTACTCTCTCCTATTCCTAAGCTGTCAACATCCTCACCAGCTTTAATCTCCTTTTCCGTCACACGGGGTATTGTAGGCTTGTGGTTACATTGCCAAGTTCTGGGTATAAAAAGGTGCCAGAAGTACATGGACCTGGAGCAAACCATGCAACAGAACAAAGCACAAGGTAAAAGGGCCCAAAATCAAAAATAAAGGGGCAAATGAGGAAGTAAAGACATGGAGGAATTTATAGGCCAAGGTCAGAAAGGATGATGATTGTGATGAATTTAATGATAATGGTGGCCGTGGTGGGTGGTGGTGGCTATAACTAGCACTTATTGAGCACTTAGCTCGTGAACAGATACTGCCAGTTGTCCCCTAATATCCGATCTCTCCTTCTTACACAGTAACAGAGTTTTCAGTTGGGCACCCAGCTAAAGCCTACAACTTCCCTTACTCAGTTTTGAGTAATGTGGTCATACGACTAAGTTCTGGCCAATGGAATGAGATAGAGATGTGGGCAAATTTCAGGCCATGCCCTCCACTTCCTTTTTGCCCTTCCTGGCTGGAACGTAGAAATGAGGGCAGGAACTAAACAGCCATCTTGAACCATGAGATGGAAGGACATATTAAGGATGGCAAAACAACATCATAGGGACTGGCCCCGTGGCCGAGTGGTTAAGTGTGCACGCTCCGCTGCAGGTGGCCCAGTGTTTCATTGGTTCGAATCCTGGGCGCAGACACGGCACTGCTCATCAAACTATGCTGAGGCAGCGTCCCACATGTCACAACTAGAAGGATCCACAATGAAGAATACACAACTATGTCCCGGGGGGCTTTGGGGAGAAAAAGAAAAAAAATAAAATCTTTAAAAAAAAAACCCAAACATCGTAAAGGAAGCTGGGAACCTAATCATTGTGGAACCATCAGAACCAGCCCTAGGCCACTTATCAGGGCCATTTGTCAGAGAGAAATGAACCTTTATCTTTTGAAACCACTATTATTTTGAGCCTCTCTGTTAAAACAGCTGAACTGATAAAACCCTGTGCCAGGCACTATGCTATACGCTTTACATGCATTATTCCATTTAATCCACATATAAAGTATATAGTATAAAGTCCTATAAAGTAGGTACTACAGTTATCTTCATTTTGCCACAGAGGATACTGGGGCCCTGATGGGCAAGTCACTTGTCTAGGCTCTCAGAGTTGAGTAAATGTCAGGGCCTGCCTGAACAAGGCAGCCAGATTCCAGGGGTTAGAACGACGCCCTCCTGCCACACCATCAGTTGACCTGAACCAAAGAAGGAATCTGACTAACTTCCAAAACTTTAGACTCAACGATCTCTCCAGCCGACGGCGAGTAAGCACAACCCCTTGGCCGTCCTTCACCGTTCCAGTCTCCAGGATCAGTTAGCCCCCCACATCCCTCCCCAGGTTCAGGAAAGCTCCAGTAGAGCCTTCTCCACCCGTCCATTTAAATCGCATTTCCTCCGCAGGATTTGTCTGAGCATTCAAGTGAAATGGCAATACTGCCCAAGGGCTGCAGACACAGCTAGCTCCTGACATCAGCTGGGTCTCTCAACCCAAAGGGAGGTCCTGTAAGCCCGGTGACATGCTTATTGCATTGCTACACTTCTTTCATCTCCTCGCCTCCCTTCCAAAAGGTACGGCTCCTCTCAGTGGTCCCTGGGGTATGGCACAACTCAGAAAGAACTGCAAAGTCAGTCCTGGGGACACAGTCGCACAAGAAATACTGCCAAGTGCATTGAATCGAAAAGAGGCAAGTTGTCACTCTTCTTTCACAAGTTTTCAAAGTCAAGAAAAATTAAAAAGCCCAATGGTACCTGAAGTGATTTAAAATTCTCTCTATTGGACACCAAAGAAAAGCAGCATAGAGTCTGGTTCACTCGCTAACTTTTCTCACGACCTGACAAAGTCTCGGAAAATTTCTAGAGGTCTCAGTTTCCATATCCAAAGAGAGGCCAGTGGGAGAACAGGCACCGGCTGCCCAGGTCCCAGGCTGCGGGGGGCGCAGCGAATTCATGATGGTTCGGTGAAAACAGAGTTTTCACCGAAAGCAATTTCTTCCTCCGTTTTCAAATAAAGAGTGAGTTAAAGGAGGTTTCATTTTCTCACCAGTTTCACTGAAATTTTACTATGCAATTGGGCATCTTAAGGAAAATCTGCTTTGGATGGCAGGGCCCGCCAGAAAGGACCTGGAGATAAAGAAGTCTTTCGTTTCCTATCTTCTTGCTCTCAGCGAGGGCTAGCCCATCCCCGAGGAAAAGCTGGCTTGAGTTTATCTGAAGATAGGCTTCCTGAAAGGGTGTTGTTACGATCACATGAGGTACATGCTTGGTTGGCATAGAGAACATGCTCGATAAATACCAGCTAAAATTACTGGTGCTATCATCGTCACCTGTTACCACTGTCACCTGGGGACATACCTGTGTGGAGCTATTAATGTCCCAGGAAGAGTCAAGGTTTATCATCCCTTCTAACAGAGCACAAAGTTGGGGGTGTGGAGACAGAAGTGCCAAGGGTCAGTCTTAACTGATTCAATAAACGTGGATTAACTACCAGGCTCAGAGTTGGGTGCTAGGGAGCAAAGACAAAGAAAACCGCTACTCTCCAGTCTTCAGAGCCTAATGCAGGAAAGAGACAAAAGAACAAACAAATACAGGATGACTCGTAAAGCCGTGGCTGAGGTGAGCTCAGAGCCGCAGGAGTATCCAGAAGAAGATCCAGTCTATGGGCAGGAGGGTGAGGGGGACAGAGACGGGTAGTCTGGGAGGGCCTCCCTGAGCAGGCGGCCCTTGAACTTAGCCTTGCAGGATTTGTAGTTTATCAGGCATGGGAGGAGACGTCTGCCCAGAAAGGCAAGTAGAAGCCAGAAGACCAAGGACCCCCTGAGACATTACTTGAGGTTGGAAATTTACGCCATGGGTCAAAGGTAGTCACATGCCTTAGTTTGGTACGGCTGCCATAACCAAATACCACAGACTGGATGGCTTCAGCGACAGAAATTCATTCTCCCTCAGTTCTGGAGGCTGGAAGTCTGAGATCAAGGTGTCGGCAGGGCTGGCTTCTTCCAAGGCCTCTCTCCTTGGCTTGTAGACGGCAGCCTTCCCACTGTGTCCCCACCTGCTCTTTCCTCTGCGCACGTGCTTGTTCGTGTCCCCATCTTCTCTTCTTATGAAGACAGTGCAACTGGATTAGGGCCCACCCAGAGGACCTCCTTTTAGCTTAATTCCATCTTTACAGACTCTATCTCCAAATACAGTCACATTCTGAGGTCTGAGGTCATGGGAGTTAGGACTTGAGCATATGAATTTTGAGAGGCCCCAATTCAGCCCATAACTCCGTGAAAGGATGTGAAGGAGGAGAGTGACATGAATAGGTCCTCGTTTGAGAAAGAGCACGCTGGTGGTGGGTGGTAAGGAGGATGGGACTGGGGAAGGGGGAGCCTAGGGGGAGGCAGGCCACTGAGGGACAATGCAATAACCCCGTGGACCCCGGCACGTGTTTAGCGGGAGCTTGGCTGTCTTGCTCCAGGAGCCAGCTCTTGTCACCCAGCGCAAATCCACGCTGTCCCCCCCAGGGAGGAGTCTGCTTGTGCATGTGGATGCTCAGAAGCACTGTTTCAGCATGTTCCCTGGCTGGGCCTGATCACCCACCACCAGTACCTGCCAGGTCTGGGAACCCCCCAGAAGCCAAACAAACAGCGGCCTGAGGAGCAGGAACAAAAACAATGCTGTAGCGCATTCCAAACACAAGATGGGGGCTCGGGGACCCCAAGGCCTGCGAGTCGACCCTTTGGAGTGAAAGAACAAGAGTTCTAGTGTCCCGGCTGGCCCATCAAGGCCCCTCTAACAAGCGCCCTCACAAATAAAGCCCCGGCAGGAAGCCCATTAACACCTCGTGGGGGCAAACCTCAGACCCCATAGGAGAAACTTCAAAAGACAGACTAGCAGCCCAAAATGCCTGAAAATCATCCATCAAGATCACCATCCCAGGAAGTAGCCAGCCGAATTTGGGGAAGGAGCTGAGCCCATAAATTAAATGTCCCTGAGCCCCCACACGGCTCTCGATTTATTACCACAGAGGCCAACTGTGCTCCTTAAGTTTAAAAAGGATCAAGGCCTCTATAAACAGTACATAGAACGACCTTCCATGGAAAAAAAAAAAAACACCAGGAGAAACTCTCTTTCTCTCCCCCTTTGTTTTTATTAAGAAAATGATCCTTTTGTGAAAATAATTCCCACAATACTGAACTCTTTGCCTCAAGTGTTGTCAGAAAATCCATCTTGCTGGTCGGTCCTTTACAAAATATCATGTCAGCTACAATTATCAATGGCCTTTTGGATTTGTTGAAATTAATTTCAGAATTGGATTTTCTCGCGTGTAGGTGACCTGCCTGAATGATATGTGTGTTAAGCAGGAAATCCGCTTAAAACTCCTTCTCTCCCATCCCTCCACATACACAAACATTCACCAACTCTTTAGCTGCAAAAACGGCCAGTTCGCCACTCATCCCCATCAGAACAAAGATGCACAAAACAGGTCTACGAAAAGCATTAATATTTCTCAGGGGACTGTCAGTTGTGTAATACCAAAAGGCACCATATATCGCATTGCCGCCACTGAATCAAGTTGCCAAGATTTATTTTTCCTATGTGTTCTTGAACCATCCAATCCCTTTGCTCCTAACAATAATCAAAAGAGCTAGACGGTACAGCGCACTCACGACATGTCAGCTTGTGCTCCTAAGCACTTTGCAAATCTTCGAGCTCACTTCATCCTCATAATAACTCTCTCCAGTGAAATCTCCTGTTATTCCCATTTTACAAAGAGGGAACCTGAGGCTCAGAGAGGTTAAGGAACTTGCCCAAAGTCACAAAGGTAGAGACTAGCAAAATGGAGACCCAAACCCATGCTCTTAACCACTAATTTTAATGGCCTGTCCCTGTGCTAACTTGAAAGACAGAGCTCTCTGCCTCCCAGCTAGCTTTCCAGTATAATATATTTAGAAGGTGTCTAGCACTTAAATTTACCCAAGGCTCAAAAAGCAATTTTGAATACTATACACTATGAGGCTTTAAAAATAGCTTTTAAGAATTCCAGTGAATACCTTAATACATTTTTGCAGTCCTAAGATTTGATCTTTTCCTCTGGACTGTGATTTTCCCCCTCTTTTCCTGTTTAATAATACAAGCATTTACACTGTCCTTAGGGTTTTGCAAAACATGAAATCCAACTCTAGAACTTGGGTTTATAAAAATAAGTGAAAAATGTCACAATGGTTACATGTTTGTTCAAAAGAGATGAGAACCAAAACAAAATAAATGAAGTATGTGCCGAGTAAGAATTTGTCCTAAAATTTAGGAAAATATCCAGCACCCTAAGACTGCCAGTTCCTTGAGGACAAGGATCCTGTGTTGTTTGAATTTTTATCCCCAGAACCTAGCACAGAACTGGCACATGGTAAGTGCTGCATAGCCATTTGCCAACATGGAGGATGGATGGATGGATGGATAGATAGATGGATGGATGGATGGATGGATGGATGGGTGGATGGATGGATGGATGGATGGATGGATGGATGGGTGGGTGGATGGGTGGATGGATGGATGGATGGGTGGATGGATGGATGGGTGGGTGGGTGGGTGGATGGATGGGTGGATGGGTGGATGGATGGATGGGTGGGTGGGTGGGTGGATGGATGGGTGGATGGGTGGATGGATGGATGGGTAGATAGATGGATGGGTGGGTGGATGGATGGATGGATGGATGAGCAGTTGAATGGATGAATAAGGGAATGCTTATACCAATGTTAAATACTGAAATTATCTATAAGGAACTTATTCTCTATATGTTCCTATGTCTAAGATTGTTTTCTGGCCAGATAGATATTTTGCAGCAGTCCATCCTGAATTCAGATAAATCAATGACCTAGCTGCAAAGCCCACTAGCTCAGTGACGACAGGGCCAAATACGGGCTCCCACTGAACTATGACCTTCCCCAAGGACGGGCAGACAGATGCCAGCAACGGCAATAACTGCCCATTTAACAAACACGTGCTGAATACAAATAATTTTTCTGGAAGAGAGCCCCATTTGTTGGCACCAAAACATCACTGTGATCTTCCCCATGTGTCCTTCCCATTCTTTGAGTCAGCATAGCAGGAAGCAACACTTTACTACCTCATAAACAAGCCCTGCTGTAGCGCCATTCAATTCCGACTGAGGAGCAAAGAAAAAGAGAAAACTCTCTGGCTTTTGTAAACACTGCAGTACTGAGGCTGCTGGTCAGAGCAGCTTCACACAGGCGTCAGCCCTCCCTTTCAGCAAACACAGCGCATAAGATGGCCTTTTTAGACTGCCATGGGGGTGGGATGGGGGAAACCCATGTGAGATTCCAGAAAACGCTTCTTCAAAATGCCTGGTTGCTGCAGGGTAACCAGGGGACTCAAAAGCAAAAAAAAAAAACTTAAATACAAATAATTCCCCATGTTAAACAGAAAAAGAAATAACAAGTAAACAACCAGCAAAAACACTGAGCAAACGCCAGTGTTCTAACAAGCAACAAAATATTCCTTATACAGGAAGGGGACAGGGCTCTGTGGTTTTACAAAGCCTTTTAACATAAGATAATATTTCGCTTGGGAAAGGTAAGGAAAAGAATGCGAACACCCCATTTAACCAACAAGGAAACCAAGGCTCACTTACGAGGCCCCTTGACTTGTTTCAGGTCACAGAAAACGGAAGTGGAAAGGGGCATGTTTTGCATCCTGCTGTGATATATTTCTCATTGCTCACCAGAAATATTTTAGGCCTCACGATGAGTGCCAGGTTGTACCAGGTAAGTTCTAAGCTGAGAACCATCTTCATGAAATTTCCAGCCATGTAAGGGTTGGAGCCAGAACTGAGGCAGAGTTCTCCAGAAAGCGATTAGAATCCCCCCGGTACCAAGCCAGCCAGAGGAGGAGGGACGGCAGGAGTTAGGGCAACAGACAGAGAGAGAGAGAGAAAGAGATAAGAAACGCCACCTACACATATCCGAAAACAGACAGGAAACTGCAAGCTGACTCTCGCCACTCCATCTTAAAGCTACTGTAAGAAAAATTTCTGTCTCGAAGCGAACCCAGTGGCACCTGAATACAGAGAATCCAGTTGTCCTCAGCACAATGAAGAATGCCTTTTTAGGGAGCAAAGTATCCATTTCTAATCCATCACAGCTTCTCTTACTAGACATTTTTTATAACTGTCTCATTTCCCATCCCACCCATCCCAACAAATAGAAATAACTTGCTGTGAAAACAGAGCCCAAACCCAGCATGAAAAAATAGCCAGAATATTTAAATCCTCAAATCATACCACACTGTCGTTTTGCCTTGATCAAAGATGATTCGCAAAAATAAAACCCATGCTGCCAAGGTTCCCAAACAGAGCTGGGAGCCCATGAAAATGGGGGGATGCTGCATCTGCTTCTGGAGATTTGAGGGAGGGGGCGGTCTGGGGGCGCCCAGGTATCTGGTGCTGATGATGTTTCAAAGCAGCCCCAGCAATTGTGATGACCAGCCTAAGCGAGAACACTTGCAATACACCTACAGAGATCGTTCCAGAGCAAAGGCTGACAGGACAGCACCCACCTCGATTAGTAGGCCCACCAAGGGCCAAGCACTGAGGGACGCATATTCCCCACAGAGTACAATCGCATGTTATCCTTATGACATCTTCAAGATTAGCACAGCTACACCCACTTACAGATAAGAAAACCAGGGGCTCAGCGAGAGACGCTGATTCACCTGAGAGGTATGAGTTCCCAAGAGAGCCTACTCTGTGCTCCTACCCTGCATAGAAAAATTCCCTTCCGAAGAAAAGAGCCAGAGAGAGTACTAGAATGTAGAGACCATAAATGTATTTGAGGGGCTGGCGCTGGTTCAAGGAATGTCTTGATTTAATTTCCTATTATTGATTAATATAACCGGGAAAGAAATGCCAGTGGAGACAGACACCCCAATTTTATAAGCTCCAGGAGAGTCACATTTGCCGGGCGTACAGTGGGTGCCAAGATCCTGTCTGGGATATCACCGTGGAGCAGGAAAAGCCAAACAAGTTCATCAGCCTGTAGCTCTGCCAGCCTGGCCTGGGGACCCCGTTCAGCAGCCGTGAGGGGGGATAAAGGCAGAAAATGCCCACTGGTGGGGAAACAGGATATAACTCTCCAGATTGGAGGAGGGAGAAGCCCATTTTAACTAGATAGCGGAGGAGAGCCAAGTTCATTTTCCCTCAGTACCCAAAGAATGAAAGAATCACCCCAGGATCCCCCAGGGGACAGAGTAAGGCCCTCTGACGCCCTTATGCAGGACACCATGCAGGATACCATCTCCGTACAGATGCTCTGCAGCAGGAGGCCCAGCCTGCTCTCCTGGAATTGGGTCAGAGCTAGGAGGGGTCAGGAGGCCAAGTCGCGATCCGTCTGTCCCACCAACTCGGCATGTCCTTGGGCAAGTCACTTCACTCCGGCCTGCGTCTCTAAAACGCAGGGGTGGAGACCATCTTCGAATTCCCTGCCGGCTCCGACAATACATGACACCGAGACCCACAGTAGTGACCAGGCAGGTAGGACAAAGCCTGTGGGGGGGATTGCCCGAGCTGCCGACCACAGAGAAGCTGCAGGAGGGAGAAAACCCACCTGCCCATAGTCACATGTGCCGTGCTCAGCTGTGGTGGCTACGCAGTGCACAAACGCACACAGAGAAGAAGAAAGCGGCTACATGGGAAAAGGAAAGGGCAGAGATCCGAGAAACGGAATGTTTGCCTTAAAGGTACCCCCAGATTTGAATCTAAAGGTAAATCTGACTCTTCCCCTGTAGACCTCCAAGGCATTCCTCCAGCTATTGAATAAACATGTCTGAGCCACCGCACTGGGAGCCGGGACGCCGAGGTCAACTCTTATCACGACTGTTATTATTATTATGCAATCAGGGCAGCTGGGAGAAAAAGACAAGTCTGATCAAATGATGCTGAGACTGCAATAAGAGATGAAAGGAGCCGGCCCCCGTGCACTTCTTCCCCCCACTGACTCACAGTCTGGCACTCAACTTTAAACAAAAGGCCCACCACCTCCGAGGCCAGAAAACAGAAGGGCAGAGGCACATGCCGCGGGCCATGGATCCTGAGACTTCCTGAGCAGAGACAAGCAAAGGTCAAGGGCTCTCAAGGGAATTCGAAAGTCTGCCCCTCCAACGCTCAGAGCCGGGGACAGGCTTAGTGCCACCCACCGAACACGCCGAGGTACAGGATCCTGCACACCGCCAGGGTCGTGCCTCAGGACAAAGATCCTATCACCGAACAAAATTAGTACATCCTAAGACTCCCCCTACAAGTGCTCTGGAATTTCAGGCGCCAGAACCATCTGTCCTACAGCAAACTCAGAGTGAAAAAAAAAAAAACAAAAACGCAACCAGCTATGTGGTAGCAGTGGTGGTATTCCCCCTCCTAACTACTACTCGTGTACTAACCAGCCCTTCTTACTGCTAACAACCACTGCAACTACTCTGCTAACTCATCACTAACCACTAGGCTACATTGCCTCTCGCTGAATGATCCCAAATCTACTCTTTGACGGCTTACAAAGCACTTGTTTGTCAATTATCACATGGGACGTGTAAGACCATGTGAGACAGGCAGAGCAGATATTATCAGACCCATTTGACAGATAAGGAAACTGAGGCTCAGCAGTTCAGAGACTCCTCTAAGGACTTACAGCTGATAAGCAGTAAGACTTCTTTGCTATCTCATCCCTTACTGCCTGCAGCACAGCTGTGCAGAGAGACAAGAGACCCGGTGACAGCCCTGCACCCTTGTTCCGTTCTGATGCCAGCAGCAGGAATGACAGCTCTGGCAGGAGCGCCTAGACACCCCTCCCAGAGTCCCCTTCTCTTCTGTAACTGGGCCTCCTCAACTAAACATACACACAGACATACACACTGCCAGTTAGTTTCCCAGGCAAACCAGACCACCGTCCTTTAGAAACCAACCCTGCACCTGCAGGACCTTCAGTGCAACCGAGTGTGAAGGCTTTGCCGAAACAGTGCTCAGCACAGCTGTGCTGGTCCCCCTACAGCACAGGAAATCTTCACATCTCGGCGAGCCCCACTGCGACTGTGTTTCCACGCTGCAGCCTCAGAGGAATGGGAAGAGCAACTGGAGCCACGCAAATCCAACGAGCTATCAGGCAAAGTGCTGGCGTCAAATCCAACCTCGTAACCAGTAATTATCCACCAAGCCAAGGGCCGTAATAATGGGCTCCTTGGGGTCACTTCACTGGAAGGTAGGGCGGCGGTTACAAAAGAGAGAGTTGGAACTGGACACGTATGATGACAGCTTTAAGAGAAGGGTGCTCCATTCACTTTTCTACGGACATCCTCACCCCACCCTCCAAAAAGAACAGACCTCTTCTAAGGTCAAAATGCCTCGCGCGGCTGCCCCGAGGCTGGGGGATTCTTTAGTGAGCTGCGAGAGATTTCCATCTATTACACAGTGCCTTCTAATTTTAAAGGAAGTCGGCTTGAGATAATGGTCTGAAAGGTGCTTCCTTTCAAAACTGCTGTAATTACACTAGAAAAACATTAATTTGTACCCTCACGGTAAGAGGGTTTCCTGGAAATTCCTTAAAGGAAGTCTTTAATTGACGGAGTGGCTAAACGTCATACGCACAGCAGAAAAACTTGAATCAAGTACAATCTGTGAAGGCTCGTATCCCCTGGTGGAGAAACAACACTTTTGTCCACAAAAAGTATTGTGCCGCACCTCTATTCAGGGCTGGTACTGTTAGAAAGAAAGAAACACACACACAGAGAAAACTCAAGATTTGTAGTGCTGGGCCTCAAAGATCCTTACAACGTTAACTCCAACTCTATAATTTGATTGAAGAGAGAAGAAACTGCTAAAAACAAAAAGATTTTTTAGGACAACAGTCCTTTCTATTAAATAGAAACAACAGTTTCTATTAAAATGTATAACACCATCTTTCGAAAGATGAAAGGACTTAAGAGAAACAACATAAACCTCAGAATTACATAGCAAATTGCTTCTTTTGTTTAAGGCAAATTAATATCAGATCACAGATAAAAAACAAACCCTCCCAACACCCCCAGTTGGACACCACATCCATTACACATCTTGGGAGACCGCGTGTTGACTATTTTGTTGAGAAGGAATGAAGGGTTGGTTATAACCACCTTCTTACTCAGATCCTCTAATCTTGTCTCATTACCTGAAGTGTATTTCCCGCAAGTGACACACAAATGAGTTCCTAGTTTCCATTTTCCTCACATAAGCCGCCATATGCAGAGGGAGAGAAAAGCCCAGAGTGTATTAACCGCGACAGCAAATCTGCCCAGGGCCAAGTGCTGCCCAGAACACGATGCCCAGACGTTCTGGGGTCAGAGGGTAAAAGCCCTCTCAGGGGCTTTACGAGAGTCAGAGGGAATCTGGCACAAGGGCAACTGACAAACCTCCTTCGTATCCCCTACTGGCCTCCGAGAGGCCGACGCCCTCAGAACCTACGTAACTAATAAAGGAAATACAGCATGAAAATGTGTGTCAATCCGAATCTTCCTGCCACCCCACGGGCTCCTGGCACGCAAATGGATGGCAGGCTCGCTGACTAAAAGACTGTTCTTGACTCGCAAGCTGTACTTCTCATCGCCAAACTGACCTCAGGTCCAAAGTGATCCAGCATACTACTCAGCGGAGAAAAGTGCTGGCACATAGTAGGTATTCGGAAAATGCTAACCGCTCCATTAAGAGAAGGGACCAATTATAAAATATCTGGCTTAATTTTACCAAGCTCGTCAGCAGTCGACTCAAGTAACTTCACATCCCATTGACTCCATGTCCCCCTAAAAGACGGTGCATGTTCCTGGGGTCTGTTCCTGAGTCTCTTTGGGGGCAAAACTCCTCTTCCAAGAACTGGGTTCAGCCTCCGAGGCAGGGGGGCAGACAATGTCATCTATAACTGGCTACTCTGGTGTGATCAGTGGACCTCAGCATCATCTTGGAGCTGATGAGAAATGCGGACTCAGGCCCCAGGCCAGCCCTACAAAGGAATATTTAACCAGATCCCCAGGGGGATTCCCCTACATCCAAGTGTATGCTATAAAGGATGATCCCCGGGAAGGGGGTCAGGCGGACTGCTTCACCACACCCTGGTCCTCCGGCCTTAAGACTGACGAGCTGCAGGAAGAACAGGACACTGATGCACAGAAGGAAGAGGACGCAAGAAGACTATCAAAAATAACTCCCAGGAAGGACTGGATGGTCCACCGTGTAGACACATGGAATTAAACTGGCTTCAAGGGACTCACCCACGTTCATCCTGAAAAGTGGATTTAGCGACAGGTAAAAGGCTCTGCAGGGGGAGCCCAGAAACCCACCAGGCACTGAGCTTTGGGGTGCAATGTTAATTTCACTGAAGAATCCTCAGCCTCCTCTTGTGTTGCATCTGAGATTTTGTAAAAGAAAAAGACTGTGCGGGTCAAATTCCAGCTTCCCCAAAGCGGTGCTCACTAGGAAAGTTACTTGCGTTCTTGGGAACTCTCTTCCCTTATCTTTAAGTGGGAGCAACAGCTGTGATGGGGCGGGTTAGGAGGATGAAGGAAGATAATGCACAGAGAGTGCTTCGAGCACATCGTAAGTGCTCGATAAACGTTAGTTACTGCTTCTCTGCCATCCCTAACTCTAGAAGGGAGGGCCAATAGGAACATCCTGTCCCGTGGTGGCTGAGGCAGTTGGGGCTACAGGGGAGAAAAGAAACCCAAATGAGGACAACGGGCAGCACAGCTCCACAGAGGTGTTTCTTTTAGGCTCTCCCAACATGCCTCTTCTCCGAGCCCTGAGCGCACGTGGAGATCAAAATGCCAGGTTGGCCAGTGTCTGCTGATTCCTTCTGGTCACCATTCCTCTTTACAGCAAGTGTCCCTTTCAAACAGCACAGCCAGTGGTGACATTAGGTGTGAGTGTGTCCTGAAGGCTCCCCGGAGCAGAGAGGCCATTTTAAATGGATGATGTGTTCATAGCAGAGCCCCAGAGGAATAGTGTAAAAGCTTCTCTCTTTTTCTAATGACGCAGCTCGCCTCCTCTCTCACACCCCATCGACTGGGCTGCCCAAGCCTGACAACAACCAGCTCTGAGCTTCCGCCTGGGGTGCAGGACGGCAGCGGACCCGGGACCTCAGGAGTGTTTCTTACACTCTGAGGCCCTCCATTTCCAACCATCCCTAAAAGTAGAAGAAATGATGTCCACCTCATTGCTTCACAGATCAATTTGGAAATCGTCAAATGGCAGTCACACACAAGGGATGATGATTATTAAAGGAAAAAAAGCAAAAGATGGCCATTTTGGTAGCATGTACTTTAACACAAGGATCTGAGCCAATCATATAAATACACTTCTTACCAAGACATGAATAGACATTGTGCTCTTGGCTGCAGAACAAGGTGAATGAGAGAAAAACGAGAGCCAGGGTCTCTGCTCTCCCAGCCTACATCTGTCAAGGGCCAGGACCATACCACACACCACGCTGAGTGCTGGCCACATTCACCCTTTAATCTTCTCAACAGCCCTAGGATGGCAGGTCAAGGTATTACCTTCACTCCACAGATGATAAAACTGAGGCCCAGAGAGGTTAAGCAACTTGCCTAAAGTTACACAGCTCGTAAGCAGCTTAACGCCAGAACAGTGGTTCTCAATGGGGGTAATTTTGCCCCCAGGGACCATGTGATGTTGTCTGGAGACATTTCTGGTTATCACAAGTGGGGGATTACTACTGGGATCTGGTGGGTGAAGGCCAGGAATACTGCTAAACATCCTACAGTGCACAGGAGAGCCCTGTGCGACGAAGAATTATTCGGCCCTAAATGTCAACAGTGCAGTCTCTGCCCTAGAACTTCTACTCTGAACCACCGCCTCCTTTCTTGTTTTCCAATGTGCCTGAAGAGGACGACAAATATATTTTTTTAACATGACCATAAATCAGATTACTACAGCTCCGTAGCTAGTGCTGAAAACCAAAAAAACTAAAAAACAGACAAAAAAACAAAACCCACCACTATGCACACCTTGCTTTCTTGACTTTCTCCAATGCTGCCGCCCCAAGGCTTCAGAGCTTGCTTTTCCCTCTGCCTGTGCAGCTCTCCCTCCCTCCCCACAAACCCATCGGGTATGCTCAGGGCTCACCCCTCACCTCCTTCCCATCGACTATCACCTTCTCTATTAATAAGGCCCTTCCTGACCGCGCCCACCATCCCCCACAGCCCTCCCACCCGTCACGGGTCAGGTGGTTTTATTCGTCTATCACCTAACTCCTCCCACAAGACTGTAAGCCCGTGGGAGGGGATCTTCTTCTGGGTCACTAGCTGCTTCTTCCTCACACCCCAAAGCAGTGTCTGGCACGTAACAGGAACTAGAAACAACGAATGAATGAATGAATGAACAAACCAGCTTAGATTCCTTCCTCAGGAATCTGAGAGCCCCAATTTTCCCAAAGCTTTAGCCACATCAGGGAAAAAGATCTCTGCATAGAACCTGGGTCGTCTTGCTCCGATAACCATTGTTCTAAATTGGGGTTGGCACACTTTTTCCTATCAGGGGCCAGATGAATGTTTTCAACTTTGCGGGCCATTCAGTTTCTGGAGCAACTATTCAAGTCTGCCACGGTAGCACAAAAGCCACGGAAGATATGAAAACGAATGAGCGCGGCTGACTTCCAGGGAAATTTAAGAACACTGAAAATTTGAATTTCATCAAATTTTCATGCGTCAGGAAATATTATTCTTCTTTGATTTTTTTTCAATCATTTCAAAATGTAAAAACGATTCTCGGCCCGAGGGCCAGAGGAAAATAGGAGATGGGCCAGATTTGGGGCATGGGTCATGGTTCTAGCCTTGTCCTAGTCTTCAGGAATTTTGGCAGTATATTCCATAATAACATTATACCACGTTAGGATGGTCCTGAGTCCTTTGACAATTATCATCTCCTTCATCCACAGAGCAACCCTGGGAGGGTGGGTCCTCACATCCTTCTCTGTCTCAGTTCAGCTCTGAGGAAACTGAGGCCTGACATGATTCATCCAAGGTCACAGGGCCTTGGCCCTCTGATTCCACTCCTCGAATTCTTTCTGTACTTAACAGACTGTCACAAAACCTTGTCAATAATGGATACAAAGCCGTCAATTAATCCATTACTGATTTCAGAGAATTAGTAGGGAGCATTCCAGCGAAGTGAGCATCGGAATCAGCAAAGAGTCTTGTATGAAAACACAAATACCAAATCAACGAGAGGGCAACTGCATATCATCCACGTCGCAGTGCAGACGGCTGTTCAACTGGCCTTGGGGAAAGAAAATGTGGATCCCGGCAGCCTCCCGCCCTTTGGTGTTACAGGAAAAAGTTAACGACACAGAAAATTGGCTGTGCCGCCCAGGATTGCAAAAAGGAATTCTCAAGGCAAAGGTTTCATAATAAACACACAGGGTTATACTTTAATACCTAAGTCAGGCGTGACTCTCTTTCCATCTTAATTTCACAAATGTTCCCCAAATGGTAATCAAGACACTCAAACCAAAGGCAAACACGCAGGGAGAAGAAATTCACATCCAAAATCCAAGAAGTCTGAACTGTCTTCCTCGTGATCGCTGTCTTAGAAATAACCTCTGAACATATGTACATATCACGTTATAACTCTCCCCAAATCTACTGCAACCAATCTTCTCTCAGTGCATGCAAGTTGTGGGATAAAAAGACAAACTAAACCCTCCAATTGACAACATTATGTCAAGAAGGGGTTGGCCACCCCGTCCCACCTCCCTCCAGGAATCAAGTCATTTAAAAGCACTGGTGGAAATGCAAAAGTAACCCCGAGCTTCACCCCTCAGGACCTGTGCACCTAGACCAGACAGGAAATGGCCATGAAAACCAGGGCAGTGATCTAGCTCAGCATCTCAAGTGCAGGCAGTCGGCCTTCCTCACTCCCTACGCCCCGAATCCTTTTGCTAGGGAATTCTTTAGGCAAAGGTTAAAACCTAATAGAGTCTCAGTGAAAACCTGTGGGATGTGCTGATGAGCGAAACGTAAAAGAAAAAGCCTGGGCACCGGAGGCTGGTTCTTCACACTCTGGAATTCAAGATGGCGTCCCCATTTGGGTTCTGTCAATCACATTGGTGGTGTTTGGCTTCTTCAATCTCCAAAGTGCCTTTTCCTCTGCCTCCTCCTCTCTGGTCCTACAGCCAATCATCTCGCCTGGATTCAGCTCGCTGAGGAACAGCTTTCTTTCATTGTGCTCCTTCCTGTTCAGAGAAATTCAATAGTCCTTTTCTCAAGAAACTCCCTCTGTCTCAATAACAGAATATATTGGTGACCCTATTGATTTCCCAAATCAGGACACTATTAATAATTATGCTAGGACAACAGTGATAAACCAGGACTGTCCAGGGTAAACTAGGGCACAGGGTCACCCCCAACTATAAGGCCTAGGAGGAGGGCGCTCTGTTTTATCTTGCTAACTCTGTCCCACCTTTTTAACAAAACAGTTCCTAGCAGAGCACCTGAAACATGATAGGTGCTTGATAATAAATATTCATAGAATTGAATCTGTAAATAATAGGAGCCCTAAACGGTATCATAGGGACCAGCTACTATGGATTTGCCTCCACAAAGGATGCCTTAGATCATTACAAAATAAAATCATACTAGAAAAATCACTGCTTCTGCTATTCTATTTCCTTTTATTTCCACCATGGATATTTCTAAATCTCTCACTGATAGTGACTATGTATATAATAATAATTAATAGTGGGTATCACTTACTGAGTCCTGTGTATGTTAATTACAGTCAAGGAACCTTAGATACATTCTCCCAACCACCCTAATAAGGAAAGAATTAGTATACCTAATCTCTAAGTGAAGAAATTGAGGTTCAGCAAGGAAAAATAATTCACGTGAAGTCACAGACACTGGCCAAGCTCATTGCCTTCCACTGACTAGAAAACTAACCAACTAGAACAGGTTGATTCCTAAGGGTTGTTTTTCAAAACCATTTCATGGCCGAGACAAGGTGGCATAACATCCAACAAACTATACAAAGCCATGAAATTGGCCACGTGTGCGCCAACTATACCACCTACTGCCGACTGCACTTGCTAGAACATTACGTGAATTCAAACTAAACGAAAAAGAGAAGACGCCATGATAACACACAGCACAAGCTTTTTTTGAGAGAAGGCAGGAAGGCAGAAACTGGCATTTCAATTTCCAAGTTCCAAGTAAGTTTTGGTGGCCAGCCCCACGAATGGGACCCACAAACAGAATTTCCTCAGTGACAGAAAGAAGTGAGTCTCTGCTTTCCTGAAGGGAGTCAACAATGGGTTGTTGACTCCTCTGTAAAAACATTCAAGAACCTCACATACACACTTGCAAGAATCACAAACCGACTTCTCATAAATATACTCCCAGGAAATTAGCTGAGCATCCCGGTCCCAACAAAGGGAAAGCTTTGTCGACCAAACAAGAGATTCTCTTCGCTAATGTCTCCCTTGTATTGACTGTGGAAGACAAGCTGGACAACCAGTGTTTCTACAATGAAAAGCAAGGAGCCAAGTTTGGCTGCAGTCACTAAATTCAATAGTCACCAGCTCTCTGCAGATTAAATTCTGCTCCTGAATTCAGCCATCATTGATCTCAAAGGCTTTAAACCAAGCAAGATGGGCCCTGTGTACCCCTGCAGCTGCCAGCCAGCAAGACCGTATAAACTTTCAGCCGAAAAGTCAACAGAGTTCTAAGACCAGCATAGAGCAACTCTTTCTCTTCGCCATGCGTAAGTTGTAAACAGCAGCTCACATTCTCCAACCACACCTTCCTGGTTCAAAGATTCCCATTTTGTCACAGGGCTGCAGACCCAATGATGCATGAAATGGAAGTAGGATTTGGTTAAGATTGACTTAAAAGTGAAAAATCAGAGGTGTTAAAAAATGCTGCATATCTCTTGCATAAACACTGCCGTGTGAAGTCTTGCTAAACAGAAAACGAATATACAGCTAACTACATTTCTCTGCCCACTGAGACCAAGCTCTGGCCAACAGAATGGGAGCAGAAGTGATGGGAGCCAATTCTAGGCCTGGCTCAGCAAACTCAATGTCCTTATCTCTCAGAGGGATGAGGGACCCTATTCAGAGTCTTGCATTGAATACGGCAGATCAACAAGGTGGAAGGAGCTTGGGTCCCCGAAACACCAGATGGAGAACAGCTGTCCAACCAGAAACTCCTACTCTACATGCTGCATAAGTGAGAAATGAACTTGTCTTGTGTTCATTCACCAGATTTGGGGATTGATGTTACAGAAGCTAGCATCACCGTAAATAATCCAGGCAGCCACAGAGAGTCCATTTATAATATCCAAGTTAGAGCCCCGACTGGATCTGGCGCTTCCCCTCCACGGAATCCAGTGTCCCCTGTCACTCATGAATGCTACTTTTATTATATGCCTCTGAAACCATAGCAGTCTGGGGGGCTTCTCCCACAGTCTTTGGTCTTAGAACAAGAGGATTATGAGAGTGAGGTAAACTCTTGTCAGCAGTCCTCAACAGGCATTAACTGAACACTACTAGATGCTAGATGCTAAGATGCAAAGACATGTTTTCTGCCCCCTTACAGAGCAGCAAACAGGAGCACAGTATCCACAAATACTGGACCTCAAACCCAATGTGATGTAACAGAAGCATGCACGAGATACAAAACAGTAGAGGACTAGCACTTGTTTGCGAGAAGCCTGTTAGGGAAGTCGCCATAGAGAAGATGATCCGGCAAGGGTTTGAAGGATGGTAACAATTATTCTGGTTGTGCTGGAGGTGGTGGTGGCGGTGATAATGCTGGTGGTAGTCATGGCATTAATGGTGGTGTTGGTGGCAGTGCTCGTAGTAACAGTGGGTCAGCTATCAGAAGGACTGTCCCACCAAATGAACAATCACAAGAGATATTTACCACCACCACCACCATTACATTTTTCTCACATGATTATCATAGCCACAAAAAACAATCTTATCATTCTATGTTATAAGAATGATAATTGGGTAGATGAGCGTTTGCTTGTGAGGTTAGTAAAGAAACCGTGAGGTTAGTAATGGTGGGAAATTACACAAATGGCCCCATTTCTTCACCCTTCCCTGATACACTCCTTTGGCCACGTAACTTTGCATGCCTATCTGAGCAGGGCATCATTCTGCCCCCAGCTCTGACTCTGGGCTTGGCCCTGTGACTCACTTTAGTCAGTGGGATGTTAGCAACACCCCACAGTGGATGTGAAGGCACTGGCTTGAGTGGCTTGTTCTTGCACCTCTGCCGTCATCATGAGAACTTGCCGGGGCTCCCAAGCCAGAGGATGAGACACGTGGAGCAGAGTCAAATCACCTCAGTCATCCAAGCCAAGGCCATTCTAGATTAGTGACCCTCAGACATGAGAGCGCAACTAGCCAAGATCACAGAGCCCCCTGACCACCCAGATGGGTGAACAATAAGCAGTGATTCTTGTGTGCCACTGAGGCTTAGCGGCTATTTGCTAGGCAGCATTATTGTGGCAATAACTGAGAGTACTAGTGTCATCATTCCCATTTTACAGATGGAGAAACCGAGGCAGAGAGAGGTGAAGTGACTTGATCTAGGTTACAGAGCTGCTACATGGCAAAGCTGGAATCTGAAAGCAGACAGTGGCTCTCTAGTCTTTGCTCTTATCCATTTCAATCATCTTAACTTCTCTCAGTAAAGCAGGAAGAGTTGAATCTTTTTTTTTTTTTTTTTAAAGAACATTTTTTTTTTTTTAAAGATTTTTTTTTTTTATTTTTTCCTTTTTCTCCCCAAAGCCCCCCGGTACATAGTTGTATATTCTTCGTTGTGGGTCCTTCTAGTTGTGGCATGTGAGACGCTGCCTCAGCGTGGTCTGATGAGCAGTGCCATGTCCGCGCCCAGGATTCGAACCAACGAAACACTGGGCCGCCTGCAGCGGAGTGCGCGAACTTAACCACTCGGCCACGTGGCCAGCCCCAAGAGTTGAATCTTTAACAGCAGGAGGCAAAGCACTCTGCCCGAGCTCCCAGGTGGGGCCTCTAGGCTGGGAGAAGGGGTCCTGGCTATCCCGCTATGGCACATTCTCCCTCCCCTAGTCATGGATTTAGCGCTGGCAGTGATGGCAGCCATCTGCTCTCTCCAGGAGCTCTGCAACGCTCCAGCGGAGGGAGCTTGCACACCTGAGCTCTCCCTGCCCGCCCCTGCACCGCACTGTCACAGCTCAGACCCCGTTCCTCCAAAGATGCCTCCTTGGGGCCGCGCCTGCAGCAGGCAGGGGCCTCCTCCCCACGCCCACCCCCTGCAAGGCTTTCCAGCTCGGCAGCCTTTTCCCGTTTAGCAGGAAATCTGCAGAAATGCCTCTAGCACCCGCCTCTGCTCTCGCCTCCCTCACCTCCACTTCTTGCTTCCAGATTGCTTAAGCCTGGCTTCGAGGTTACCCCATTTGGAGGTGGGCTGTTCTGACAGCCAGCGGTATAAGTCCCCTCTCTCCTCCCCTCTCCCCCACCTCTTTCTTAGCAAAGAATGATGGCTTGGCAAAGAAAGCCTAAGCCTCTGCCAAAATAAAAGGTCTGTCAGAACAGCTCTCAGGAGGTGCTGGGAGCTCCCACCCCTCCGCCTGGCCAGCTTCCTGGGCATTCTCCATCTCTGCCAAACACTGTGGGACCAAAGGTGACCACTCTGACCTTAGCACTAGGGTTTCTCAAAGTGGCACCCCAGGCCTTGTTTGAATGCAGATCCCTGGGCCTCCCCCTGGCCCGAAGGAACGAGACTACCTGAGGGAGGCCACAGAAGCTGTATGCCTAAAAACTTTCCCGTGATTCTAGCGCACTTACACTTGAAAACAGCCTTCCTAGTGACACCTGTAAATTGCAGGCCTGGAACGATACTGGTCCACTGTCAGCCAGCAATTTACATGCTTCATCTCACGTCAGTCTCATTTCAGCTCTAGAAGGAGGGGCTATTTTTCTCCTATTTTAGAGACGAGGAAACTGAGGCTTTAAGATATTAAGTAATTCCCAGGTCACATGGCTAATTCATGGCAATGCTGGGCTTTGAACAAACATCAACTCCACGTTCTGAGCCTGCTCTGACACTCCTATGTTAGATGACAAATATTTCCGAACACTGATGAAATCCATGTCCACCTGTCATGCTTCTCTATTATCCACAAAACCATTATGAGAATGAAAACTCAGGAAAAAGGTTCCTTATCTTTAGGAAATTCTCTCCATAGTCCTTTGGTGAGTGTACCATAACCGCTGTGGTTCACGGATGTGAAGGACAACACAGCTGATTGAAGCTCACCCATTCCAGCCTCGATTCCCACCCAGTGCCAGAGGGTGGGGTGACTTGTGAGTAAAGAGACACTAGTTATCGTTAAAACTCACCATCACAGAGACAATCCTTTGCATCTTCTCCCAACTAATCCTATTTCAGCAAAGCATGAGGCACAGAGTAAGTAAATAATGAAACATTGGACACATAGAGCTGAATTGCTAAGCAAATAATAACAGTAATGAATCAACAGCTGCATTTATTGAAGGCTCGCCAAGGCCAAGAACCGCACCAAGCTCTTAACAGATGATATCTCATTTGACCTCAAGTAATATTATCCCCATCTTACAGATGAAGGAACTTAAGTGGATAGAGGTTAAGCAACTTGCCAAGGTCACACAGCTAGTTAAGCAGCAGAGCTGTGATTCCAACCCATACCTGAGTCACTCCGAAATCCACTGCTCTAAAAACACTTGCTTTGCACAGTGTGGTCCCCAGGAGCATAGCATCGAAGTCACCCAGAAGCTTGTAGGTGCAGAATCTCAGACTGAACCCAGACCTACTAAATCAGGACCAAGCGTACAGTTAAGTCTGAGAAGCTTTCATCCAGACCAGGGGTTCTCAGTCCCAGTACTACTGACACTTGGGCCTGGATAATTCTTTGCTCTGAGGGCTGTCCTATGCACTGTGGGATGTTTAGCACCGTCCCTGGTTCCTACCCACAAACGCCAGTAGTAACTCCCCTTTGTCCTCAAGTCATGATAACCAAAAATATCTCCAGCAGCGTCCAGCGTCCCCTGGGGGAGCAAAATAGCCCCCATCTGGAGAACTGCTGGTTAGACAAGAGCACTTTTCTGCGGGGTGAATTTCTGGCGTGGATCAGAGGTGTGTAAGCAAAAATTACAGAGGCCCGTCTCAGAGGGGTCTGTAAGCCAAAAAAAGAATCTCTGAGCTCCAGGATGGGGTTTGGCTCTGGGTCTGTCACTGACTGCCCTGGGAAGCTGGGAGTGACAGAATCATGGACTGGCATCTCTGCATCCAGCCCCAGCACCAACAGGCAGGACTAGAGCAGGGCTGCACCAAACCTCGCTGCATACGAGAATCATCTGGATCTTGTTTTAAAAATTCAGACTAAGGCGTGCCGTACCCAACCATCCAGATCTACTGCATAAGGACCCCCAAGTAGAGCCCCAGAATCTGCTTAGTTAACAAGCCCCCCAAGAGATCCTAACGTACCTCATCCAGGAACTGGCTTTAGGAAGCACTAGACCAGAACATTCCAAGGGACTCTAGGATTTTACCTTCTTTGTAAGTGACTTAGGCTCCCTTCTCACCCAGAAGTGTCACTGACAGCTGACTCAGAGAAACCAAATCACACCAAGGGTCCAACCAGCATGAACCGCATGCCTGCCCCACACCTGCTCTGGGCACACCGAGGTGGCATGGCAGCCACGGCACTCAGCAGTACTGAGAGCAGTGCTGTGGTGTCTGGTTTCCTCAAGTGCACGTGCCACTGCTGCCTAAACCTGCCGCTAATTATATTAACACACTGATCGACTCAGGTGAGGCAGGGCCGCTCCAGCCGAGCGCAGTCGTGGGAAATGAGATGCACAGCTTCCCACAGCCGCAAAGCTGCAGGAGGTACCAAAGGGGACCTGGAGGCGTCGTTCCTTCACGCCACCAACTCTCCCCGCAGCAAGACGATGACTGCAAGGATGCTGCCCTGGGTGTGCGGGATACCTCCAGGTAAGACAGCCGGAGAGCCGGAACCATCTTCCTGATGGGAGCAGGCTCATTCGAAGGTTCACTGCAGAGCCAAAAAGAAGAGCTGACGTTCACTGGGTGCGTCCAACATGCGAGACACCTTATGTGCGCCATCTCCTTCATCCCCACACAGCAAGGCCGCAGGGGAAGCCTGACTGCCCCTACCTTACAGATGAGGAAACCGAGGCTCAGCCACTCAGCCTTCATGGTGGGAAAAGAACTGGGCTCATTCTTAAGAACGCTCTCCCCATCTTCTTGCTTCTTTGTTTCCTGTACCTGAAGGGAACTTTCACAAACCAACTCTCAAATTCAGCCAACAAGCCCAAGGATGTCAACAGAACCCCCGACTGCCGAGCCGCCTGGCCCGGGAACAGATCTGCGGTCCCTAGATTAAACACCGAGTTACTATGACCAAGACTCTGTCCGACAGCAAAGCGACTGCGGGGCTTTTTGAGCGCAAAAACACCAGGCTGAGCCCAAAAGTATTTGACCATTTTTAATTCAAGAATCCACTCAATGGCTTCTTTTCCCCTCTCCTCCCAGGAATTTTCTTTTCCTTTCCATAAATCCTCATCCATCAGTCAGAGCCCTTCTTTGGCTTTTCCAGTTAGTTCCTGAAGCAAGCCTTGGCCACGTTGAAGGGCAGCGCATCCTAATGGGTCCCGTGTGCTGAGAAGAGCGGTTACTGACGGCGGCCAGAATTCGCAGGAAGGGTCAACACAGTCCTGCCATGAACCAGGTGAGTGGAGGCCAGGTTCCCAGTCCTGGAGCGCCTGCAGGGGACACGGGGACACGGGGCCAAAAGTCTCACTGCTCAAGTCCAACTGAGTAGAAGGGCTCCAGGGTGAGTGACTGAAAAGACCCTGTTGTTGGCTGCTGTGTGTGGGCCAGAAGCTGTTCTAAGCATTTACACAGATTTGCTCTTTTATTCCTAAACACACACACACACACTTTTAAAGGTGGGCATGAATTATCATCCCCAATTTGGAGATGGGCAAAGGCTCTGAGAGGCATAATGACATGCCCAAGTTTGATGGTCAGAATGTTTGGATCCCTCCAAAATTCATATGTTGAAATCCTAACCCCCAACGAGGATGGTATTCGTTAAGAGGTACAGCTTTTGGGAGGGGTTTAAGGCATGAGGATGGAACCCTCATGAACAGGATTGGTGCCCTTATTAAAGAGGCTCCAGAGAGGTCCCCAGCCCCTTCTGCCACGTGAGGACACAGAGAAGGTGCCGGCTGTGAACCAGGAAGACGGGCCTCACCTGACCGTGCTGGCACCGTGATCTTGGACTTCCAGCTTCTAGAACTGTGAGAAATCAACTTCTCTTGTTTATAAGCTACCCGCTCTGTAGTATATTGCTACAGCAGCCCAAACAGACTACGACACCAAAGTCACACACCTAGGAAGTGACAGAGGTGGGGTTTGAACGCAGGCCATGAGTGCCACTCACCACCCTGAGAATGTTTGGAAAAGCATGTTATGTTAGCCCCATGTGCCACCAGTTCCTTCTCCCTTGTAACTAACACCTTAAATGACATTATCTAGATCTATAGACTAACACCTAATCTAAGTATTATCTAAGACCTCTACACCAAGGGGGGTCCTCAGAGCAGCACCATCTCCATCAGCTGGGAGCTTGTTAGAAATGCAGAGTCGTAGGCCCTGCCCCAGACCAACTGAATCCAGTCTGAGAAGCACAGACGAGACACTTATCTTGCTGACCCTCTGTAAGGAGCTGCCTCTGAACTCTCCTCTCCTGGGTTCTGGGCCTCAGGAGTTTGGGGATTCTGGTAAAAGACTTATTCATCTCCATTGTTATACTTCCTCCATGAACTCTTCCATGATGATGCCCACATGAGTCTCTCTCTTCTCGAACTCCTTCTGCACTTGGTAGTCTGAACTGCACAGCGTCTATCAGCTACCGAATTTAGCACCCACCACCGTCTCCCACAGCTCACATGTTTCACACGTGCAGGGGGTGGGGCTGAAAAGTTAAAAGACGGATTGCAGCGGGGATGGAAATAAATTATCACTCACAAATCATCTCCATCCAATTAAATTACTAGTAGTCTAGGGAGAACTGAGCTGTTTTGGGGGCGTTTATTTTTTGCCCACAGCAACCAACAGGTACTCAAACAAGTGCACATCTTCATTACCTGAATTATCTGGCCAACCCAGTCTGTTGTAAAAACAAAGCACTTAGAAGGACTAAGGAAAGAGCGGCTGAGGTCACGGACATGCTGAGCCGCAGCGAGGGGTCTCTGGCCTGCCCTTGTGCTGTCAGGGGAGAGGGAAAGCCAGGTGTTTGCTCATGGCTGGACCTTGCCCTAAAATCAGCATGGGCCGTGTCTCTGATTACGATTTCCGCAGTGACTGACGCCAGGGTTTGCTGGAAGGCACTTAAGATTCACCAACAACCTTCTGCAAAGGCTCTAGGCCTCACGGCGTTCCTAGCTAGAGGCTGGCTCCCTCATCCTGCATCTGAAGGAGCTCGACGCATGCGGACTACAACTCTGCGTGCAGACTATAACCCCAAGCTCATTTTCTCCAGGCTGACTTTACGGGGCCGGGCCCTGGGCTGAGAGCCTCACCTGCAATATCCGATTTAATCCCCACCATTGCCCCTGAGGTTGCCCACAGTGCCAACCAACTTGAGCCCATCAATTGAGCAGGTCAACTGAGTACCTACAAGCTTAAGTGACTTGCCCAAGGTCAAAAATCTAGTTAGGTGGTTGGGTGAAGATTTGAACAGAAAATTTGTCTGACCAAATGCTAGACCACGTTCCTCAAGAGGGAGAAAAGTACTTTGGGTCCAGTACCTTCCCTTTGGTGTCTCCACAAGATCACTCAGGAAAATTAGGGCGTCCGCCTTCGGGGACTGGGAAGCGCCCTCGCATTGTTGCTTCCTGGATCCCGGGGCCCCACCGTGTGTCCATCAAGGACCCGCTCTAACACCTGACCCTCCTGGGTAACTCCCAGGCAGTGGGATTCACAGTCAAGGGCATGAAACCTACGAGAGACAGAACTGGGCCTGTGGTCCAGCTGCGAACCCAAGAAGGGGGTCCTATCTTGAGCATTATTCCAGAATGCTCTAAAACACTGCTCCCCTTCTATGCATCTCTCAGGCTGAGAAACTCAGAGCCCCTCCCATCCTCAAGGACACTGAGGGTAGTGACGTGTCCTTAGCAGCAGCCCCTGTTTGCACTAAATTCGGGCCCCGCACTAGGAATGCAATCAAAGGGCGATGTTCATCCCCTCATCAAACCTACCTTCACCCGGACCCTACAGAGACCAGATCCTGACGAGCCCCCTCCCAGTTTATTCCCTAAACTCACCAGACCAATCTGCCAGCCTGTTGCAATCGTTCAATTCCACTTGTCCTTCCTGATTTCTTTCAGAGAATCAGATGCCTTGAGAGCTAAAACCCCGGAGATGAGCCCCATACCATCCCAGGGCAATAAGTGACCGACAGCTTTGTCATCCAACTGAAACCTCCAAAAGCGAGGAACTGACAACCCCTTTACTAAGACAGGTTTTGGGGGGAGCAAGTCCGTGTGTAACATCAATAGGTCCAGCGCCATCATCATCGCAGGATTTTGTTCCATATCCCTTTCCCGTTGAACGCTCCTTTCTCAGCTCCGGGAATCCTTCCTACCCACTTCACAGAGACACACCAGGCTACAAACAAGTCAGCCTCGGACTCGTACGACATCAGAGGGCAGAAGACGGGAGCAGTTCATTTGCCTTCTTCCTCTCTCGTTCATTTCGCTCCTCATCAGCGACGAGGCTCAAACCATTTAAAATTCTCTGCACAAGCACCAGGCCCTCCAGAGGGGAGGCGATATTGTACGCTGAGGAAATAAAAGGACAGCTCCGATGGAAGCTGCCAGGTATTCATGCAAAGTAATAAACCAGGAAAAGGCCCAACAGCAATGTTTTATGGAGACGAAGGGAGAACTTCTCCCAAGGAGTGGGGGAAGCCAAGAACTGAGCTGCTAATCTAATAAATCAAAGTGGAAAAAAACAAACCACTAACAAGGCACGGCAAACGTATCTCAGAAGACAGCTACAGGGAAAAACAGAAAAGGCTTAAGGGTCACCTGGGGTGCCGGATTAAAAATCCACAATCAAATTTGCAAAGCTGTAGGAATCTCATTTAGCACCATCAAAAATACTTAGGGTGCACTTCCCCACTGGGCCCTGGGCCGCCGGACCGCATGGAGGGGCTCAGAGAATGCCCGAGACCTCGAGGTGGCAGCCTCATGGCCACAGAGGGCCCAGGGGGACAGCAAGAGAGAAAGCGGAGCTAATGGAGAGGAGGTGGTACTGAGGACCCAGGCAGTGACAGGAGGCGGTCCAAGCCCCAGAGAGCCCAACCTTTTTTTGATGATTTCCCCTTCCTGTCTGTTTTTTTTAGTCTGAACTCTCCATGTTGAGCCACCTGCTATCCACACTTAAGTGTCTCTTTGATTTACATGATAATGACTTCTTTATATTCATAAAGCTCTCAGGACCCACCAGCGCGGATCTGTATCCCTTTGTCAGGGCGCAGTCTCTCCCTTTCTCCCCCTTGATGCTTCTGTAGAAGCCGAGGTTAAAGAATGCGAAGTCTGGCCCCAGGACTGCGTAAAGTTAATGACCCCACCGTCAGCTGCTGCTCCAGGCTTGGGGCGGGGGGGGGGAGCCGAAGAACAGCCCGAGCACATGGCCTTGGGGTCCCCCAATTCATCCCTCCCCACCCCACCTAGGCGAGGGACCAGAAGGAGGCTACAAGCCTTTGTACCTGAACTGTTAGGGGCTCCAATGGCTGGTCACAGGCCTCACCCCAACTTGGATCCAGGCCCAGAGACACTCGCCCCACCCCTCTCCTCCGCCCTCCCCCCTCACTGGCCTCTACAGAAAGCCCAGGCACAGAGAAATAAATCAAGACTAACTGCCTGATTCTCTAACAGCCTATAAGAAAAGGATGAAAAACCTAACACCCCTTCCTTCTCCCAAAAAAGACCAAAAGTATTTGCTGAAACCCAAGTGCCCATGGACTGATGAATGGACAAATAAGATGTGGTGTATATAGACAATGGAATACTACTCAGCCAGAAAAAAGGATAAAATCGTCCCATTCACAACAACATGGATGGACCTTGAGGGTATGATGTTAAGTGAAATAAGCCAGATAGAGAAAGACAAACTCTGCATCATTTCACTCACATGTGGAAGATAAACAAACACATGGACAAAGAGAACAGATTAGTGGTTACCAGGGGGAAGGTGGGCACAAAGGTGAAGGGGCACACCTATAAGATGACTGACAAATAACAATGTACAACTGTAATTTCACAATGTTGTAAACTACCATAATGTCAATAAACAAAAAATTTTTTTTAAATATTTGCTGAGTGCTTGCTCTATTCTTCGGGATCCATGTGAGCTGAAAAACAAGAACCATGGTCCAGACAGAGAGACCTAAATTAAACTAGCCCTGGGAGAAAAAGCGGACGAGGACTGGCAATAGTGAGCCACTGAAGGTTGTGGAGCAGGAGCCTAGTGGTTGAAAAGGGTTTAAGAAGATCAAGAAACAATGAGAAGAAACTCAGAAATGAACCACCTCCCTCTCTCTTCTTACCGCTGGAAAAGAGTATAAATAAAAATAACTCCTCCCTCCAGCCACCTAAAATCTATTAAAAAGTTTCCTCAAAGAAACATCTAACAGTGTGATCAGCTGCAAAAGAAAAAAAAAAAAAAAAAATCAATGGCTAACACAAGCATCCCGGCTCTTTGAAGTGAATCCTCCTCACATCCCCGTGCTTGGGCTTCTTGGAAATCATTGACCCCTACAAATAACCAAGACCCCTCCCCAACAAGTCAGATAACCCAGAACTGAAATTTGCTAAAATCTGCCATGAAAGGGTCTCTCAGGGAAGTTTGCAATCAAAGCCTCTTTGAAGGCGTGGGCCCCTGTGAGTCCACGGGAGATTCTTCCCGTCGTGAGACATGAACCTATGCCCATCCTTCACGTGCACATCCCTTTGTTCTTCTGGCTTTTTACTGGGTTGAAGTTAAGCCCACCCTGGCAGCTTAAGATTCGCTCAAAATTGAGTCACTTCCCATTCTATCTGCTTGTTTCTTGGTAACGGGTGGCAGGAAAGCCTTTAAAATAAAATGGACCCACGTGCTTAAGGAATGGGAAAAGCTTCCATCTGACCCACACACAGACCAGGAGGGAGAGGAGACCAGCTCTCAAAGAGGGAGACCGTGCTTAAGATGAAACGTGATGCCCAACATCCCTGGAGCCATTCGACTGAACGAAGTAGGGGACCAGAAGATGGACCTGGAAGATGCCCAACAGCAGCACACGCAGGGCAGAGTGGGGCCCTCTCCATGTAAACAGCCTGTAAAGAGGCAGCTGGCCTCATCATGCCTGCTCTCATCTGGCCCTCTCTTCTCCATCCCATCTCGCCCACCATCACTGATCCAGGTCTTCAGAAAGGGTGGGAGAAAGAAGACAGAAATAAACACAGGGTAGGAGAGGTTAGCGAAGCCAAGAGACCTGCTCCTCATAGAAAAATCCAGAAAACAATGGAAGAAACCCCCAAGAAACTATTGGTAGAGAAAATAGGAGATGAACTATTTTTTTTCATACACAAGGTGCTCAAGAAGGTGCGAAAGCATCAGAGGACTTAGATGGAGTCTCGGTGTGCAGGCCGCCCTTACACGATACCACAGCCTGGGTGCTTCAACACCTGAAACGCACTGCCCCAGCTCCGGAGGCTGGAAGTCCGACACCAAGGTGTCACTAGGGTTGACTGCCTCCGAGGCCTCTCTCTTCAGCCTGCAGACGGCGCCTTCTCCCTGTGTCCTCCCAGGGGCTCTCCTCTCTCAGCACGCACCCCTGGTATCTGTGTGTGCGCCCAAATTTCCTCTGACAAAGACATTAGTCAAACCAGATTAGGGCCCACCCATGTGACCACATTTTAACTTAAAAGACCCTAGCTCCAAATATAGTCACATTCTGAGGTCATGCAGGTTAGGGTTTCAATATATGAAAGGGGGGGGGGGGTGACACTATTCAACCCCTAATAAATGACAAGGACAGTAACTGTCCTTGAAGGCATGCCACCATTTAAGTGACAATCATGTTATGCCAGGTACTTGATGGACCTCAGTTTGCTGAATCTTGGTTGAGGTCCCACAGGCAGGTCTTCTCATTCCCAAATCACAGATAAGGCCTGCAGGCGTCACACAGTTGGAAGGCCACTAAATCACCCACAAGCGTAAGCACAGAGGGAGGTCTGTGCCCAGAAGGGGGACAAGCAGGCCTCCCCTCCCCCCTCCAGAGGAAAGGCTGTTCCTGGAGGGCAAATCCTTTCAGACTCCCCAGTTCAATGATTGGAACACACGCTCAAACTCATCCTTCAAATTCTGTCCAGGATTTTGTGACAGGAAATAACACATCATGTCTTCTCTGTCTTGTTTAAAAATAGTTTTAGGGGCTTAGACTGCGAGTTGAGTTCTTAATGGAGACCTTGTTTTACGGTGCCAAAATGAGAAGAATGTAAAGAAAACATCAAAGGGTGAGGAGTGGCCCCGTAGATTTTATTGGCCCCGTTAGGATGGCCCTGTGCCTGTATTTACCGATGGGATTAGCAGATGTGAGGGTGGAATTGCTCCCTCGACTTGAAATAACGTAATGTATCTTTCCTAATGTAATCTGAAGCATTTGTTAATACAATAACCCAACACAAACATTAGCACTGATATGGGGAACCGTGGCCGGCAGCCACTTCAACGGCACCTAGCGAGAACTGGATTAATATGAGGTCTCATCAAAAAACAAAACTAAGTGAGATAAAGATTCACAAAAATTAAACCAAATATTTGACGTTTATTTCTAATTTGACAGGCACCCCACTGCTTCCATGGCTTTCCAGAAAATCTGGGGGGTTTAAGAATGAACCCTCTAAGGCAATAATAACTCATTAATTCAACATCGCCACCCGCCACACACTAGGCATGGAAACCAATTCAGGAGTCATGACTGTTCAGTGTCATGAAAAAATGTTCAAAAGTAAGGATCTCTTTCCTCAGTTTTCCTATTATTTACTCAAGAGTTAAGGGAATTCAGGACAAAAAAGTGCAGAGTCCTTTACAAGCCAAGGGCTGAGGAGACGTGGCCTCCACTTGTGGAGTCCTGGCTTTGGGCTGCTCCACGAGGCTTCAGTGATGACTGAGGCGTGGGCCCTGTTCTGGAATGTTTAATTCCTGCACCCACCAAGAAACTCGTTATCTACTAGATCTTTTGTGATATGGGTGAGCTCAGGAAGCGAATTGTGAACAGCTTCGTTAGTTAGGAAGAGGGAGGCAGAGAATTCCCCAGAAGCCAGACAGCCGGGTTCAAATCCAGATGCAAGCCTTTACTAGTTTTGTGACCTTGGTACGCTACTTAAATTCTTTAAGCTTCCATTTCCTCATCTGTAAAATGGGGTAAAAAAAAAAGGAACCTCCCTCACAGAGTGGTGGGGAGAATTAAGCCATGCGAGACGCCTGGAACACTTAAACAGTCAATAAACAGTAGCTCTTAGTTTTGATTCAATACCAATTCATGTACTGATTACAACATGAAGTATAAAGTAACAAAAGTGCATTATTGAACCATGATGAGCTACCCCCTCATACCCAGTAGGATGACTACTATCAAAAAAACGGAAAATAGGGCCAGCCCAGTGGCATAGTGGTTAAGTTTTCGTGCTCTGCTTTGGCAGCCCGGGGTTCTCGGGTTTGGATCCCAGGCACGGACCTAGCACTGCTTATCAAGCCACGCTGTGGCAGGCGTCCCACATATAAAATAGAGGAAGATGGGCACGGATGTTAGCTCAGGGCCAGTCTTCCTCAGCAAAAAGAGGAAGACTGGCAGCAGATGTTAGCTCAGGGCCAATCTTCCTAAAAGAAAAAAAAGGAGATCAAAAAAACAGAGAATAATAAGTGTTGTTGAGGACGTAGAGAAATCAGAACTCTTACGCACTGTGGGTGGGAATGTAAAATGGTGCAGCCACTACAGAAAACAGTATGGCAGTTCCTCAAAAAATTAAAAATAGAATTATCATGTGATCCAGCCATACCACTTCTGCATATGTATCAAAAAGAACTGAAAACAGGATCTCAAAGAGATATTTGCAGACGTATGTTCATAATGCCACCATCACAATAGCCAAGAGGTGGAAGCAACCCATGTGTCCATTGTAAGGGAGGAAGAAATTTCCTCTACCTTCCAGGTTCTTCCAGCTGCTCTAAGAATTAAACTGACACAAGACAGAACAACAAGAGAAAATTGGACAAAGTTTAATAACAGGTATACATGGGAGAAACCCAGGAAAACTGAGTAACTCACCAAAATGGGCAAACCCACCACCTTAAATACCATCTTCAGCCAAAGCCAAAGGAAGATGGGGGTAGTGGTTTGGGACTTCAAGGAAGAGGAAGGCAATTCACATGGAGATAGAAAAGCAAATGTTTGGTAAATAAATGTTTGTGTGCCTTGCAAAGACAATGACACACAGAGAGGACATTGATCAAATGGGCCTTGCTAGGTTCCTCCCTGTCTACCACACCTAGTTCATATTAAACTATAGTTATCAGAATGATAGCTCCTTTCTGGAACAGGCCTTCTGTCTTAAATTCTTTTAGGCTGTTAGAGGGAGGGTCAAAGTTTCTTCCCAGGGGACGACCCCATGGCCAAGTGGTTAAGTTCATACGCTCCACTTCAGCGGCCCAAGGTTTCACCAGTTTGGATCCTGGGCATGGACATGGCACCACTGGTGAAGCTATGCTGAGGTGGTGTCCCACACAACACAACCAAAAGGACCGACGACTAGAATACACAACCATGTGCTGGGGCACTTTGGGGAGGAGAAGAAGAAGAAGAAGAAAAAAGAAAAAGAGATTGGCGACAGATGTTAGCTCATGTGCCAATCTTAAAAACAAAAAGTTTCTTCCTGAGTCTTTTGTTCTTAAAAATAAGGCAAAAAGATATATTTTGGGGTAGCAAATTCTGCTCCCCTACACCATCGATGGATGAACAAAGAAAATGTGGTATACATATACATACAATGGAATATTATTCAGCCTTAAAAAGTTCTAGAAAATTCTGACACACACTACAACATGGATGAACCTTGAGGACATTATGCTAAGTGACATGAGCCAGTCATAAAAAGACTGATACTGCATGATTCCACTTTATGAGGTATTTAAGGAGTCAAATTCATAGAAACAGAAAGTAGAATGGTGGCTGCCAGGGTCAGGAGTAGCGGGAAATGGGAGATGTTTAACAGATACAGTTTGGTAAGCTGCAAAGAATTCAGAGAGCTGTTGCACAATGATGTGAACATACTTAACATTACT